>NW_028270151.1:118497552-118807612 GCF_037043375.1 Chiloscyllium plagiosum
ATTCGGTTATTGAAAATTTACTAGAAATGCTGGGGATTGTTTCCTTGGAAGTTGTGTTTTAAGCTGCTGTGTACATTCAAGAAGCTTAGACCATTTGATGACCCACTCTGGAGAAGTTATAAAGTGATGAGGTTGAAAGCATGAAGTTGAAAGAATACCTTTAAGAGAAAGTTGAAAAGCTGTCATGTGGCTGACTGCAGGCACAAAGTGTCCTGAACAATTTGAAAATTAAACATGTTGGCTGTTGCGTAAGAAACCTTGGTGCCTTGTTGTTTTCATAGCATTTCGAATTCAACCAACCTGTTTAAATTATGCCCCAATAATGTCCCATTACTCTAAAAGGCAATCGAATTTGAATTTTACTGTTTTGACAGTATTAAACCAATGAGACGATCCAGTGTTTTGGGGTATAAACGCCAACATTACCGTCAGTTAGCAATAAAAAGAGCACCTTCTGCCATTGAACGACTGCAACTCTCTCTAAAAGGAACTTTTTTATCCATATATAAAAAAAACTGTAGCAGAAGGCCGAAGACGACCCGGGGCCTGCAGAGGAGGATCAACACTGCAAGCTGGTTTTGAAAATTATAGGCTGTAAATTTAATAGGGGCTATATTGGATCAGTATATTGTTACAGAATAGAAGTTAGCTAAATATTTAATACAAAGGAGGCTCGGAGTTGGAATATTTTCTTATGTAATGATCACTTTTGGAGTTAAAGAATAGCATTTTAAGTTTTTTCGTTAAACAGTCATATTTTGATTCGTACTCTGTCACCCACGCTTTAACAGATTACGAGGCAAGATGAGCTTTGCTGTATGCGTGGTTTAATTAGCAGAAGCTTTTACCGCCGTGTTGCAACAACGGAATGGATGACATTTGGTGAGGGAGAAACCATAATTCTTTCAATCATTTTAATCCTTGTATTTGTGAATAGTGCCAGATCAGTGCAGGGTTGTATATGTCCCAACCTGTTTATAAAACAAGACAGAGATAAAACAACAGACCAGCTGTATAAAATGTCTGATCGGGCCATGTCTCGAGTCCACAAAGCAACGTAAAATGTTTCTTGTTCACTGACTTTGTGCAATGCTGCTCCAAGTTTAAATGCCCAGTTATTAAGGCCTTTCAGAACATTGAGACATCTTTCAGAGCACCGAGACTGCTTCACAGGAACTCGGAGAAACCAATCTGACACCATGTGCCTGTAACAGAGGGATATGAGTTTATTCAGCCCACACGGGCCTCATACCACTTAAAGAGGTGGAAAGCTAAATTTTGGCACATTTGGCAAAAGGAATGGGTCAAAACGTAGAGAAGTGGTGCTGCAGCTGTACGACGTGTTAATGAAATGACACCTGGAGTAAATAGTGTTGTTTGTTTTTCTGTAACTGAGAAGGGTGAGAGCTCCAGCAAATACTGTTCACTGGCTGTTCATCATCCATGGGTTGCTGCGTCATGTAATGCCTCCGGCCTGCTACACACAATTAGGAGAAGAACATTCAGCCGATTGAGCCTGTTACAGACGAATAGGATAAGGCCATTCCATCCAGACCGAGTAAATGTTCCCTTTTATTATGATATAAAAATTCTGTAAAGAAGGGGTTAACTGAACCCATTTGTTCAGTCATGATTTGAAGACGCTGGTGTTGGACTGGGGTGTACAAAGTTAAAAATCACCAAGTTATAGTCCATCAGAATTTATAGCAAAAGTTTACAGTGTGATGTAATTGAAATTATATATTGAAAAAGATCCAGATTATTTCTTTCATATGTAAATCGCAAAAACATTTAAAAAGAAACATTCTCTGTTTATAACACGGTGCGTAGTATCTCTATGTTGATTACCCAAAACTTTGTCAATTGTTCACATTGAAAATGATTTCCTCCGTGTGTATTCTATCTCAAAAAACGGTTTTCATATTGATAACCAAATCACACCCACACAAATGCACACAATGTATTACCTTATACTGGTGCAAATGAGATACAGAACCACACATTTATGGGAGTTCATTTACTGTCACTCGATGGATTGAATATCCCCCCATGCAACGCAACGCATTTCTCAAATGCAAGCATATGAGTGATATACTGCAATGGTTTGCAATGTTCCCCATGCTGGGCAGATAGCCCAATTTATGGGGTACTGCAGTAGAACGGTTTGCACAGCTCTCCATTCTGGCTGGTACCTTGCCCCGTTAATGGTAGGTCTGGGGAGGTTCTATGAGGCAAATTCAGAATTTGATGTGACAAACCATTTCTACTGATCTGACAATGTCTTTATTGAATTTTCTCATCCTTGTGATTGGGTCAACCATTGTCTCACTTCTCCACTTAGTTCTACTCTCCTGTCTCTTTATCCATAAGTTCACAACATGTTAGCCGTTAATTAATCACTTGTCTTTCTGTGTCTTTCCCTGACATTGGCTTTTGACTCCCCATTGTGCCGAGTGTTGGCATGTTGACCATCAGAAAAAAATGAAATGGTGTGTGTCGGGTCGTTGTTCACTTCCCAGTGTGTCCCATATGGTGCTCCATGTTGGACATAGGGCATTCAGCAGCTTTGATTAATGTCTTTGTATCTTGGTCTGTGCCTGTCCACGGACCGCCTGTTTATCCCTCTCAGCTGATTGTGCTGTCAGTAACACGAGGAAGTCCCTCGAGTATTATTCTAAAGCGCCAAGCATCTATCTTGCAGATTAGGGACTTCTGGCTGTTTCCTGTTATTGAAAAGTTAGTGCAAGTGCTGGGGATGTTATGTTGGAGGTTGTCCTGTGAGCAGCCTCAGACACTCAGGGAGACAAGCAGAATCTATAAGGAGAGACAAGACGCTCTGTCTTCCCTTCTTGTGGATCGTTTCACGGAACATCTCTCGGTCACCCGCACCCAACAAACCCCACCGCCCTGTTGCTGAAGACTTCAGCGCCCGCTCCCTCAACATCAACGACATACAGGTCCAGCCAACCGTTGCTACTCGACGCCTGGATGAAGAATACCTGATATTTCGCCTTGGGACACTACAAACACACGGGATCAATGTTGATTTTAACAGCTTCCTCATTTCCTCTCCCCATACATTATCCTAGTCCCAAGACTCCAACTCGACACCGCCCACCAGAACTGTCCATCCCTCCTCCCTCAGACCTATCACCTTCTCCTTCACCTTAAAACACATATCGCCTTCTCAGCTACCTTACCCCCAACCCCAACCCCGTCCCATTTATCTCTCAGCTTTGTTCCACAAGCCTCATTCCGGCTGAAGGGCTGATGTCTGAATCATTGGTTCTCCTGCTCCTCGGTTGCTGCCTGACCTGCTGTGCATTTCCAGCAACACATTCTCGACAACACAATGATGTTTGTGAATAAATAGTTTGCGAGAAACTTTTTGTGTTGCAAGTAATAGTTATCGACAAAGTTAACATGACTGTCCGATGCAGTTTCGAGAAACAATGAATGCAGTGCATTTGAGATTTTAGGAATATTTTTCATAAAGTCCCAAGCCAAGAGTGCAAAATCAAACCGAGTGGTAATGGGGCTAATACATGAACATGGTTTTAGAATGGGCGAGCTGACAGGAAGCAGTGCATCGGTTTGAAGATATCCTTTTTTTGTATCAGAAGCATCATGGGATACCACAGACAGTGGTACTTCGGCCACAGCTATTGCCAGTACATCTCAAACATTTGTTTGAGAGGATCAAATGATACTAACCGATGTTGGATGATAGTGGGTGAGGAGGATGTAATAAAGCTCCAAGGTGATTGAGACAAGTGGAGTGACTGGGTAAATACGTGGCAGATGAAGAGCATTGTGTGTAGATCTGATGTTGTGCTCTTTGGTGGGAAAAATAGAATGACAAAATACCATTTGAAAATGCATTGGTGAAAAATGTTGTTAGAATAAGCTGAATTATGATCATTTTCCTGTTTCCTGCTGCAAACCCCTCCGAGGACCATGCAGAATAGTGAGTTCTGAAGCTAGAAGTCAATATTGGGAATGGCATTGGCACGCTGACCAGTGTATATAGACCCACATGGGTAGCTGTAGCACAGAAAAGGATCTGGATCTCTTTTCACTACAGTCAACGAAAGCAATATTGCAGGAACAGAAAGCAGTTAAGAAGAGAAATGTTGTGTTGCACTTCATTTCCAGGTGATTTGAGTCCAGCCGTGGGGGTATCTCACTGCAACTGTACAGGGGCTTGGTGATACCTCCTCTCGAACATTGTGGAGGATTGTGTGAAGTTTTGGACTACTTAACTAACAAACGACAAACCAGACATTGAGGGAGAGCAGCGAAGTACAGCCAGACTAATTTCTGGGATGACAGGATTGTGTGGGAGTAGAATACGGGGCAAATGAGCCTGTATTCCTTGGGGTTTAGGAAAATGAGTGGATATCTCAGTGACATATATAATTCTTTGACAGGGTGAGACCGATTGGAATCTGGGATGATAATTCCCCTGGCTGGGACGTCTAAAACAAGTGCTCACAGGATTAATTACAGACAGGTCACTCTGCATTGAGATGACAATAAATGTCTGTGCTCAGAGACTGGTGAACCTGGGGTCTCTCTCGCACATATGTCTGCCGAAGTCAAGGCACTGAATGTAAATTAGGATTTCTATACACGAGAGGGAGAGAACAGGTGTATGTTGTGGAGATAGAGCATCAGCCATTATTTTTGGATTATGGTAGAAAACTCAATGAACCAAAGGGATCGATCAAATGTCGATTTTTATAGTTTTATAATAGTTAATCATATTAAGGAATATGCACATTGTGTGGGCAAAGTGTATTGATGAGATATTCTCAAATGAACTAGAATGGGTAGAGGCTCAATGTGTTGAATGACCTACTCCTTTCCCGATGCTTCTGTTCAGTCTGTGGGAAAGCTCGGAAAATGTTGTCACAAGCAGCCACGTGTTCGCAGGGAGGGCTCTGAAGGTCCACAGGACTGTGTATTCGGATGTTTTTTTCCAATTCTGAGCCTGGTAATGTGTGTGCTATCCGGTCTATCTTTGAAGACCTCAGATCAATGTGGTACAATTGATGGTCTTGCTTGGTCCTTTCAGAGACGATTGAAGAGTTCAGCATATGTCTGTGTGTCTGACGTCATATTTAGGCCAGACCAGGAAAGCACGCGAGATTTGCTTCCTGAAAGTACATTGGGGAATAAAGTGGTGCTTCCAGTCCACGCTGAATTCAGGGTCACTGTTACTGACACTAGACTTTAGATCTCGGTATTTTATTAATTATTTTTAACTTCCATCAGCTGTCAGAGCTTTAGCCTGGCCTGGATTAGTAATCCAATAACATTTCCACAACAGCACCATCTCAACCTGGGAACCTATCAGAAACCACACTGAGCAGGTTATTTCTGAGCAGCTTGACAGCTCTGTCAAAAAGAACTCCCACCAATATTATTGTCTTGATGGGACTGAAGCGGTGGTATTGGTCGAATTGTATTTATTCTCCTCTTAGTGGATGGGACACAGCTAAATAACTTTCCACGTTGTTAGGGAGTTGTGAGAGTTGAAGCTGGAATGAAACAGTTTTCCCAGAGACAACATGCAACAGAAGTTTTCAGTCCTATTCCAGGAATGGTGTCACAGCCCATTGTCTTTGTGAAACCTATTATGTTCCGCTGTTTCTTCACGTCAGGTGCAGTGAATCAAATTGGTTGAAAACGGGAATCTTTGATTCTGTAGGTATCAAGGCGAAGGTGAGTTGGATCATCGACTGAACACTTCTGGCTGATGATAGTGCAAATACTGCATGCTTTGCTTTTATCCTGATGTGCAGGGCTATTCCATTCCTAATAATGGGATATTTGTGGAGGCATCTCCTCCAGTAAGCTGTTTATTTTTCCATCACCATTTACGAATGTATGGGGCAGGACTGAAGAGTTTCGATCTGATCTTTTGGTCTTGAAAGCATTTCGCCTTCTCTTTCAGATGTTAGTTCTGCTGTTTGGAATGCAACCAGTCCAGTCCAGTAACATTAACAGATTGTGATCAGGTTTCAGTCCACACGTTTCTAACCTGCATGTGCAACACACTCATCGCTGAATCATAGATCGGCTCGTTGGTAATGGTAGACTGAGGGAGTATACCGGGCAAAAGGCTTGAGGTCGTGGTTCAATACCATTTTGCTGCTGCTGCTGTGGCTTGGTTACTACATCAATGTTAAGAATGTTATTTTCAACGTAAGAGGAGCACAATCTTTGAAGTGGATATTTGTCCGAGAAATGAGCTGAGAGCATCAAAGCATTGGTGATGAAAGAGATTTATAATGTCATAGGGTCTTAGATTCACACAATATGCCAGGAGACCCTTCTGCCCAACGTGTCCATGCTCACCAGGTTTCTTAACGTGAACTAATCCTATTTGTCTGCATCTGGCATATAGCCTTCCAAATCTTTCCTACTCATGTATCCATTGAATTGTATTTTAAATGTTGTAATTGTATTTCCCTGTACTGCCTTTTCTGGTAGCTTATTACATATGTGTCTGTGCGAAACAACTAATTCTTCGATCTGTTTTACATCTCTCCCCTCTTACCCTAAACGTGTACTTTTGATTTTGGACACCCCTTCCCTTGGGAAAACACCTTGGCTATTCACCCTATCCATGTCCATCATTATTATAACACTTTGCAAGTTCACCACTCAGCCTGCTATGAAAAAGGGAAAAGATTCCCAGACTATGAAAGGCACTGATCTCGGGATTACTACCGGTGCCACATGCTAGCCAGCATACAAATGAAAGAATAGACAGGATGAACACGTGGCTTGGGGATGGTGTAGGAGGTTCAGGTTTGTTGGACATTTGGACCGATTCTGGGGAAAGTGGGATTATTAAAAATTGGATGGACTACACCTGAACCAGACTGGAACTAACGTCCTGAGGGAAGTTCTGCTACTGCTGTTGGTGAGGATTTAAACTAATGTGACAGGGGGCTGGAAACTAGAATTGCAGAGAAGAAGACAACAAGGTGGAAACTGGAGACTATAAGAATCATGAAGTTAACATTAGTCAGGGAAAGAGTAGGCAGAGAGCAGATGAACGCAAAGAACTGGTGGCCTCGAGTGCATATACTTTCATGCGAGGAGTATAGTGGGAAGGCAAATGAATGTAGGGCTTGTTGGCGCCTGGAATTATGTCGTTATTACAGTCACAGAGACTTGGTTGAAAGGAGAGCCTGATTCGCAACTAAATGTTCCAGAATATAAACGCTTCAGACAGGGCAGGGAGAGACGTAAAAAGGGTGGAGAGGAGTTGCATTGCTGGTCAGGGATGATATCACGGCTCTGCAAAAGGTGGGAATTATGGTGGGCTTTAGGAGTGAAGCATTATGGGTGGAACTGAGAAATAAGAAGGGTGCAGTCACATTGTATTACAGGCTGTATTAGGCCTCCCAACAGTGAGTGTGAGGTAGAAGGACAAATACGTGAACAGATTATGGAAAGATGTCGAGCCAACAGTGTCGTGGTGATAAGATATTTTAATTTTCCCAACATTGACTGGCAGACAATTAGTGTCTGAGGTCTGGATAGGATAGAATTTATAAGAAGCTGCTAGGAGAGTTTTCTGGAGCAGTATGTCAATAGTCCAATGAGGGAAGAGGCCACATTGGACCTGGTGTTGGGGAATGATCCAGGCGAAGGGGTAGAAGTTGCGTTGGCGGATTTTTTGGGAACAGTGACCACAATTATGGAGGTTTTAGTATACTCAAAGACAAAGATTAGAGTGGTCCTAATGGAAGAGTAGTAAACTGGGCCAAGGCCAATTGTATCAAAATTAAGCAGGAGCTGGGAAATGCGGATTGGGACCAGCTATTTGAAGGGAAGTCCACATTTCATATGTGGGAGGCTTTCAAAGATAGTGTAAAGATAGTTATGGATAGGCATGCCCTGTTGAAAGCAAAGGATAGGAAAGGCAAGATTCGTGAACCGTGAATGACAGGAGAAATGGTACGAGTAGCCAAGAGGAAAAGGGAAGCGTACATAACGTTCAGGTAGCTGATAACAGAACGGGCCTTGATGGAATATCGGGAGAGTAGGACCATTCTTAAACGAGGAATTAAGCGGACTAATAAGATTGAAGAATTCATTGGCGGGCAGGCTTTGGAAAAATTCAGATGTAGCAAAGTTGTTGTTATGGGTGATTTCAACTTCCCCAAAATCAACTGGAATCTCCTTATACAAGATTGTTTGGATGGATCCGTTTTTGTCAAGTTTGTTCAGGAGGATTTCCTTATTCAGTATGTAGACAGGCCGACGAAGGGAGAGGCTATTTTGGATTCGGTGCTCGGAAATGAGCCAGGACCGGTGTCAGATCTCGCGGTGAGAAAACACTTTGGTGACAGTCATCATAATTGCCTCACATTTGTCAAAGCCTTGGAGAGGGAAAGCAGCAGCTACATGTAGGGAAGATATTTAATTGGGGAAAAGGAAATAATGACGCTATCAGACAGGACTTGGGAAGTACAACATGGGAGCTATTGTTCCACCGAAAGGGCACAGCAGACATGTGAAGACTGTTTAAGGAGAAGTTGTTGCGAGTGATGCAAAAATTTGTTCCTCTGATATCTGTAAGAAGGGGTAAGATTAAGGAACCTTGGATGACGAGACCAGATGAACTTCCCATCCATAGGAAGAAGGCAGATTACGTAGAGGATCACAGGCTTACTAGAAACGAGCTCAGAAATGGACTGACGAGAGTCAGGAGTGGGTATGAAAAAGGCATTTAACTCATACGTGAGGAATAAGAGAATGATCAGGGATAAAGTAGGGCCGATCAGGGACAGCGTAGGGAACTTGTGCGTGGAGTCTGAACAGACAGGGGAAGCCCTAAATGAGTCTTTTGTTTCGATCATGACGAAGGAAATGGAGCTTGTTTCGAATGGGAGCTTGGAGGAACTCGTACACAAGCTTTGATTCGATCAAAATCCATGATGCTGATGTGCTGGAAGCTTTGGCAAACATTAAGATTGGTGTGTCTCCAGGGCAAGGCCAAATTTATCCGAAGCTACTCTGGGAAGAGAGAAATGAGGTTGTTCCACTTTTCAAGAAAGGTAATAGGGAAATCCCTGGCAAATTCAGACTAGTTAGCCTTATGTCAATGGTCAGCAAAGTTTTGGAAAACATTCTGAGGGATAGGATTTATGACTATTTGGAAAAGCATAGCGTGACTAAAGGCAGTCAGCATGTCCTTGTGAGGGGCAGGTCATGCCTCGCAGATTTTATTGTGTTCTTTGGGGAAGTGTAAGGCAGATTGACAAAGGTCGAGAAGTAAATGTGGCATTTGATAAGGTTCCCCATGATAGTCTCACTCATAAAGTCAGGAATTATGGGAAACAGGGAGACTTGGCTATCTGGATTCAGAATTGAATGGATGACAAAAGGCAGAGAGTGCATGTTGGTGGAATGAATTCTGCCTGGAGGTCAGTGTTGACTGGATCCCCCAGAGCTCTGTTCTTGGGCCTCTGCTCTTTGTACTTTTTATAAATGAGTTGGATGAGGAGGTTGAGGGGTTAGTGAGTAAATTATGCAGAAGACACAAATGTTGGAGTTCCGTTTGTAGTATCAAGGGATACTGCAGCTACAGCGTGACATAGGCAAAATGTAGTGCTGGGGTGAAAATGACAAATGGAGTTCAACCAGAACAATATGAAGTGATACATTTAGGAAGGTCGAACTCGAAAGCTGAATATAGGATTACAGACAGGATTCTTCGCAGTGTTGAGGAACAGAGAGTACTTGGTGTTCAATTAGATAGATCCCTCATAGGTGCTACCCAAGTGGATAGGAGTGTTAAAGAGCATATGGTGTTTTGGCTTTCATGAACAGGGAGATCGAGGTTAATACCACCAGGTTTTGTTACAGCTCTACAAGTCACTGGTGAAACCACACATGCAATATTATATCGAGCTCTGGTCGCCCTATTGTAGGAATGGTACAGAGGCTTTGGTGACGGTGCAAAAGAGGTTTACCAGGATGCTGCCTTGTGAGGGTTTGCCTTGTGAAGAGAGGTTGACCAAGCTCGGACGTTTTCCTCTGGAGAGGAGGAAGAGACGTGACCTGATCGAGGTATGCAAGGTAATAGAAGAAATAGATAGAGTCAAAAGCCTGAGACCTTTCCCCAGTTCAGGATTGACTGGTGCGACGGCTCATAGTTGTTAAGATATTAGGAGAAAGGTATAGAGGGGATGTCAGAGGAAGGTTCCTGAAGCAGAGAGTTGTGAATGCATGGAATGCGTTGTCAATGGTGATGGTGGAAGCAGAGTAATTAGGGACATTTAAGCGACTGCTGGACATTCACATGGATAGCAGACAGCTGAGGGGTGTGTAGCTTAAGTTATTTGATTTTACATTGGGATTAATGCTCGGTACCACGTCCTAGACCAAAAGGCCTACTTTTCTATTTTCAATGTTCCATTAAAAGTGGTAATGAAATAACTTTAGTGAGCGCAATTAATGAGAATCCCAAAGCCTTTGTTTAAGATATAAGAAGCAAGCGGGTAACTGGAGAAAGGATTGGTCCACTAAAGGATAAGGAAGGAAGGCTGCATTTTGAACCTGAGAAGATGTGTGAAACTCTGAATAATTACTTGGCATCAGTGTTCACTGAGGAGAGGGACATGATGAATGTTTAAATTAGAGATAGAAGTTTGATTACTCTGGATCACGTTCACATAAGTCGGTAAGATACTTATGTTTGGTAGGATAGAGTTTATTAAGGTGGACAAATCCACAGGACCGGGTGGGATCTATCCCAGGTTGCTGAGGGAGGCAAGAGAGAAAATACCTAGGCGCTGACAGCTATCTTTGTAGCATCCTTAAACTCAGGTGAAGTGCTGGAGGATTGGAGAATTGCTTGTGTTGCCCTCCTGTACAAAAGGGGGTGTGAGAACATTTCGGTTAACTACAGACCAGTGAGCCTGACGCCAGTGGTCGGAAAGTTGCTGCAGAAGGTTCTCAGGGGTAAAATCTATTTATATTTGAAACAGACGGACTTAGCAGTGATGGGCAAAATGGTTTTGTACGGGGTGATCGTGCCTTACCAACTTACTCAAATTCTTCGAGTAAGTCAACGCCTTGATAGATGAAGGAAGAGCTGTAGATGTCATTTACATAGACTTTGACAAGGCGATTGATAAGGTTTCCATGGTAAACCGACGGAGAAAGTGAAGTCACATAGTCGGCAGAGTGTTCTAGGTATATGCATAAAGAACTGGTTGAAAAACCAGAGACCGAGAGTAGTAGTTGAAAGGAGTTTCTCAAAATGGAGAAACGTGACGAGTGGTGTTCCACAGGGATCAGTACTGTCGCCAGTGCTGTTTGTGATGTACATAAATGATCTGGAAAAGGACACTGTTGGTATAATCAGCAAGTTTGCAGATGACACGAAGATTGGTGGAGGAGCAAAAAATATAGGACACTGTTAAAGAATACAGGCGAATATAGATAGACTGGTGGGTTGGATGAGAAGTGGTGGATGGAGTTTAATCCAGGCAAATGTGAGATGATGCATTTTGGGAAGTGTAATTTTAGAGCGAATTATAAATTAAACGGAATAGCATTGTGAAAAGTTGATGAGCAGAGAGATCGGGGAGTGCAAGTCCATTGTACCCTGAACGTCGCTCACAGGTGGATGGATTGGTCAAGAAGGCATATAGTATGCTTGCCTTCATCGGACGGGGTATTGAGTATAAGAACTGCCATGTCTGTTAAAATTGTACAAGACATTGGTTCGGCCTCATTTGGAATACTGTGTACATTTCTGGACTAAACCTTACAAAAAAGATGTGGAGGCTTTGGAGAGGGTGCAGGCAAGGCTTATGAGGATTTTGTCTAGTAGGGAAGGTGCTAGCTATGAAGAGCGGTTGAGCAGGTTAGGATTGTTTTCATTTGAAAAAAGGAGATTGAGGCGAGACCGTATAAGGTCTAAAAATCAAAAAAGGTATAGACAGGGTAGATCGAGATAAGCGTTTTCCTAGAGTGAAGGATTCAGTAATGAGAGGTCACGCTTACAAGATGAGAGGTGAAAAGTTTAAGGGGGCTACTCGCGGTAAATATCTTACACAGAGGGTGGTAGGTGTCTGGAACTCGTTGCCAGCAGAGTTAGTAGAGGCAGGCACGTTAGATTCATTTCAGATGCGTCTCAACAGATAAATGAGTACATGGGGAGCAGAGGGATACAGATGCTAAGGAATTGGGCGACAGGTTTACGCGGTGGATTTGGATCGGCTCAGGCTTGGAGCGCAAAGGCGTCCAGGGCTGTAAATGTTCTTTGTTCTCTTTGTTCTATCCAGGCTACTCTTACACCTCAAGACCTCCAGTCACTTTCTCATCATTGCAAATATTTTGCCCCCTTTCTGGTTTATAACATTCTTCGTATATCAGGGCAACACGAATTGTACACAGGACTACAAATTTGTCCTTACTGTCCTCTTGTACAGGCACAGCATCATGTCCCAATTACTATATTCACTGCTCTGACTGATGAAGGTAATCGTACCTTCTGCCTTCCACACCACCCTGCCCACGTGTAAGTCCAGCTCTGATTATTCTAAAGAAAGGCAACACCTCATATTTAACGGCAGGAAGCTCCACCTACCCATCCTCGTCCTACCGGCGCAGTTAATCATGATCTCATTTTCCTTTTAAATGACCTTCTTCACTGCCATTTTACCAGCAATTTGGTGTCATCTACAATGTTACCATCCATCATTTGTATATTCTCATTCAAATCATTTCTCAAAATAACAAACAACAGTAGCCCCAGCACTGGTCCTGTGGCACACCGCTAGTCACAACAAATCTCTCCCTGCACCATCTGTCTCCTACTTTAATTTCGAAACAGTTCCTGATCCCCTGTGATCTAACCTTATTAACCAGGCTACCATGTGGCATCTTGTTGGGTCTCACGAAGGTTCACGTAGAAAAACCTATGCTTGAACAGGTCCTGGGTGTTTATCTAACATTGTGCATTTTCTAAATTCTGGCACTTCCTTTTCTGTAATGTAGCCGCATTCCAAAACATCACTGCATCGATTTATTTCCCTAATTTCCCCAGCTTCCATGTCTTCCTCCAGAGTAAATGCTGACGCGATATTTTCATGGGGTATCTCGCCCATTGAGCAGGGAGTGGCTCTAAGGCATCGGAGTGGGCTGAGGTCGATTGTTTGTGAGTAGTGAGAACCCAGAATAGTCAGAGACAGATATCCTGTGTTGTTGAACCGTTAACTGTGTTTCTGTGCTCCCACCTTTACCAGATTGTCAATAATGCCTTAGATTTTAACTGTTTCTTCTTTACTTTTCTGCTTTATATCAAGATTCTGTATTTTTTTGAGGGGTGAGGAGAATTTTGTGCCTAAGCTTGCGTCATATATGCCGACTTGTACAGTTTTCCCTGTCCTCATGTGAGTACATGTGACAATAAACCTCATAAACTTAATCCATCTCATATGGGTCCACACAAAGATGGCTGTGTAAGTTTTTAGGAGCGCTATTCTCTCTCTAGATTTTCTTTGCCCTCAATACAATAATATAATCTCTTTGAATTCTCCTTAACCTTAACAGCTGTCTCATGCCCCGTTTTACCCTCCTGATTTCCCTGGTAAGTATATTCCAACACACATTACGCTCAAGGGATTCCATTGATCCCTGCTGCCAATACGTGACATATACTTGCTTGTTTCCCCTTGACCAGACACTCAATAACCGCCATGCCCTGATCCCTATTCCTGCTAACATTGCTGTTCACACGAACAGCACCATGCTGTCCCTGAACTCTCACTATCTCGCTTTGAAAGACTCCAACTTGCCAGATGTCCTTTTAACCGCGAACAGCTTCTCCAATCAGCTTTTGAACCTTTCTGCCAAATATTATCACAATTGGCTTTGCCCTCATTTGAGATGTTAACTTGTGGACTAGGCTCATCCTTTTCCAGAACTATTGTCAAACTAATGGAATTACAGTCACCCATTTTAACAGCTGAACCGCATGCTCTGCCTTAATTCCCAAGAGGAGATAAAGGTGATGTCAAGATCAGATCAGCCATGAACTTACTGAATGGCAAGGCAGCGACTCGGGACTGAATGTCTGCATATGTTTGTGTGTGTGTGTTTGTTTGTGTGTGTGTGTGTGTTTGTGTGTGTGTGTGTGTGTGTTTGTGTGTGTGTGTGTGTTTGTTTTTTCCTGTGTCTACGTGTGCGTGCTTTAGTGTGTTGATGTGTCTATCTCTGCATCTGCGTCTCTGAGCAATTGGGTTTCTGTTGTTTAGCGAGTGAATCCATTGAAATGAGGATCAAAATGCGTCTCCTCATTCTCTCACTCTCTCTCTTTGGCTCTCCATTTTGTGTTCTAAGTGATGTCATGCCCGCCTCTGCTGAACGCCCCGTGCCACTGCACAAACAGCAGCTTTGTTTGGAAAAGCCATCAAACATAATGAATCCCTCACATTTGAATTGAATTGGCTTCAATGTCACGTACACTTTAATGAATGCAGTGGCAACATTGCAATGGCTTCACTTATGGCGCCATCTTAGGTACAAGAAATCTCCGTATAGATTCTTACGTATTTTGTCCAAAATAGAAAGAATGAGAACTGAAAGTCCAGAGGAAGAGTAAAAGGGAAAAAATTGAACAAACACGAATTACAGTCCCTGACACACCAGTCTGTGCCAGCAAAGAGTCTCCAGACTGCACCGGGCCCATTCTCCACACTGGGACGGGCCCCGTTTCCAGACTGCACTGGCGCCAGTATCCGGAGTGCATCGAGCCCAGTTTCCAGACTGTTACAGACCTAGTATTTTGTAAATATTGGACCCAGTCTCCAGAATTCCACAGGCCGAGTCGCTAGACAGCAATGGGACCAGTCTCCCGGCGGCACCGTTCCAGTCTCCATACCACACCAGGCTTAGTTTCCCGAACGAACCTGGCCCAGTATCCAGTCCTGACTGGGCTCAGTATCCAGACACTACCGAGTCCTGTCTCCAGGTATCACCGGGCTCAGTAGCCAGACAGTGCCGGGCCCAGTCTCCAGACCACACCGGGGCAAGTGTCCAGACTGCATCGACCACAGTCTCCTGGCCAAACCGTGCTCAGTCTCCAGGCCGCAATGGGACCAGTTCCCAGGCTGCACCGGTCCGAGTATCCAGACTGTAGCAGAACTAGTGAACGGACTATACCGCCCTAGTCTCCATAGTTCCCCAGGCCCACTAGACACACAACACTAGGCCCAGTCTCCAGGCGGCCCCTGGCACAGTCTCCATACTATACCAGGCTCAGTCTCCAGACAGCACCAGGCCCAGTCTCCAGACTGCATCGGGCCCATTCTCCAGGCCGCACCAAGTTCAATATCTAGTTTGTAGTCGGCCCAGTATCAAGGCCACACTGTGCTTTCTCGAGGCCTCCCATCCCCGCGACAGCCCCCTGTCTGTGACTCACTTCCTCCATTCCCATCGGAGGAATTTTAAAATTTTATAAGTTTGTGAAGAAGAAGTCTGTCCAGAAAACAGAACAATAAAGGTAGATATAAAGAGTGGGCAGAGCAGAGAAGCTCCGGATGGAACATTCTGACTCTACCACCATCTTTAGGATGTTTGTTTCCTTTTTCGAAGAATGACTTTGGAGACTCAACCCAGTTTTTTTCCAATTCCTTGCAATGCTGTCTCTTAGTAAAAGGTTATGGGCATGTCTATTGCTGGCCCATATGCTGACATTGGGTTTATTTTAGGACTTTGCAATACATTTTAAAGCAAAGCTAGATTTTGGAACAGTAAAGGAATCAAAGGTAATGGTGAGAGGGCGGGTAAGTGGAGCTGAGTCCATGAAAAGATCCACCCTGACGTTATTGCATTTCAGGCTTGAGGGGCTAGATGGCCGACTCCCGCTCCAATTCCTTATGATCTTATGGATTCATCTTATCAATTAATGTTTTTATGCAAAGTGCCAGTTGATTTGGGTTTGGGAGAGATTTCTAACATGAGGCTGAGGGGATCTCATCAAACTCACAAATTAATTGTTGTTTGAGTCCTCACTATGAGAATCACATCGGCCTTCCCCCACTTCTTATTGCACACCATTCCCACCACGGGAGAGCCTGGAATTACCCAGCATCCCAAGGAACCTGCGCATTCTTTGAAACCCCATAGTGCACTGTGACAAGCACAGTCATGTGGAGATAACCTGCATTGCCCCTGATATTGAGCCTGTACGTGACATTTCTGTCCTCCCCAAACCTTTGGGCATGGGTATGAGCTCTTCTCGGGTGAGAAGGGTCACAGGCAGGACCTCTCCTTCCCCTCGGTCCAGCAGTGAGGGCCATGACAGCAGACCATGCCTGCCTACTCTGAATTTGCTCCCAAGATTAAGCAGGTATCGGGAGCAACGTACATAATTGTAGATAGATCATTGTGATTCTCCACTCAGCCAGCACAGGGGGAGCCTCGGGAAGAATCTCACCATTCCCCTTGAGAATGACAAACACGATGCAGCGAACTTATCTTAACATCAAGGAAGGCCTCAGGGAACATCTCACTGAATCTATAATTAATCTCACCACAACCCACTGCGCTCAGAATATAAAGAAACATTTTGTCTGGAGTTTGGAAATAGCAAGAAGAAACAAATACTGGTGGGAGCTATCGCTCAAAGTGAAATCTGCAAATTTGTGCATATTGTAAGCAGGGCATTAGATATGCAAGAAATTACTGGCAAAACTCAGCAGGACTCGTAACATCTGAAGGAAGAAAGCAGAGTGAACATTTCAAATCTGAGGACGCTGCATTAGAAGAACTTTTGTTTCAGATCTCCAGCATATGCACCCTGTTTTATTTTTCAATCGTCAATTATTATGCATACCACAGTAGTAATGGTTGACTTAATCTAGGAAGGGGGGAGGGAGTGAGGGCAGAAGTGCAAGACATGGGTCAGGTTCAGCTGAAGGCCCTGTCCATCAAAGTTTTGGAGGGGTAATGTAAATCCTCGTGCGAGAGAAAAGGTGAGCATGCTGAAAGTACTCCACTGGAACTCGCGATCATCTGAACAGATGTGAAGGTTCCAGAGAAAGTAGGAGAATGCAATCCCTCTACGCTGGTCACGGGGGTAGAATGTGGCTCACTGGTTAGCACTGCTGGCTCACGGCACCAAGGGCCTAACTTTGATTCCGACCTTGGGTGACTGCATGTGTGGTGTTTGCACATTCTCCCTGGGTCTGTGTGGGTTTCAACACTACTTTTGGCTTTCGTCCCACAGTCCAACCTGTGCAGTGACCTTGCTAAACAGTATCCTGAGTTGTGGTGGATTGGCTGTGGGAAATGTCAGGTTAGTGGGGTAATACATGGGTGTATTAGTCGAGATGCTGTTTAGCGGGTCAGTGTGCACACAATGTGCCAAATGGCCTGTTTATACACTGCAGAGCTTCCTTGATTTATATTTTGGTGTATGTGGCTGGCAATATATCCCAAGATCCTACCTATAACTTCTGCTCCCAGTTGCCTCATCAAACCGTTACACCTTAAGTTTGTCGAATATAAATTACATTAGCAAGTCCTCGACATTTTGGCTCATCTAATCAGGGTCCCGTTGTACTCTGAGTTAACCATTTCACTGTTCACTAAATCACCAATGTTGGTATTACCTGCAAACCCACGACGCATTCCTACCTTATTCACATCCAAATCATTTATGTTCATTACAAAATCCATTAGATCGTTATGGTACTCAGCAGAAAACAGGCATCCAGTGCAAAACAAAAACTCTCCACAAACATTTCCTTCATCTCTTACCTTCGGGTCAATTAACTCCGACTCTCCCTGTATTTCATGTGATCTAATAAGTGCTACCCAGTTTACCATGAGGAATCTTTTTCAACACCTTACCGAAGACCATATACAACCCATACTTCCGCCCCTTCAACAATGTACTTCGTCACATCTTCATAAATCTAAATCAAATTAGTGAAATATGATTTCCCACACAAAAAAGCCATATTGACTATCTTGCTTAGTCCTTGCCTTTTCAAAAACAAGTTTCTCAGAATCCCCTGGAGCAAATTACCTACCAATGACATCTGGCAGACCGGTCTACAGGTCCTGGCTTTTCTTTCCCAGTTGTTCTTTAAAACTCGCACAATATAAGCCATCCTGCCGTCTGCTGGCAACTTACCTGTGACTGTCCATGATACAAGTATCTCAGCGAGAGGCTGAACAATTACTTTCCGAGCTTCCCAATGGGTTCTGTGAAACACCTGATTAGGTCAGAGAACATCGAACAGTACAGGCCATTTAGCCCTCGATATTGTGCAGGTCTTTCATGCTTCTCTAAAACCAAACTAACCTGCGTGCCTTTCTTTGTACTAAGTTCCGCGTGCATATCCAGGAGTGGCTTTAAAGACAGGGAGTTCCAATTCTATTTTGATTTAATCCCTGCCCTCCCCTTCACGGTTTGATCACGCAGCATTGCCCTTTGCTGTGAAGGGCACTGCTGGTCACTGGCCACTTGGGTGTTTCTTTTCTTCCTAGTCGTGGACATGGAATAAAGATTTGTACACCTTGTGTCTTTCACTGTCTCACACCTGCACACGCACAAAAAAAGAACAGGAGTGTCAAAATAATAAACAGGGGTGTCAGTGGTTCTGTCACCCTGAGAGCTGCCTCTGAGAGAGCTGGATCAGTGTCAAGTACTCTCTCTGGTGATGGGATACCGGCCTCTATGGAGTTATTTCAGTAGCATCAAGAATAAAGCACATTCCCGAAACTTCATTCTGTTGCGACACGGGGGTATACCCCTGCAAAAAAGGGAAAAAAAGACAAGGAGTCATTCACCTTAATGCATTTTAAGATGGACAGCTCCTCATCTTCTGTCATAGGAACACTTGTCAAGATATCATTGTTCATTTCCTCAAGTTATCTGCATCACATATCCTTCTCCACAGTACATACGAACGAGAAATATTTATTTAGTGTCTCCCCAAATCCTGCGGTTCCACATGTTGGTCGCCTTGCTGAACCTTCAGAGGGCCTAGTCTCTCCCAGTTACTCGTTTGACCTTAATATGTTCGCAGAAACTCTTTGGATCATTGCTTCCCATATTTTCCAAAGTCATATTATGTCGCCATGTTTCCTTCCTGATTTCCCTCTTGAGTATTATCCTACTGCCCTTGTACTGCTCGATGGATTCAGTGGAGCTTTGCTCCCTACACCGATCATATGCTTCTTTCTTTTTGTTGACCAGAACGCCCATCCTTTTAGCCATCCAGCATTCTCTACACCTACCAGCCTTACCCTCCTCATGAAAAGAAATATACTGTCGCTAGACTCTTTAATCTCATTTGTGAAGGCCTCCCATTTTCATGCCAATAGCTTCTCTCAAGCATCTTTTCAAAGTGCCAGGCTAAAACGTACAAAGTTGTCCTTACTCAAGCTTTAACATTTATGTCAGGACTAATTTCTCCATAAGTATTTTAAAACTTATATTTACTGCATAACAGACTAAAGAGGTAGAATGGCTTCCTCCTGTTCCTCTGTGACAGAGTCAAAGGGCTGAAAGGCCTCTTTCTATCCCTCTGTAACAGATTCGAGAAGCTGAATTACCCTGGTATAACAGGCAAGAGAGGCTGATGGCCTTCTCCTATCCTTCTGCAAATGGCACATGGGGACAGAATTGCTTCCTCCTGTTCCTAAGCAGCAATTTAAATGCTTTGGATGATTCCTCGAGGTTTTCAAATGATTGGTAAAAGGGCACTTAACAATAGGAATGAAATTACAAAAGGCAATGGGCAATAAATCTTGTTACCCTATTTTATGGTCTCGAGAAAATGCCCACCAGGCATTTTGTGCAGGTGGTCTGTTATTTTATCTCTGTCAGATACAATCCTGCAGTGTTCTGACAGTGGTCCTACATACATGGAGGAAAGATTTAAAATATTGAAAATTTATGGTCAGCCAACCTCGTCCATTCCATCCAGATCGAGGAAATGTTCCTTTTGTTGTGATACATAAAGTGATATAAGGAAGGGGTTAATTTCATCTATTCCTTTGGTGACTGTGATCAATGTCAATCTCCAAATCATCTAAGCATTCCAGTGAAGGGTTTCCATCTTTTAAAAGACAATTGGATGGGTACATGTACAGGAAAGATTTGGCCGAGTATGTGCCAAAAGCAGAAAAAATGGAACTCGTTTCGTTCAAGAAACATGGTAGAGCGAATTCCTGATGCTGATGTGGTGCTACAGACCTCAGCAGCAGCAGAAGCATACTTATATTCAACCACGACCTGCATCTTTTTCTTCTGGGGATAATCCCTCAGTCTGCCATTACTACCGAGGCGATCTATGGTTCAGTTATAAGTGTGGGTGAACATTCCAGACAGAACCATGTGTACCTAAACCTGATGGCAAACCTTTAAGCTACGCACTTACTGCTTAAATTCCAAACAGTTGGACTAACATCTGACAGAGCGGGCACAATAATCCCAAGGCCAACAGACCAACAGTCCAGCCACATTCAGTCATAAGTGGTGATGGACGGTTAAACAACTCACTGGAGGAGATGGCTCACAAATATCCCCATCCAAAATAATGGAACAGCTCTGTAGCTCAGTGTAAAAGAAAAGGATGTAGTATCTGCAACATCCCCAGCCAGAAGCGTTTAATCATTGATCTACCTCACCCCCGCATGATGCCCACAGCATCACAAATGCCAGTCTTAAATCAATTCGATTTTCTGCACGTGACGTGAAGAAACGACAGAACACAGTAACTTGACAAGGTAAATGGGCCCTGACATCATTCCTGCAATAGGACTGAAGAGTTGTGCTGCATAACTGGGGAAGTTGTTTCATTTCAGCTCCAACTCTGTTTTCTCCCTGGGAATGTGGAAAATTACTCAACTATGTCCCATTCTCCAAGAGGGGAATAATTTCAATAAGAACATGTACCACACCCACAGACTCATCACGACAGTGAAATTCGTGGAAGTTCTTCTTGACAGCTGTCGAGCTGCACAGAAACGGCCAAGCAAGGCGATCAATTGTATCAAATTGCTCCGAGGTCGAAAGGATAGACCCAGATGGAATTCATGATTTGGAGATGCCGGTATTGGACTGGGGTGTACAAAGTTAAAAATCACACAACACCAGCTTATAGGCCAATAGTTTTAATTGGAAGCACTTGCTGTCGGAGCGCTGCTCCGTCATCGAGTTTTGTACTTTTCGGGTTTTTGCTTTTAACCCCGGAAACAGCACCAATCTTTCGCCTCCCTATCGGAAAAAGGAACGGGAAGTACGGTCCTAACGACCCTGTCGAGGCCTCCTTCCTAACACCTGACAGCTTGTGACAACCTTTCCAGAGCTTTCCCTTAGACTGCACAGAATCATCGGGAAATGAGTAAGCCATTCAATACGTTACGCATCCCCCATTACAGTTCTTGAATATCTCCCTCATGCACTTCTCCCCCAAAATGTATGTATCCCTCAGTGTTACCAACCAATGGAAAAATATTAAACATTAACTTCAGCAGTCCCTTCGATCCGTCGTTTTGTAGCCCCATTCAATGTAATGATGTCTGATCCTTTATCTTCAAACTATGGTCCTGCGCTATCTCTTCCCATTTAGTGTCTATGCATATTCAGTGCGTTTGATCTCACAGGCTTGAGTGGGACAGAATTCCCCAAGTTCAACAGGCTCTGGGTGCAGATATTTATTCTCGTCTCAATGCAGAGTGTCCTGGCTGTACCTCATAATGTGGCCTCATGTTTCAGACGTCCCAGCCAGGGGAATTATCATCCTTGTTTCGAATCTGCCTCACCGTCACATGTCCATATTATTTACTCAGATCTCCACTCATTTTCCTAAACCCCTTGGAATACAGGCTCAGTTCACACAAAGTATGTTCCCACAACATGCCTGATATCCCAGAGATCCTTCACTGCACTCACTGAAGGTCAGTTTTGTCCTTTATTAGGGACAGAAATCAAACCTGCACATAATGTTGCACAATGTTAGACAAGGGTTCTCACCAAATTGCAGTTGCAATAAGACACCCTTACTCCTGTTTTCAAATTCCCTTAAAATTATGGTCAATACACCATTTATCTACCTAAATGTTGCTTTCAGTGACGAGTGTACAAGAAGATCCAGATTATTTCCAATATTACAGCTAACCACTTAGTGGGTATATGTACACTAGTCACTGTGTTAATGCCATTCCCAGTACTGATCTCTGGCGCCAGAACTCACAGCTGTGGATGAACCTCGAGGGTCTGTGCAGATTAAAAGAAGAAAATCTGCATAAGTCCTATAAAACATTATTTTTAACCTACCCCGTTTCAAATGGCAGGCTACTGTCCTATTGTTCCCACCAAAGTACACAACATCACATTTACACATATTGGTCTTCATCTGCCATGTACTTGTCCATTCACCCCACTTGTCTCAGTCACCTTGAAGCATTTTGATATCCTTCTTACCCACTCGCAGTTAGACACCGTTTAGTGCTGTAAGCAGGCTTGGAAATATTGCACTTGGGTCTAACAACCCTACGTTTGAGGTATATTGGGAATACCTGAGGCCCAAGTCCCAATTCCTGTCACACAGCATGTTCTCACACTCAGGGATCAGTGCAGAAGCCCCCTCTGGACTTCCAGGTTTGCTGCCGTTCATTGAGTACTCCCCTGTCTGCGTTTTTACTTCTGAGGTGCATCACCTCATATTTATCAGTGTTACATGGCATCTGTCATTGATCTGGCCATTCCACCTACATGTTCCTGTTACATAAGACCTTCCTCCTCACCATCAAACAAACACTTATTAACCACATCCCCTCACCACACTCAACATCCACATCTCCAATATTTTAGAGTACCCCAAATAGGAAGTGACACAGCACTGATCCTTGTGTTACACGTTCCCAGTCACACAAACAGCCTTCTGCCACCACCCTCCTTCTCCTTCCTCTGAGATAGTTTTGGATCTAACTTGATAATTTCACCTTGATACCATAAGATTATATTAAATTTATCAGTTCCCAGGCGGGGCTTTGTCAATGGATTTGGTGAGAAAACCATTAAAAGAACTCCTTGAAAAATTCCAATAAACATTATTAGGCATGACTTCCCTCCGATAAAGCAATGGTGACTGTCCTTGATGAAACATTGCCTCTCAAATAGAGATCCATGTTATCCTTCTTTTTATTCTCCAATAGCTTCCCTGAAAGTGAACTGATACTCACTGATCTACATTGCCCTGGTCTTTCTGCACCACCCTTCCAGTACAGTGTAACTGCATCCATCCTCGAGCTTCTCTCTCCTGTCACCTGATTCTATATATATATATTTAAAAATTGGTCAGGTCTTTTCTTCCTTATCTCCAACAGCAGCCTGGGATAAAACACATCCGGATCATTTTTATCCAATTTTTAGACCAGCTAAAACCATCAATCGAAGTTCACATCTTATATGAATTTGCTAAATAGCTTCCCACTCCATCTTCTCAAATTCTGTCCATGCCTCCTCCTTCACACACAGATGGTTTCTAATGCGTTCTAACTGTTCACTTGTAATATTATTCTGCTTGATGTCCTTGTGGAAAATCTTAGGACTCTCCTCAATCTTGCCTGCTACCAATTCTCCAACTCCCTGTTTTATTCAGCCCTTTCTGTGTGAACTTTCTCGTTTTCATTAAGATTGCTTTTCAATCGTTGAAACTCGAGGTAACACAGGCCGAATTCCCTCACCAGAAAATCTTGCCATCTGTGGGATTAATCTGGAGAATGTCCTTTCAGTATATGTTGCCAGTATATTTTTCCCTAGGTCAGGACACCGAAACTTTACACAGTATTAAAGGCACAGTCTCAGCAACACTCGGCGTAAGCGAGGGAAGACACATTTACCTTTAATAAAAGTAAATTACAGTAGATGCTGGAATCAGTACTGAAAACAAAAAAATGCTGAAGACCACAGCTGTTCAGAGAGCACCAACGGAGAGAGAGCAAACTAATGCTTCCAGTCTGGATGACTGTTCGTTATCTACATTCTGATTCCCATTAAATAAAGGTAAACCGAAAATCTATCTTCATGATTCCACATGTTTCGCCAATACACATTTCGTCAGTTTCTTTCTAATAGCGTGCTGTGGCATTTCTTTAAAAAAATCCTCCTGAATATACAATTATAGCATATCTGTTGGTCTCCATTGTTTATATCTACAAGTGATATCTTCAAGAAAAAACGTCTGAAAATTGCAACTTCCCTTTCATATATGAATTCTTTTGAAGTTTGCTATTACTTTCGAAATGACCAATACCATATTTGTTATAACAGATTTAAACAGATTCCCTCCTGTGCATGACAAGTTACTTGGTCTAGACTTCCCCACTTGTCCTCTTCTTCCCTTTTTGGATCGTGGAATCCATTTATAATCTTCCAAATTGCACAGAAGAAGTACTGTGTTACCCAATGCAATCAATCTGTGTATTGCCTCTATCTCTGAAATTTCATTATGACGTACATTTGTTCTGTCAGACTTATCAATCACTAACCCGGCTATGTTTTCAAACACGCCTCGTTACTAATATGAACAATTTTAGTCTATAGTTACACAAGTCTCATGGTCACTTTGTATTTCTGGGAGATGTTAGAAATTCCTCCACGAAGACAGACATAATGTAACGAGTTAGTTTCCCTGCAATTTCTCTTTTATCAGCAATAAATTATCCCATCCATATTTGTTTCCACTGCTTAACATTTCAAGTGGATTTAAAATTTCCTTTCAAATATTGTCAGAAGCTTTTCATCAGTCCTTATGTTTCTTTTTTATTTTACATTCTTGATGTCTTTTTAATGCCCTTATCAATTTCTTAGTCCTCCTTCGTTCCAATGAATCCATATTGTCTTCCATTTCTCTGTTCGACTTTCCTTGATATAATACAATTTTTAACTTTGTCTGTTAATCATGGTTGAGTCACCTTACCCTTTTGCCATATGCGCCTTGAGGATATATGTATACTGTGCAACTTATAGTGTTTTGATAAATGAAGGGCGGCACGGTAGCTCAGTGGTTATCACTGCTGCCTCATAGCACCAGGGACCCAGGTACAATTCCCGCCTCGGGCAACTGTCTGTGTGGAGTTTGCACATTCACCCCGTATCTGCGTGCGTTTCCTCCGGGTGCTCCGGTTTCCTCCCACAGTCTAAATGTGTGAAGGTTAGGTGAATTGGTCATTCTAAATTGTCCATAGTGTTAGGTGTAGAGGAATGGGTCTGGGTGGGTTGGTGTCGACTTGTTGGTCCGAAGAGCCTGTTTCCACACTGTAGGGATTCTAATCAACAGAAAGGGCCTGTCTTCCAGTGTATCTTTATGATGTACTTTTAAAATTGCCACCTGTTGCTCATGCATGCATGATTCCAGTCAGATACACGCATATTAATTTAAAAAAAGATTTTGTATTCAAACGTCATGTAAAATTCAATATATTAAGATGATTATTTCCAAAGGCTCCTTTTCCGCATGGTTTTCAAATAGCTCTTCTGATCACACAGCAACTTCTTAACAGCCTGATCTCGAGTTCACTGTTCAACATATTGTTCAAGGAAAGCAGCTCATACACACTCATGAAACCCATTTTCCCTGCATTAACATTAACTTCATATTGTTTAGATGCGATTCTAATGTCTCCATAATTACTGCAGTGCCCAAAATCATGCATTTCTATTTTCCTATTTTGTAACATACGCAGCATTTCTGTCACAGCATTGACATTGATAAATACTTCCCATCAATATTTGATTATCATTGCTGTTTCTAAGCTCCACTGGAATCTGAGCGACGTGGGATCGAGGAAAATTAATAGCCTATTCAGGCGAAATGTTTGGCCAAGGCATGTTTGAACATTGATATTATCTCGCCGCATCCTACACGTTCTTCACAAGTATCATTCTGACATTTTCGCCAATTCTCCCGGTATGCTCGTGAAGTAGAGAAGAGCAAAATATTTCAACAATGCCGTGCATTCCCCCAAACAACTGAGACCGCTCTAACCTGGGTGGGAACCTTACAGCAGGCAAGTAAATTGATGCTGCTGCTGTACAGTATCTTAGTGCAATCACACCTGGAGTAGCGTGTACAGATTTCATCTCCACACTCAAGAAAGGATATTTGAATTAACCAAGAGATTGTTCCCTTACCTTATTTCCACGGTGAAAATTTTAATCATAGAATCTCTATAGTGTGGAAGCTGGTCATTTGACCCATCGATCCCACATTGAGCCTCAGGAGACCATCACATCCCAATCCTAAACACTGCTCTCGTTCAAACATTCCCTGTAACCCTGCACTTTGCATGATTAGTGCATCTCTCCTGCACATTCCCGGACATCCTGGTTAATTTAGCATAGCAAATCTACTTATTCTTCAAATTTTGGGACTGGAATATCAATGGAAACCTTGACAGACACAGGGAGAATGTGCAAACACTGCACAGAGAGTTAACTGAGGCGGGAATTTAACGCGGGTTTCTAGCGCTGAGAGGCAGCAGTGCTAACGTCTGAGCTACATTCTGTCGGTCTTAGAACTTGCCTACATAATGAAGGAGCAGCACACACTTGTTTCTTTCTAGGGACTTTTCCCACGTGAAGTGAATGTAACAACTACCACTTTACAGAATCACAGTGTGGCCGCTGACTTCCTGAAGGCTCTGCGTTGTCCCTCATCATAGATCACTTTGCAAGAAACAGATTACATTTTTGTCATGTTCAATTTAAACATAGCTCACTCACACGAAGATTCAGCATAACACACAATTAGCACAAGTGGCAGTGATGGGATTCAAGCCCTCAGAGCGAATTTCACAGTGAAGCTTATAAATAGCACCTTACGTTGCTCGGCCTCACCACCACTCAAAACTGAACGCATGAACAGGATTTGAATCGAGCTCCTGAGGACATTATTACATTTCTGGCTGCATAGGGAAGTGCACAATCACCTCAACTGAACACAACTTTTTCTGATGGGGGGACAAGCCCAGCTTATGGGAGTGGGAGCGCTGTTACCTTCAAACACAGGAAGCACGTACAATAGATAATTAACAAAATTAACATTTGCTGTGTAAACCGAAAGAGATTACTTTGCTAAATCTAACACTTTGCTAAAATTTTAAGTAGATAGCCAAATTTCGCTGGATTCTGCAGGTAGACAACTTGCCCTTACAAGTCTTGCAAAACTGCCAGAATCAGCAATAGTCAGGGAAAACATAAACTTCATATCAACAGCCGAATGTTCCCAGTTCTTGTCGTCGAGAAGGATAAACGAAATGTAGTACAAAAAGAATATGTGAAAGTTGTGCAGCCCCTCACATACGGCAATTGCCAAGTGTATTGAGCCCCCTGCAGAAGTTACAACAAAGCGTTCTCTTTGCTCTTGCTAGAATTTGATTCAAGTCGATTTAATTTCCATGACTGTAAACTTGGGGGCTCGTCCGGTACCCTACGACTGGGTAAGAATCCGAGTATTCCCAGGAGGTGTAGGCGCCAGCGCGTTGTAGGACTTTCACTTCCTCTCGAGCGCTGAATAGGCCCTTTTGCGTGAGAGGACTGGGAATCTGTGGATCGTCCCATCGCCGGGGTTTCAATCGAATAGGGCCGGGGTAAGAGTCGTAGCTTAAGTAATCCAATATAGAAAATTATTATAAGAGAATAAATAAAGCAGGAAGAGGTTCCAGTGAACTTTCGCACGGTATTCGAGTAAAACTCAACGTAAAGGATTGCTGTCTCTACAGTGCTTTAGAGACAGCAAGGTGAAGGGTAGTTTGAGACTTGGAACCACCACTGCCTGAGTTAGACTCGCCAAAGACGTACCGGACATGTGGTTCCTTGGTTTGCCAAATCCAAGGCATTGAGGCGGACGCGCCCAATGTGAAAAGGCACCTCCAGAGGTAAAAGCAAGTCAAAAAGGAAAAGATAACAGCACAAAGAAAGAGAGAGAGATACAGCTGAACACTTTTCCAGTAACGTTTAAATGGGCTCCAGCAAGAGCAAACGAAAAGAGAGGACTTGGAATGGTCAACCAAAAGTACAGTACATGTGAAATAATTATGGCCCAGAGTCTGTAAAAGAGTTAGAATTGTGGATTAAGGAATGTGGTTTTTCGGAGTGTGGCAGTTTTAGTTGAAGGCAGTTGGAAATATTGAAGTCACAGTTGGAGGTGAGAGGGAAGGAGAAACGGAAGGGAAGAATAAAACCTATGAATTGGAGTACTTATAAAATGTGGAAGGCTGAGGCTGATATCAGGGAAAGTAAATACCAAGTAAAAGATAGATCAGATGCGCCTATACACACTCGCACTGGGAGGGCAGTCATCATGGTCAGGATCTGGAACAGACGGAAAACAACCTGATGAAGCTGTACAGTGTCTTAAGTCTGTTCCAGATCCTAACCCTGATCACTGCCCTCCCAGTCCTACAGTCCCCCTATGAGATCCACCTGCTGAAGGTTCCAAGCCAATGGCCGCCATCTTAGGGTGTGCTGCATCACCAATAGCCTATCGTATCTTCAACCAACTGAAGTAAGAAGCCTAAAATGAGGGTGGCCACTCCAAGACTGAAAGACATCCAGGGCCTGCTCATGATCAGTCCACGACGGATGATAAGTCAGACGGCGAGAGTACCGACATACGATCATTTAAGCAGGTCGTTCTGCAAGCACCAATGGTTGAGGTTGCAGGTCCAGGAGGGCGCCCAGTGCTGGTCCACCGGTCATGGACCATAAAGGATTTGGAAACTGCCTATAGGCAGTTGCCTGACCCATGCGATGTTGGAGGTAATAGGTTCACTGAAAAAGTAACAAAGTTCGGTGTCGAGTTCCGTCCCAGGTCACATGCGATGAGACATCTCCTGGGAAAAACATTGGTGCCGATGTCACCAAAATCAAGTATAAATGGTCAGCCGTAAACGTCCATGCCAAATCAACCAACCTGCAAGCGTAAGAGAACAGAGACTTAAATGCTCTTGCTCCACGCCGACAGCCGCCTGTTGGGAGACATTCCCAGTGCGAATGGACGTGACCAAAGTTGCAATGTGTAAACAACAAGAAGGTGAGACAGTCTCCCAGTGCCCTACGCGCCTCAATGAAGTCCATAACGCCCATGGTTGACAGAGACCACCCGAGGACATGATGACAGCAGAAAGTACACCGTATGAAGCACACCTGAGGAACATCGTCATCAATGGAATCAAAGACGAAACAGTCAAAAATGTAAAAGACACCTGGGACACTAGAAAGCTGAATTTGATAGAACAACATTTGATATATGCTGAAAAACATGCTGGTCCAAGCGAAGGATAAGCAGAAACTAAAGATGGAACAACAAGCACATAAACCTTAGCTTACTATGATGCGAATGGTCAACCGTTGGAGGGAGGAGCTGCAGGGAGAGAGACAGATGTGTAGGTCGCGGAAGAGGAAGACGAAGGGGTCATGGAAGAGACGCTGGCAGAGGTGGCTCTGGCGGGTACTTTGTTTGCGGAGCAATGGACCACTGGGCGAGACAGTGTCCGTCCAGACAATCCCAATTGGCTCTGGAGGCTGGACAGCAGGGTAATTGACAGGGGAATGCTGAGGTGAAGGTGGGCAGCCCACAAGGTACAGGTAAGCTTCTTTCCCTTATGCTTGGCAACGAAGGCTCCCTTATGCTAATCTCTACTGCTAAACGTACAGGCACTGAAACAAATCCTAAGGCCATATTAAGCACTGAGACTGCGAAGTGCGGACTCTTTGTTCACTATAACTATGATGCGTATATGTCGATGCCTACCTCCGTGTTATATGTGGAAGGCACACCAGTTACATTTTTGGTAGATACAGGGGCAACGTATTCAGTCCTTAAATTAAGCCAATTCAGAGAAACGACGGAAATAAAGATGAGTGGAAGGCCACTGAACACAATGGGTGCATCAGAAATCGTGATATGAGAGAAATTTTCGTCTCCCCAAATTTGTGAACCGAGTACTGGGAAAGCATTCCAACGCTCATTTTTGTTATCTGAATTCTGTCATTTTACATTTGATGGCTCGGGATCTCATAGTGAGTCTGGATTGGATTTCCTCAGGACCCCAAGTGTTTGCACGTAATTCAAAGGGAATACCTACCCGTGCAGGCTGTAAAATACGACCCACGACCCTTGATATATATCTATGAGTAGCGATTAAGCCAAAGAGAGATAAGGTCAGTGAGTGATTCACTCGCCCTGGAAATAAGTGACCATGTTAATCCTATTAACACCGATGTTCTTGCTGGGGACATGCTGCACTGCACAGCACATATACATCACGATGGTCCTGACGAATCATATGGAAAGGATTGGTTCAGGAGATTCGTTAAACCAGATCATTTGTTATTGTGCAAAATTTATTGAAATGATTACAGATGTGCAGTCAGTATGAACTTACCAAAAGTATCTGTAACGGCAAGCACACAATTCCTTTTTGATGTGTAAGGCTCTTTTTCCTCACGTGTTATTGATAAAGACTTCCAGCGACAGGTGGCAGGAATTAGGACCATGGGTGCTAAAGGCACAAAGTTTGGGTCTACAGGGACGATGTTGGTATCTGGTTCAATGCAGATATGCAGACATATAGGAAGAAAATAAATTGGCTCACTGAGGCAGATCACACAGTCCAAATAACCCCCATTAGTCCTGAAGAGCGTTGTAGGGTAGACTAGCGTTTCCCTAAGGTAGAAGTTTCGGACCCAAGATTAAAAACGGCTTCTACTGTGTTGTGGGCAAAAGGCAAACATACGAGGCTGTGAACCCCTAAGAATAACCCTGAAGTCCGACTATCGTGCTTGCAGGGCAGAATAACCGTTAAAACCCGAGGCCATAGAAAGAATTACTCCAGTCTTTAAATCTCTCCCAATGGCTGGAGTCATAATCCACTGTGAAAACTCACCGTTGAGGACCCCCATTTTTCCGGTCAAAAAGGCAAACATTCCAGTTGAACCGGAGGAATGGAGGTTTGGTCAAGACTTGCAGGCTGTCAAGAACGCTGTTGTCCCGCACGCCCCAACTGTTCCCAATCCCTGTACAATAGTAACTCAAGTTACACCGGACAGTAAGTGGTTCTCTGTTGTGGATTTAGCAATGCCTTTTTCATGTACCGGTACACGCAGATAGTCAATTCTGATTCGCTTTTTCATTCATAGAGAAATCATATAGCTTCACGTGACTTTGTCAAGGTTACTATGAGTCCCGCAACATATGTAATGAAGTTTTACGCAGGAGTCTGGCGACTCTAGTTTCAAGCCTGGGGTCAGCGCTTCTGCAGTATAATAGCAGCACTGACAGAGGAACAATGTGAAAGGATGCACTTGTATTGTTCTGCCATCTAGCGAGGTAAGGGCAGAAAGCTCGTCTCACAAAGCTACAATTTGTGCAAAACAGATGAAGCTCTTAGGTCACCTAATATCTGAACAAGGGAAGGCCATTGATCAAGACAGAGTTCAAGCAATCCAGCAGATTCCGAAGTCTCACACGAAGAAACAAGTGCTATCCTTTTTGAGCATGTGCTCCTACTGTAGAATGTTTATTCCACAATCCGCACCCCCTGAGACGCCCCTAAGCGACATAGCCGATGAGAAAAGTTTTCAGAGCCTGAGTCCGTTGCAATGGACCCCAGAAACCGAAAGTACATTTGTTGAATTAAAAAGGCGCTCCAAACTACACCTACACTGGGGATTCCGAATCCAAACAAGGCTTATGTAAAAACTGCAGATGAGAAGCATGGCTGCATGACATCTGTGCTGTTGCACGATCATGGGGGAAAATTGAGGCTGGTAGCTTATGTTTCGGCTAAGCTGGACCCCGTAGCAGCAGGATTGCCGAAATGCCTGCGAGCCATGACTGCAGCTGAAAAGGCTGTTGTAGCATCCAGGGACATAGTCGGTTCTGGTGAATTAACCCTACTGATCACACATGCAGTATCCTGACTGCTTTCCGAGCTAGAGACAGCACACATATCGGAAGCATATTGGCCCGGATACAATACTGCGTTATTGGAGATGCCTAACATTATAATAAAGAGATGTAACGCCCTTAGCCCTGCTAGCCTTCTCCCCACATCAGGAGGCGGAGACCCACGTGCTTGTGTCGCTGTGACTAATAAACTTTCCGCCCTAGACCACATTTGCAGGATTCACCACTTCAGAATCCGCATATGGAGGTTTTTGTGGATTAGTCAGCATTCAGGAGTAAGGAGACAAGCCAGAATTGTAATCGGAATGCTGTAGTGACTACCGACGAGGAAGTCAAAGCGGGATTACTCACTTCTCATCTGTCAGCTCTGGCAGTGCTGATTATCTTGACTGAGGCATGTAACTTGTCTAAAGGAAGACCGTGAATGTGTACACCGATTGCAGATACGCATTCCGGGAGGTACATAATTTTGCAATCCCGTGCAAACACAGGGGCTTCTTGAGCTCCACCAGAAAGACCGTCACACAACGTGACCTGATTTCTGACCTCGTGGAAGCGGTTGTATTGCCTAAATCAATCGATGTGTGTACATATGAAGCCCACACGAAAAAATAACGATTTTACTTCTCAATGCAATGCAAGTGCAGGTTCAGCTGTGAGGACGGCAACGCAGCAGTGAACAGTTTGATATGTTTATGAAACAAATTGTACCCCAACAGCAGACGTACGGGAGTTACAGTCACGGGCCTCGCTGGAAGAAAAGCGAGAGTGGACAAAAGCAGGGGCCATCGTGAGGGAAGAGGGATGGTGTGGCCCCAATGGTAAACCTTGCCTACCACGATCATTACTTCCATTCTATGCCAAACTAACACACGGTAAGGACCATGTGTCAAAGGGGGATGCATGTCAGTATTTCGGCACAATGGTACACGAAGGGGTTTAATCATTACTCCCAGAAATATTGTGAACGATGTGTTATCTGTGCTACTAATAATGTGTAGAGAGGAGTGCAGATGAGTCAGGCAGCACACCCCCAAACCCAAAGACTCTTCGAACATTTACAGATGGATTTTATTGAACTAACACTCCGCGAAGGGAAAGGGTATTATCTGGTATATGTTGATATGTTTTCCACATGGGTGGAAGCGTTCCCCACTTCTAAACATTATGCCAGTGCAGTAGCTAATGTTTTGCTAACTTTAATAATTCCGAGATGGGGCAATCCTGAAAGGCTTAGTAGTGAGAATGGGACTCCATTTGTCAATAATGCCCGACAGCAAATCATTGATTATTTGGGAATAAAGATGAAGCAACACTGTGCCTATCACCCAGCGAGCGGTGGGGCAGTGGAAAGAGAAAATGCTACCCTAAAAAATAATTTGACAAAATGCTGTGAGGAACTATGGGTTAAAAGGACAAAGGCACTTCCAATTATGTTAATGTATTTGAGAGCTAGGAGAAGAGGGAGAGCTAATTTTAGCCCGTTTGAGATTTTGTTTGGTAGGCTACCAATACAGGAATTATAACAAGACCCACGGTAAGACAGATAACAGACAACTGTGAGGGTGAAATGTTCTGTTACTGTATGAAACTCTCTACACTTTTGTTTCAAATGCGGAATGAAGTGAAAGCAGCACTAGCTCAACCTGCAGAAGGGAAGCTGCACGATCTAGAACCTGGAGAAAGGCTTCAGGAAGAAAAACTGAAAGTGACGGGGTGGCTGGGACCGTTTCAAGTGTTCCTCACGACACAGACAGCTGTTAAGATGGCCGAAAGAGCGACGTGGATACACGTCAGCCATTGCAAACGTGCAACTGGGCCTGAGGAGACATCGGACAGCACAGGAACCAATTACGTGCAAATAGTAATTAGAAACGTTGTACGCTTATGGGAATGCCCCAGCTCGCACTCTTTGCAATCGCCCTTGTACGACTGGCGTCAGGGACACAGACGCAGATGGTAATCCTTACTGATGGTGCAAGAAGAACTTTCACATGCGACCCATGGCCGTTTACAAACCAGTATGACAATATTGTGGATAATAAATATTTATGCAGGGATTCTGGTGGCGCCAGTGACTGGCAATTAGAAGTAGCTACCACGGCTACAGGGACACCTGACCGAGAACTAGGTAGGAGGTGCCTGGGCACGGGTGATAATATTGAATTTTCAGAAGAGCAATGAGGGAGTCTGGTGAAATGGATAGAACCTTCTCTGAGATCGATAGGCAGGTGAATATAGTGGCTTAGTCACTCCCCACATCCCCGCCCCGAGATGCAGTGCAGAAGGTCCTCCAGAAGATAGTAGCACCGGGGCATGGCAACTACACAAACCAAATCATGGACCTAACCCCAAGCAGGGCAGAGGGCATTAATGTTACGCCCTAACCGGAGGGAGTCGTCCGCTAACTCGGTAGTGGAATTGGCCCTGCAGGAGGTTGATGGCGTAAATGCGACGCCAATAGGTTCGGAGATGCGAAGGAACATTGCTAGATGTGAAGGGAACAGAGCATATGCTTTGGCCCTAATACAACACAGGAAATTAGACGTTGGCTACTTTGATACACTCCAGCCATTGCTGGCTACACTGACCAACGGTGGACTGCTGAACGAATTACAGAGAGCCTGGCGAGAAATGCGAGCTTTGTGCTTCCGTGGCGGTGACTACCCTGCCCCTGATAAGGGGAGAAATTATGGCAAACCTCGCGCCACCCCCGAACTCAAGGACAACTGCAGTCCCAAGGCTGACACGCTTCCGACCACAACCTTCCATATGGTGAAAGGCAGTGTAGATACGTGTATTTGCACAAATGGCTACCCTCCCTTTGGGGAGGATTGGGGATATTGGATCCTACACATTCTACTACTGTAGGACTGGCGATACTCATAATGCTTTGTATAGGACCCTGTTTGTGTACCTGGCGATGCCGTTTGCTTATGAGTGCAGTGGGATTCCAAATACTAAAACATTCAGTGGCCCCGCAACCGAGGATCCGATGCGAGGACCACACCATACCGTGACGTTGACGAGAATGACGTGTGAAAATGGGCTCTGTACAGAGCACACAAGGCCAAGTGATGATACTAACACATAGCTGTGTAAAAGTTAGATGGTGCCTGAGGAAAAGCTTGGTGCTACCTAAGCAATTTTGATGTATAGTTATCTAGCTTTGTTTAGTTTTCTGTTGTTGTTGCTTTTGTCATTGCTGTAAAATACCAAAAGGGGGGGAGATGTAATGGAAAATTAGCCAAATTAACATTTGCTGTGAAATCTGAAAGATAATACTTTGCTAAATCTAATATTTCGATAAAACTAACATGCTAAAATGTTAAGTAGACAGCCTGACATTGCTCGATTCTGCAAGCAGACAACTTCACCTTCAAGTCTTGGAAAGCAGTCAGATTCAACAGGAGTCAGGGAAACCTACGCAATCATACCAAAAGCCGAATGTTCCCAGTTTTTGTCCTTGAGCGTGTGATAAGGATAAGTGAAATGTCGTATAAAAATAATATGTGCAAGTTGTTCAGCCCCTTACATGCAGCATCTTGCAAAGTGTATTGGGCCTCCTGCAGTAAAGCTTTTGCATTTCTCTTGCTAGCATTTGAGCAATGTCGATTTAATTTCCACGACACACGTTCAACAAGTAACCGTCACCTTCTGCACCATGAAGTTGGATGAACAACCTGATGGAACAGCAACATGGTATTTGAGAGAGGTTTAACAAGGAATAGCACATGTGATGTGCAGACGCTGCTAGGTTCTTAACCTCAGATCTACCTGTTTATTAAGGAGGAACTTCAATAAACTAAGCCACAGCGTCACGTTAACCTAGGAGGGAGGGTTGAGCAGGTTGATCCAATACCTCTTAATGTTTGCAAGAATGACAATGGTCTTGTTTTAGGACTCAGCAATGGAAAACAATTATAAATCAAATTCAGGAATCCGTTTCACTTCTCGAACCTGGAACAGCAGAAGGAGATTATTCGAAACTGTTACACTAGATGTAGAAGGAGGATGTTTCGTGTCTGGATCCTGATAGAGAGTTTCAGGAAGAGGACAATCAGTACCTTCGCACTCCAACACAGGACCCATAATAGACCATGCAGGACCTAAATTGTGTTACACAACAGGATGAGGCTATTCAACCTTCTAAATGCTGCAACACAAGAACTGGATGAGGCCACAAAGTTATTGGAAATTTTCACACTAGGTTAAGGCTATTCAGCTAATTGAGTCAATTGCACAAGAATAGCCGACTGGCATGAAACCGTTTGAGTTTTTTTTATGTGAAGAGGAGGGGACAATTCATCCACATTTATGTTCTATGGGAACCGGAGAAGTCCAATCACACGGTTGTTGCGATTTCAGGGATATAGGAGGAGACTGTTCAGTTATGAGCCTGTTATGAAGAAACATGAGGAGACACTTCAGCCACTTGAAACGGTGCACTGCTGCAGCAAGTTTCCATATGTCCCCAGTCCTCTCATGAAGAAAACGCAGAAAGCACCCATGTCTTGAGTAGCTTGGTGAGGAACAGGAGAAGGAAATACAGCACTTTGAGACCATGATATAGGAACAGCAGGACGACATTCAGCGTGTCAAGACTATAATGTAGGAACACCAAGAAACCCATTCAACACTCGAGTGTGTAAAGTAGGAACAGAATGAGTCCAATCAACCACTCATGCCACTTTCACGGCAATTGGAGCTGTACTTTTTGCCGGCTTGTGCCTGTTACACAGGAATTGAAAGGGAATGTGGAGATTATAGAAAGGGAAGAACTTTGAATAACCAATTTCAGAAGGGAATGAAAAGTAGTGAGCAAATTATTGGAATTGAAGTCAAATTGGTAGATTCTGTTAGTAAGGTGATTATCAAAGTCAGCCCTTAATCCATCCTAAACAAAATGATTTTATAATGGATAAATTGTTCTTGAATTATTTAGCTGAGTTTCTTTTAATGTGACAAGCATGGTGGATAAAAGGGATCCGATAGATGTATTATATATGCCCTTCCAGAAGGCATTGCATAACGTGCATCATAAAAGATTCAAATGCAAGGTAAGAGCACAGAGGGTTAAGAAAATTTTATTTCTTGGAGAGAGGATTGGCTGACCAATAAAAAAAAAACCATGATGTGGAGGTGCTGTTATTGGACTGGTTTGGACAAGGTCAAAAATCACACGATACCAGTATAAAACTGAACGGGTTTATTTGAAAATGCTAGCTTTCAGAGTCCTGCTCCTTCATCAGGTGTTAGTAAGAGAGGAGGGCCTTAACACAGAATTGGTAAGGAAAACACCAAGACCTCATACAATTCATGCACATGACATGAACACATCTGATTTAGCTCTTAAACATTTCAACATTTAGAATGGAGGGACAGATTTTTCTTTGATGATGAGAATCCAACAATTTTCTTCAAGTCAATGCCTGGAGATAACTTCAAGTATTATCAATCCAAAGGGCGTGACACCTCCGGTCTGACAATGTATTTTAAGCGTGAGGTCTTGTTTACAGTCTGTCTGTGTCTTAACCTGGCATCAGACTGGCTTTAGTTCCTACATAGGAGTTTATAAAGTCGACATTGACTGCTGACAAATTGCGTGCTTTTTGAACAAATTAGAATGCAGCTGCAAAAGCAAACCTGCAAATCCAAACCCACACTGCAAATTTACATGTATGTGCGTGAGAGTGTAGCGGGGGTGGAGTGTGTCAGTGGGAGGGGTTGGAGGGATATGTGTGTGTGTGTGTGTGTGTGTGAGTGTGTGTGTGAGAGAGAGAGAGAGGGAGAGAGAGACTGTGAGTGTGTGTAAGGGGAAAGTCAGATTATGTATGTCTACATTAAAACACAGACAGATATAGCAGATACCTTTCCCCATACTCACTCTGTAATTTCAGAGCTTCCATTCTCTGCAGCCTCTGCTCCCTTTGTTGTTCAAGTTACACATCCAGATGCTGTAATTACAGTCTTCATGCTTAATCCAGAATTGGATCACCAAGTCCTCAGGTCTCCCTGAATGTCTGAGACAGCTTACAGCACAACCTCCAGCAAATCATCCCCAACACAACTACTAACTTTTCAATAACAGGAATCAGGCTGAAGCCCACCAGTCACAAGGTAAATGCCTGTTTCTTTAAAATACTACGCCAGGGGCTTCCTCATGTTACTGACCACATTGTCAGCTGAGAAGACAAACAGGGGCTTGCGGTGGACAGCTACTGACCAACCTTCAAAGACGTGAGTGAAGCTGCTGCGCACCCTGTCCAACATGGAGCACCACACGACCAACACCGGGAAGTGAACAACAGCCTGACAAACCTCATGTCATTGTTTCTGAGCCTCACGATGCCAGCACTCGATACATTCAGAAGCCAAACACCCAAGGTCAGGGAACGATACAGAGGAACAGAAAGATTCGCGTTAAAGATAGAAAGAGACAATTAAGATAGAAACAGAACATGTTGAAATATGGAGGAAGACACAGGGGAGTACGTCTAATTGGAAGAGTGAGACCTTGATAGATCCAATCACAAGAATGAGAACATTGAATAAAGGCCATGCCTCACAGAACAAACACAGACGGTCTTAACTGAGATAGGTTGACAGCTTAGCATGGAGAGCAGTGCACACTATGCTCGTGCAATTCTTAGTAAGCTAGACTATCTGCCCAGCATGGGGAATATTGAAAACCTTGGACAATATATTCCTGCTATATGTGCAATAGATATCTGTTACGCATGGGAAGGTTTGTAGTCCATACTGTAAATCACGGTTTAATGGGGCTCCCAAAAATTTATGTTTCTGTGTGTGTACGACTGAGGCGATAACAGATATGAAAATCATTGTCTAAGATAGAACACATATGGAGAATATCAGTTTAAATATAAATAACTGCAGGGATTGGGATGATGGACAGAGAGGGAGTGAGAAACAGTTCATGGACAGATGTGAGGATATGCTTGAGAGTATTAAAGTAAAGGCATTGCCAGAGCCAATAACAACATACATCAGTGCGCAAAGGAATGACAGAACGAGGGGAAGTTTTTTGAGAGTTCAGATAAGAGCCGCATGGAATCGACACAGATTTACATCTGCAGGTTTGAAGTTGGGAGTATTAGCAGCTGATTATTGACTTTATTAAGACAGTCTATCATAGCGTAAAGTTCAAATAGCAGATGGGATGAGCCAGTGAAGTATATCCTATATGTGTCAGTAATTACAATTAGGAGTGGGCAGTTTATGGTATCAGGAATCAAGTCAGGGCCAAAGGGATCACTACAGTTGTCATTTATCTGTTTCAGCTTCAGATATTGGTCAGGGATGGGATGGAGTCAAAGGAAGGAAATTAAGTTTGTAATCAGAATAGAAAACAGTGCTCTATGCTCCCAATATTTAAATATCAAGGGACGTGATACAATGAAACATGTTTCTCAGTTGAAATTGAATAGGTCAACGTAGAGACCCATAGTAACACTCCCGAAGCAATGAAGGAGATAGTGAATTATCAAGTTCACGGATGCGGTTAGTTCTGGTATGCAAAGTGAATATCTGATTTCAGTGTCTCAGCAGGAACACTAAGAGCGGCAAGGATGGTAGTGTCAATGAAAAGAACAGTGTTAGAGTCAAACATGGTTTATAGAATCAATGACTAAACTGTGAGACTTACCAGAGACACCAAAGAAAGCTCGGACTGCATAATCAAAATATTGAATAATGTAAAGTGCATATTCGATCCAACATGATAATGACCTTCGATCATCATATGTGGAAGGAAGCCAAATATCCCAGTATAAACTTCTGTCCATTGTTGAAAGTTTCCGTTTTATATTCTCAGATTCTGTTCAACTGTTGTAACATCCTAGTCTAACATTCTCAGATTGTGATCTCTCCAGCCGCCCTCTCTGTGGAGCTGCTAATTCCTGTTAGTACTGTTGGTGATGCTTCCGCTCATCCGATGGGTTAACACATTGAATGGAGCCGACTTATGGTTAAAAGATGGAAACCCTCCACTGGAATGCTTAGATTATTTGGAGATTGACATTGATCACAGTCACCAAAGGAATAGGTGAAATTAACCCCTTCCTTATATCACTTTACGAACCACAACAAAAGGAACATTTCCTCGATCTGGATGGAATGGATGAGGTTGGCTGACCATAAATTTTCAATATTTTAAATCTTTCCTCCCTGTATGTAGGAGCACTGTCAGAACACTGCAGGATTGTATCTGACAGAGATAAAATAACAGACCACCTGCACAAAATGCCTGGTGGGCATTTTCTCGAGACCATAAAATAGGGTAACAAGATTTATTCCCCGTTGCCTTTTGTAATTTCGTTCCTATTGTTAAGTGCCCTTTTACCAATCGTTCGAAAACCTCGAGGAATCATCCAAAGCATTTGATCTGCTGCTTAGGAACAGGAGGAAGCAATTCTGTCCCCATGTGCCATTTGCAGAAGGATAGGAGAAGGCCATCAGCCTCTCTTGCCTGTTATACCAGGGTAATTCAGCTTCTCGGGTCTGTTACAGAGCGACAGAAAGAGGCCATTCAGCTCCTTGACTCTGTCACAGAGGAACAGGAGGAAACCATTCTACCTCTTTAGTCTGTTATGCAGTAAATATAAGTTTTAAAATACTTATGGAGAAATTAGTCCTGACATAAATGTTAAAGCTTGAGTAAGGACAACTTTGTACGTTTTAGGCTGGCACTTTGAAAAGATGCTTGAGAGAAGCTATCGGCATGGAGGTGGGAGGCCTTCACAAATGAGATTAAAGAGTATAGCGACAGTATATTTCTTTTCGTGAGGAGGGTAAGGCTGGTAGGTGTAGGGAATGCTGGATGGCTAAAAGGATGGACGTTCTGGTCAACAAAAAGAAATAAGCATATGATCGGTGTAGGTAGCAAAGCTCCACTGAATCCATCGAGCAGTCCAAGGGCAGTAGGATAATACTCAAGAGGGAAGTCAGGAAGGAAACATGGCGACATAATATTATTTTGGAAAATATGGGAAGCAATGATCCAAAGAGTTTCTGCGAACATATTAAGGTCAAACGAGTAACTGGGAGAGACTAGGCCCTCGGAAGGTTCAGCAAGGCGACCAACATGTGGAACCACAGGATTTGGGGGGACACTAAATAAATATTTCTCGTTCGTATGTACTGTGGAGAAGGATATATGATGCAGATAACTTGAGGAAATGAACAATGATATCTTGACAAGTGTTCCTATGACAGAAGATGAGGAGCTGTCCATCTTAAAATGCATTAAGGTGAATGACTCCTTGTCTTTTTTTCCCTTTTTTGCAGGGGTATACCCCCGTGTCGTAACAGAATGAAGTTTCGGGAATGTGCTTTATTCTTGATGCTACTGAAATAACTCCACAGAGGCCGGTATCCCATCACCAGAGAGAGTACTTGACACTGATCCAGCTCTCTCAGAGGCAGCTCTCAGGGTGACAGAACCACTGACACCCCTGTTTATTTTTTTGACACTCCTGTTCTTTTTTGTGCGTGTGCAGGTGTGAGACAGTGGAAGACACAAGGTGTACAAATCTTTATTCCATTTCCACGACTAGGAAGAAAAGAAACACCCAAGTGGCCAGTGACCAGCAGTGCCCTTCACAGCAAAGGGCAATGCTGCGTGATCAAACCATGAAGGGGAGGGCAGGGATTAAATCAAAATAGAGTTGGAACTCCCTGTCGTTAAAGCCACTCCTGGATATGCACGCGGAACGTAGTACAATGAAAGACACGCAGGTTAGTTTGGTTTTCGAGAAGCATGAAAGACCTGCACAATATCGAGGGTTAAATGGCCTGTACTGTTCGATGTTCTCTAACCTCATCAGGTGTTTCACAGAACCCATTGGGAAGCTCGGAAAGTAATTGTTCAGCCTCTCGCTGAGATACTTGTATCATGGACAGTCACAGGTAAGCTGCCAGCAGATGGCAGGGTGGCTTATATTGTGCGAGTTTTAAAGAGCAACTGGGAAAGAAAAGCCAGGAACTGTAGACCGGTCTGCCAGATGTCATTAGTAGGTAATTTGCTCCAGGGGATTTTGATAAACTTGTTTTTGGAAAGGCAAGGACTGAGCAAGATAGTCAATATGGCTTTGTGTGTGGGAAATCATATTTCACTAATTTGATTTAGATTTATGAAGATGTGACGAAGTACATTGTTGAATCGGCGGAAGTATGGGTTGTCCATATGGTCTTCGGTAAGGTGTTGAAAAAGATTCCTCATGGTAAACTGGGTAGCACTTATCAGATTACATGAAATACAGGGAGAGTCGGAGGTAATTGACCCGAAGGTAAGAGATGAAGGAAATGTTTGTGGAGAGTTTTTGTTTTGCACTGGATGCCTGTTTTCTGCTGAGTACCATAACGATCTAATAGATTTTGTAATGAACATAAATGATTTGGATGTGAATAAGGTAGGAGTGCGTCGTGGGTTTGCAGGTTATACCAACATTGGTGATTTAGTGAACAGAGAAGATGGTTAACTCAGAGTACAACGGGACCCTGATTAGATGAGCCAAAATGTCGAGGACTTGCTAATGGAATTTATATTCGACAAACTTAAGGTGTAATGGTTTGATGAGGCAACTGGGGACAGAAGTTATAGGTAGGATCTTCGGATATATTGCCAGCCACATACACCAAAATATAAATCAAGGAAGCTCTGTAGTGTAGAAACAGGCCATTTGGCACATTGTGTGCACACTGACCCGCTAAACAGCATCTCGACTAATATACCCATGTATTACCCCACTAACCTGACATTTCCCACAGCCAATCCACCACAACCCAGGATACTGCGCAGCAGTTTAGCAAGGTCACTGCACATGTTGGACTGTGGGACGAAAGCCAAAAATAGTGTTGAAACCCACACAGACCCAGGGAGAATGTGCAAATACCACACATGCAGTCACCCAAGGTCATAATCAAAGTTAGGCCCTTGGTGCCGTGAGCCAGCAGTGCTAACCAGTGAGCCACATTCTACTCCCGTGACCAGCGTAGAGGGATTGCATTCTCCTACTTTCTCTGGAACCTTCACATCTGTTCAGCTGATCGCAGTTCCAGTGGAGTACTTTCAGCATGCTCACCTTTTCTCTAGCACGAGGATTTACATTACCCCTCCAAAACTTTGATGGACAGAGCCTTCAGCTGAACCTGAACCATGTCTTGCACTTCTGCCCTCACTCCTCCCCCTTCCTAGATTAAGTCAACCATTACTACTGTGGTATGCACAATAATTGACGATTGAAAAATAAAACAGGGTGCATATGCTGGATATCCGAAACAAAAGTTCTTCTAATGCAGCGTCCTCAGATTTGAAATGTTCACTCTGCTTTCTTCCTTCAGGTGTTACGAGTCCTGCTGAGTTTTGCCAGCAATGTCTTGCATATCTAACGCCCTGCTTACAATATGCACACAATTTGCAGATTTCACTTTGAGCGATAACTCCCACCAGTGTTTGTTTCTTCTTGCTATTTCCAAACTCGAGACAAAATGTTTCTTTATATTCTGAGCGCAGTGGGTTGTGGTGAGATTAATTATAGATTCAGTGAGATGTTCCCTGAGGCCTTCCTTGATGTTAAGATCAGTTCACTGCATCGTGCTTGTCATTCTCAAGGGGAATGGTGAGATTCTTCCCGGGGCTCGCCCTGTGCTGGCTGAGTGGAGAATCACAATAATCTCCCTACAATTATGTACGTTGCTCCCGATACCTGCTCTAATCTTGGGAGCAAATTCAGACTATAAGCAGGCATGGTCTGTCGTCATGGCCCTCACTGCTGGACCTAGGGGAAGGAGAGGTCCTGCCTGTGACCCTTCTCACCCGAGAGGAGCTCATACCCATGCCCAAAGGTTTGGGGAGGGCAGAAATGTCACGTACAGGCTCAATGTCAGGGGCTGTGCAGGTTATCTCCACATGACTGTGCTTGTCATTGTGCACTATGGGGTTTCAAAGAATGCGCAGGTTCCTTGGGATGCTGGGTAATTCCAGGCTCTCCCGTGGTGGGAATGGTGTGCAATAAGAAGTGGGGGAAGGCCGATGTGATTCTCATAGTGAGGACTCAAACACCAATTAATTTGTGAGTTTGGTGAGATCCCCTCAGCCTCATGTTAGAAATCTCTCCCAAACCCAAATCAACTGGCACTTTGCATAAAAACATTAATTAATAAGATGAATCCATAAGGTCATAAGGAATTGGAGCAGGAGTCGGCCATCTAACCCCTCAAGCCTGCACTGCAATAACATCACGGCGGATCTTTTCATAGACTCAGCTCCACTTACCCGCCCCTCACCATTAACCTTGATTCCTTTACTGTTCCAAAATCTAGCTTTGCTTTAAAAGCATTCAGAAAACTAGCCTCAAGTACATCACTCAACACGGTATTCTACAGATTCAAGTGAAGATGTTCCTCCACAACTCTGTCCAAAATCTGCTCCCATTCATTTTTAGGAATTCCCCTCGGTGCTCGTATCACCCAACAGTGAGAACATCCTCCCTACTATTACCGTATCTACTCCCTTCACAATGTTATGTTAGCATAAATCCACAATCATTCTTCTAAGAACCCATGAGGATAGTCCCAATCTACTTAATCTCTCATTATTATTCAATGCTCTCAATTCATCCACGCAATACCCTGATCAATGCATTTAAGATCCTCCTTTTCAATCAAACAGATGTCATTCTTTGTTAGGAGATCTACCCTACCTCATCTTTAGTTTTGTATAACATCCCTTAATCTAAAATCAGGTGGATGTTCAGTTCTCAGTGTTGGTCGCCCAATCACCATGTTTCTCCAATGGCATTAAGTCATATATATTTCTTAATCCTTTTTGAGAATATGAAATATTTTACAATAGAGTACCTTTCATCAACTTTTTAAAATCATTATTCCCTTCTTTACTTCTGCCTTTCTTTCTCATACTGACGCCGTCGGGAAACAGTATGACACCGTCATACTCACAGAATCAGGCTTGATGGGTAATGTTTCAAGAAGCCTCATCACCAACACGAGGGATATCTGTCCATCCGACATGACAGACACACCAGTGGAATACAGTCGGGAAAGGAGATACCTTGGAATTCCCCAACATTGATTCCAGAACCCGGGAAATCTCATCGTAACAGGTCGGAAATGGTCAAGGAAAGCGACTGATGATAGACACCTACTGCCCTCCACAGTATTCCTCAGTGATAACACAGTTCCCCTCAATGTCGAAAACAAATCAGAGAAAGCACTGAGGGTGTCAAGGACACAATGATTAGTCTCGGTGTGGGATTTCAAAGTCTATCACCAAGTGTGTCGCCATAAACCACCACTGACTGAGCAGGGAGAGGCCTCAAATACATAGCAGCCAGATTGGGGGAAAGTGATGGGGGAACCAACAAGAGGAAAACATTTCAACCAAAACAATTGTCACAGATGGATCTGTCCCAACATTATCTGTAGGAACAGTCAGCACACGGTCCTGGTGAAGGGAAAATCTCAGCTCATATTGAAGATACCGCCCCACTGTATTATGTGGCACTACCTCCTGTGCAGTAGGACATACCTCTGTTGGACAGAGCAAATGCAAACTGCACCTCCATGAGGCACTGTGGGCTAGCTATAGCTGCAGTATTAATGGCCTTCCCTCCATCATAAAATCAGAAGTGAGCTGCTCACTGATGGTTCCAAAATTATGAGCACCATTCACAACTAAACCGATACTAAAAGAAGCCATTCAGACCATGAGAAAATTTAAACAGGAACAGAATGAGGCCATTCAGCCGTTCGAGTCTTTTACTCAGACATTGAACCAGACCTTTAATCTCTAATGCCTGTTACATGGGACATGGAAGGGAATATTCAGCCTTGCAAAGCTGCTACATAGGAATACTGGAAGAACTGGTTACTGAGATGGGAGCTGGGCTAAATTAGGGATAAATAAGTCTCTATCAGTTTGACAGAAATTAACGACTGCAGTGACGCAGTGACCTGTGCTTGGGCCTCAGTTATTTGCCACTAATATCAACCTTTTCGAAAGATTTAACAAAAGTATTCTAACTAAGATAGGCAGGAAATTAAGATGGCAGGACGCGGTGCAGTATCTCTAATTGGATAAACAATGGATGACAATTTGGCACCTGGAATATAACGTGGGTAACTGTGAACCTGTTACTTTTCCAGGAAGAATAACAAGCTATATATCTATAAATGTGGAGAGATTACAGACTTCGTGATCCATGTGTACTGGAGGATTCACACTGTCGTTCACAAATGGGAAGTGTTGCTCCATCTCCTTGAAGGTCTGCTCCCTGATGTTCTCAGTGGCCCAGTTGCTCTCAGTGCACACCGGATATTTTTATTGGCTTGGAAGGCGGTGGGGAGTGCTGGGAATGTATGTTTTGTGCTGTGTGTCAAGGGGACGACCTTTATCCCGTTGGCCATCCTTTCTTTTGACGTGGAGACTCGAGGACAATGCGAATGGCTTACTGCTTCTGAATGAAGAGGCCAGCACAGTGGGCTTTCACGATCATGATGTAATGTGCATGGCCACAGTGCAACATTAATTGAGGGAGGGACGGAGGATCCAATCACAAGAATGAGAACTAAATGCATTGCCAGATCAGCTGAAATAGTTAGTGAGAACTTATTCTCAATCCAACACAGAGAACCATTAACTCAGAGGAGATATCTGTTCAGCACAGTATGAAGTTCGAGCTCTGCTCAGTCTAACCCAGCAGTCTGCCGAGTGCGGAAAGATGTGCAGACAACGCCAGTGCATTAATCTATAAACTCGGACTAGATATGCGTGTATCGTTGGGAGCTATCCCCACCACAGCAGTGCATTCATCCAGACACACCAGATGACCAACACTGGCAGCTATGCAGACGACAGCAGTGCATTGCTCTATAAACCCGGGCGAGATATCTGTCGTGCGTCACGAGCTATGCAGACCACAGCTGTACAAGTGTATTCAGGCTACTCTCAGTGAAGCACAGAGGAAAAGGTTGAGATGGATTTTCAACCACTTTCTCTAACTTTCAATATTTTTTGATATCCTTTCCAATTTCTAGTGAGAATGTATTGTAAAGTCCTAAAATAAACCCAATGTCAGCATATGGGCCAGCAATAGACATGCCCACAACCTTTTAATAAGAGACAGCATTGCAAGGAATTGGAAAAAAACTGGGTTGAGTCTCCAAAGTCATTCTTCGAAAAAGGAAACAAACATCCTAAAGATGGTGGTAGAGTCAGAATGTTCCATCCGGAGCTTCTCTGCTCTGCCCACTCTTTATATCTACCTTTATTGTTCTGTTTTCTGGAGAGAATTCTTCTTCACAAAGTTATAAAATTTTAAAATTCCTCCGATGGGAATGGAGGAAGTGAGTCACAGACAGGGGGCTGTCGCGGGGATGGGAGGCCTCGAGAAAGCACAGTGTGGCCTTGATACTGGGCCGACTACAAACTAGATATTGAACTTGGTGCGGCCTGGAGAATGGGCCCGATGCAGTCTGGAGACTGGGCCTGGTGCTGTCTGGAGACTGAGCCTGGTATAGTGTGGAGACTGTGCCAGGGGCCGCCTGGAGACTGGGCCTAGTATTGTGTGTCTAGTGGGCCTGGGGAACTATGGAGACTAGGGCGGTGTAGTCCGTTCACTAGTTCTGGTACAGTCTGGATACTCGGACCGGTGCAGCCTGGGAACTGGTCCCATCGCGGCCTGGAGACTGAGCACGGTTTGGCCAGGAGACTGTGGTCGATGCAGTCTGGACACTTGCCCCGGTGTGGTCTGGAGACTGGGCCCGGCACTGTCTGGCTACTGAGCCCGGTGATACCTGGAGACAGGACTCGGTAGTGTCTGGATACTGAGCCCAGTCAGGACTGGATACTGGGCCAGGTTCGTTCGGGAAACTAAGCCTGGTGTGGTATGGAGACTGGAACGGTGCCGCCGGGAGACTGGTCCCATTGCTGTCTAGCGACTCGGCCTGTGGAATTCTGGAGACTGGGTCCCATACTTACAAAATACTAGGTCTGTAACAGTCTGGAAACTGGGCTCGATGCACTCCGGATACTGGCGCCAGTGCAGTCTGGAAACGGGGCCCGTCCCAGTGTGGAGAATGGGCCCGGTGCAGTCTGGAGACTCTTTGCTGGCACAGACTGGTGTGTCAGGGACTGTAATTCGTGTTTGTTCAATTCTTTCCCTTTTACTCTTCCTCTGGACTTTCAGTTCTCATTCTTTCATTTTTGGACAAAATACGTAAGAATCTATACGTAGATTTCTTGTACCTGAGATGGCGCCATAAGTGAAGCCATTGCAATGTTGCCACTGCATTCATTAAAGTGTACGTGACATTGAAGCCAATTCAATTCAAATGTGAGGGATTCATTATGTTTGATGGCTTTTCCAAACAAAGCTGCTGTTTGTGCAGTGGCACGGGGCGTACAGCAGAGGCGGGCATGACATCACTTAGAACACAAAATGGAGAGCCAAAGAGAGAGAGTGAGAGAATGAGGAGACGCATTTTGATCCTCATTTCAATGGATTCACTCGCAAAACAACAGAAACCCAATTGCTCAGAGACGCAGATGCAGAGATAGACACATCAACACACTAAAGCACGCACACGTAGACACAGGAAAAAACAAACACACACAAACACACACACACAAACACACACACACACACACAAACACACACACACAAACACACACATACACACACACACAAACACACAAACATATGCAGACATTCAGTCCCTAGTCGCTGCCTTGCCATTCAGTAAGTTCATAGCTGATCTGGTCTTGACATCACCTTTATCTCCTCTTGGGAATTAAGGCAGAGCATGTGGTTCAGCTGTTAAAATGGGTGACTGTAATTCCATTAGTTTGACAATAGTTCTGGAAAAGGATGAGCCTAGTCCACAAGTTAACATCTTAAATGAGGGCAAAGCCAATTGTGATAATATTTGGCAGAAAGGTTCAAAAGCTGATTGGAGAAGCTGTTCGCGGTTAAAAGGACATCTGGCAAGTTGGAGTCTTTCAAAGCGAGATAGTGAGAGTTCAGGGATAGCATGGTGCTGTTCGTGTGAACAGCAATGTTAGCAGGAATAGGGATCAGGGCATGGCGGTTATTGAGTGTCTGGTCAAGGGGAAACAAGCAAGTATATGTCACGTATTGGCAGCAGGGATCAATGGAATCCCTTGAGCGTAATGTGTGTTGGAATATACTTACCAGGGAAATCAGGAGGGTAAAACGGGGCATGAGACAGCTGTTAAGGTTAAGGAGAATTCAAAGAGATTATATTATTGTATTGAGGGCAAAGAAAATCTAGAGAGAGAATAGCGCTCCTAAAAACTTACACAGCCATCTTTGTGTGGACCCATATGAGATGGATTAAGTTTATGAGGTTTATTGTCACATGTACTCACATGAGGACAGGGAAAACTGTACAAGTCGCCATATATGACGCAAGCTTAGGCACAAAATTCTCCTCACCCCTCAAAAAAATACAGAATCTTGATATAAAGCAGAAAAGTAAAGAAGAAACAGTTAAAATCTAAGGCATTATTGACAATCTGGCAAAGGTGGGAGCACAGAAACACAGTTAACGGTTCAACAACACAGGATATCTGTCTCTGACTATTCTGGGTTCTCACGACTCACAAAGAATCGACCTCAGCCCACTCCGATGCCTTAGAACCACTCCCTGCTCAATGGGCGAGATACCCCATGAAAATGTCGCGTCAGCATTTACTCTGGAGGAAGACATGGAAGCTGGGGAAATTAGGGAAATAAATCGATGCAGTGATGTTTTGGAATGCGGCTACATTACAGAAAAGGAAGTGCCAGAATTTAGAAAATGCACAATGTTAGATAAACACCCAGGACCTGTTCAAGCATAGGTTTTTCTACGTGAACCTTCGTGAGACCCAAAAAGATGTCACATGGTAGCCTGGTTAATAAGGTTAGATCACAGGGGATCAGGAACTGTTTCTAAATTAAAGTAGGACACAGATGGTGCAGGGAGAGATTTGTTGTGACTAGCGGTGTGCCACAGGACCAGTGCTGGGGCCACTGTTGTTTGTTATTTTGAGAAATGATTTGGATGAGAATATACAAATGATGGATGGTAACATTGTAGATGACACCAAATTACTGGTAAAATGGCAGTGAAGAAGGTCATTTAAAAGGAAAATGAGATCATGATTAACTGCGCCGGTAGGACGAGGATGGGCAGGTGGAGCTTCCTGCCGTTAAATATGAGGTGTTGCCTTTTTTTAGAATAATCAGAGCTGGACTTACACGTGGACAGGGTGGTGTGGAAGGCAGTAGGTACGATTACCTTCATCAGTCAGAGCAGTGAATATAGTAATTGGGACATGATGCTGTGCCTGTACAAGAGGACAGTAAGGACCAATTTGTAGTCCTGTGTACAATTCGTGTTGCCCTGATATACGAAGAATGTTATAAACCAGAAAGGGGGCAAAATGTTTGCAATGATGAGAAAGTGACTGGAGGTCTTGAGGTGTAAGAGTAGCCTGGATAGAACAAAGAGAACAAAGAAAATGTACAGCCCTGGACGCCTTTGCGCTCCAAGCCTGAGCCGATCCAAATCCACCGCGTAAACCTGTCGCCCAATTCCTAAGCATCTGTATCCCTCTGCTCCCCATGTACTCATTTATCTGTTGAGACGCATCTGAAATGAATCTAACGTGCCTGCCTCTACTAACTCTGCTGGCAACGAGTTCCAGACACCTACCAACCTCTGTGTAAGATATTTGCCGCGAGTAGCCCCCTTAAACTTTTCACCTCTTATCTTGAAAGCGTGACCTCTCATTACTGAATCCTTCACTCTAGGAAAACGCTTATCTCGATCTACCCTGTCTATACCTTTTTTGATTTTGTAGACCTTATAAGGTCTCGCCTCTATCTCCTTTTTTCAAATGAAAACTATCCTAACCTACTCAACCGCTCTTCATAGCTAGCACCTTCCCTACTAGACAAAATCCTCATAAGCCTTGCCTGCACCCTCTCCAAAGCCTCCACATCTTTTTTGTAAGGTTTAGTCCAGAAATGTACACAGTATTCCAAATGCGGCCGAACCAATGTCTTGTACAATTTTAACAGACATGGCAGTTCTTATACTCAATACCCCGTCCGATGAAGGCAAGCATACTATATGCCTTCTTGACCAATCCATCCACCTGTTGGCGACGTTCAGGGTACAATGGACTTGCACTCCCCGATCTCTCTGCTCATCAACTTTTCACAATGCTATTCCGTTTAATTTATAATTCGCTCTAAAATTACACTTCCCAAAATGCATCATCTCACATTTGCCTGGATTAAACTCCATCCACCACTTCTCATCCAACCCACCAGTCTACCTATATTCGCCTGTATTCTTTAACAGTGTCCTATATTTTTTGCTCCTCCACCAATCTTCGTGTCATCTGCAAACTTGCTGATTATACCAACAGTGCCCTTTTCCAGATCATTTATGTACATCACAAACAGCACTGGCGACAGTACTGATCCCTGTGGAACACCACTCGTCACGTTTCTCCATTTTGAGAAACTCCTTTCAACTACTACTCTCGGTCTCTGGTTTTTCAACCAGTTCTTTATGCACATACCTAGAACACTTTGCCCACTATGTGACTTCACTTTCTCCGTCGGTTTACCATGGAAACCTTATCAATCGCGTTGTCAAAGTCTATGTAAATGACATCTACAGCTCTTCCTTCATCTATCAAGGCGTTGACTTACTCGAAGAATTTGAGTAAGTTGGTAAGGCACGATCACCCCGTACAAAACCATTTTGCCTATCACTGCTAAGTCCATTCTGTTTCAAATATAAATAGACTTTACCCCTGAGAACCTTCTGCAGCAACTTTCCTACCACTGACGTCAGGCTCACTGGTCTGTAGTTAACCGAAATGTTCTCACACCCCCTTTTGTACAGGAGGGCAACACAAGCAATTCTCCAATCCTCCAGCACTTCACCTGAGTTTAAGGATGCTACAAAGATGGCTGTCAGCGCCTAGGTATTTTCTCTCTTGCCTCCCTCAGCAACCTGGGATAGATCCCACCCGGTCCTGTGGATTTGTCCACCTTAATAAACTCTATCCTACCAAACATAAGTATCTTACCGACTTATGTGAACGTGATCCAGAGTAATCAAACTTCTATCTCTAATTTAAACATTCATCATGTCCCTCTCCTCAGTGAACACTGATGCCAAGTAATTATTCAGAGTTTCACACATCTTCTCAGGTTCAAAATGCAGCCTTCCTTCCTTATCCTTTAGTGGACCAATCCTTTCTCCAGTTACCCGCTTGCTTCTTATATCTTAAACAAAGGCTTTGGGATTCTCATTAATTGCGCTCACTAAAGTTATTTCATTACCACTTTTAATGGAACATTGAAAATAGAAAAGTAGGCCTTTTGGTCTAGGACGTGGTACCGAGCATTAATCCCAATGTAAAATCAAATAACTTAAGCTACACACCCCTCAGCTGTCTGCTATCCATGTGAATGTCCAGCAGTCGCTTAAATGTCCCTAATTACTCTGCTTCCACCATCACCATTGACAACGCATTCCATGCATTCACAACTCTCTGCTTCAGGAACCTTCCTCTGACATCCCCTCTATACCTTTCTCCTAATATCTTAACAACTATGAGCCGTCGTACCAGTCAATCCTGAACTGGGGAAAGGTCTCAGGCTTTTGACTCTATCTATTTCTTCTATTACCTTGCATACCTCGATCAGGTCACGTCTCTTCCTCCTCTCCAGAGGAAAAAGTCCGAGCTTGGTCAACCTCTCTTCACAAGGCAAAACCTCACAAGGCAGCATCCTGGTAAACCTCTTTTGCACCGTCTCCAAAGCCTCTGTACCTTTCCTACAGTAGGGCGACCAGAACTGGAGACAATATTGCACGTGTGGTCTCATCAGTGACTTGTAGAGCTGTAACAAAACCTCGTGGTATTAACCTCAATCTCCCTGTTAATGAAAGCCAAAACACCGTATGCTCTTTAACACTCCTATCCACTTGGGGGATCTATCTAATTGAACACCAAGATCTCTCTGTTCCTCAACACTGCGAAGAATCCTGTCTGTAATCCTATATTCAGCTTTCGAGTTCGACCTTCCTAAATGTATCACTTCATATTGTTCTGGTTGAACTCCATTTGTCATTTTCACCCCAGCACTACATTTTGCCTATGTCACGCTGTAGCTGCAGTATTCCTTGATACTATAAACGGAACTCCAATCTTTGTGTCTTCTGCAAATTTTACTCACCAACCCCTCAACCTCCTCATCCAACTCATTTATAAAAAGTATAAAGAGCAAAGGCCCAAGAACAGAGCTCTGGGGGATCAACTCAACACTGACCTCCAGGCAGAATTCTTTCCACCAACATGCACTCTCTGCCTTCTGTCATCCATTCAATTCAGAACCCAGATAGCCAAGTATCCCTGTTTCCCATAATTCCTGACTTTATGAGTGAGGCTATCATGGGGAACCTTATCAAATGCCACATTTACTGCTCGACCTTTGTCAATCTGCCTTACACTTCCCCAAAGTGCACAATAAAATCTGTGAGGCATGACCTGCCCCTCAAAAGGCCATGCTGACTGCCTTTAGTCACGCTATGCTTTTCCAAATAGGCATAAATCCTATCCCTCAGAATGCTTCCAAAACTTTGCTGACCATTGACATAAGGCTAACTAGTCTGTATTTGCCAGGGATTTCCCTATTACCTTTCTTGAAAAGTGGAACAACCTCATTTCTCTCTTCCCAGAGTAGCTTCGGATAAATTTGGCCTTGCCCTGGAGACTCATCAATCTTAATGTTTTCCAAAGCTTCCAGCACATCAGCATTATGGATCTTGATCGAATCAAGCTTGTGTACGAGTTCCTCAAAGCTCCCATTCGAAACAAGCTCCATTTCCTTCGTCATGGTCGAAACAAAAGACTCATTTAGGGCTTCCCCTGTCTGTTCAGACTCCACGCACAAGTTCCCTACGCTGTCCCTGATCGGCCCTACTTTATCCCTGATCATTCTCTTATTCCTCACGTATGAGTTAAATGCCTTTTTCATACCCACTCCTGACTCTCGTCAGTCCATTTCTGAGCTCGTTTCTAGTAAGCCTGTGATCCTCTACGTAATCTGCTTTCTTCCTATGGATGGGAAGTTCATCTGGTCTCGTCATCCAAGGTTCCTTAATCTTACCCCTTCTTACACATCTCAGAGGAACAAATTTTTGCATCTCTCGCAACAACTTCTCCTTAAACAGTCTTCACATGTCTGCTGTGCCCTTTCGGTGGAACAATAGCTCCCATGTTGTACTTCCCAAGTCCTGTCTGATAGCGTCATTATTTCCTTTTCCCCAAATAAATATCTTCTCTACATGTAACTGCTGCTTTCCCTCTCCAAGGTTTTGACAAATGTGAGGCAATTATGATGACTGTCACCAAAGTGTTTTCTCACCGCGAGATCTGACACCGGTCCTGGCTCATTTCCGAGCACCGAATCCAAAATAGCCTCTCCCTTCGTCGGCCTGTCTACATACTGAATAAGGAAATCCTCCTGAACAAACTTGACAAATACGGCTCCATCCAAACAATCTTATCTAAGCAGAGTCCAGTTGATTTTGGGGAAGTTGAAATCACCCATAACAACAACTTTGCTACATCTGATTTTTTCCAAAGCCTGCCCGCCAATGAATTCTTCAATCTTATTAGTCCGCTAAATTCCTCGTTTAAGAATGGTCCTACTCTCCCGATATTCCATCAAGGCCCGTTCTGTTATTAGCTACCTGAACATTATGTACGCTTCCCTTTTCCTCTTGGCTACTCGTACCATTTCTCCTGTCATCCACGGTTCACGAATATTGCCTTTCCTATCCTTTGCTTTCAACAGGGCATGCCTATCCTGTACTATCTTTACACTATCTTTGAAAGCCTCCCACATATGAAATGTGGACTTCCCTTCAAATAGCTGGTCCCAATCCGCATTTCCCAGCTCCTGCCTAATTTTGATACAATTGGCCTTGGCCAAGTTTACTACTCTTCCCTTAGGACCACTCTAATCTTTGTCTTTGAGTATACTAAAACCTCCATAATTGTGGTCACTGTTCCCAAAAAATCCGCCAACGCAACTTCTACCCCTTCGCCTGGATCATTCCCCAACACCAGGTCCAAATGGCCTCTTCCCTCGTTGGACTATTGACATACTGCTCCAGAAAACTCTCCTAGCAGCTTCTTATAAATTCTATCCTATCCAGACGTCAGACACTAATTGTCTGCCAGTCAATGTTGGGAAAATTAAAATACCTTATCACCACGACACTGTTGGCTCGGCATCTTTCCATAATCTGTTCAAGTATTTGTCCTTCTACCTCACACTCACTGTTGGGAGGCCTGTAATACAGCCCCAACAATGTAACTGCACCCTTCTTATTTCTCAGTTCCACCCATAATGCTTCACTCCTAAAGCCCACCACAATTCCCACCTTTTTCAGAGCCGTGATATCATCCCTGACCAGCAATGCAACTCCTCTCCACCCTTTTTCCGTCTCTCCCTGCCCTGTCTGAAGCGTTTATATTCTGGAACATTTAGTTGCGAATCAGGCTCTCCTTTCAACCAAGTCTCTGTGACTGTAATAACGACATAATTCCAGGCGCCAACAAGCCCTACATTCATTTGCCTTCCCCACTATACTCCTCGCATGAAAGTATATGCACTTGAGGCCACCAGTTCTTTGCGTTCATCTGCTCTCTGCCTACTCTTTCCCTGACTAATGTGAACTTCATGATTCTTATAGTCTCCAGCTTCCACCTTGTTGTCTTCTTCTCTGCAATTCTAGTTTCCAGCCCCCTGTCACATTAGTTTAAATCCTCACCAACAGCCGTAGCAGAACTTCCCTAAGGACGTTAGTTCCAGTCTGGTTCAGGTGTAGTCCATCCAATTTTTAATAGTCCCACTTTCCCCAGAACCGGTCCAAATGTCCAACAAACCTAAACCTCCTACGCCATCCCCAAGCCACGTGTTCATCCTGTCTATTATTTCATTTGTATGCTGGCTAGCATGTGGCACCGGAAGTAATCCCGAGATCAGTGCCTTTCATAGTCTGGGAATTTTTTCCCTTTTGCATATCAGGCTGAGTGGTGAACTTGCAAAGTGTTATAATAATGATGGACATGGATAGGGTGAATAGCCAAGGTGTTTTCCCCAGGGAAGGGGTGTCCAAAATCAAAGGTACACGTTTAGGGTAAGAGGGGAGAGATGTAAAACAAATCGAAGAATTAGTTGTTTCGCACAGACTGCTATGTATATGTAATAAGCTGCCAGAAAAGGCAGTACAGGGAAATACAATTACAACATTTAAAATACAATTTAATGGATACATGAGTAGGAACGATTTGGAAGGCTATATGCCAGATGCAGACGAATAGGATTAGTTCACGTTAAGAAACCTGGTGAGCATGGACACGTTGGGCAGAAGGGTCTCTTTGCATATTGTGTGAATCTAAGACCCTATGACATTATAAATCTCTTTCATCACCAATGCTTTGCTGCTCTCAGCTCATTTCTAGTACAAATATCCACTTCAAAGATCGTGCTCCTCTTACGTTGAAAATAACATTCTTGACATTGATGTACTAACCAAGCCACAGCAACAGCAGCAAAATGGTATTGAACCACGACCTCAAGCCTTTTGCCCGGTATACTCCCTCAGTCTACCATTACCAACGAGCCGATCTATGATTCAGCGATGAGTGTGTTTCACATGCTGGTTAGAAACGTGTGGACTGAAACCTGATCACAATCTGTTAATGTTACTGGACTGGACTGGTTACATTCCAAACAGCAGAGCTAACATCTGAAAGAGAAGGTGAAATGCTTTAAAGACCAACAGATCAGATCGAAACTCTTCAGTCCTGCCCCATACATTCGTAAATGGTGATGGAAAAATAAACAGCTTACTGGAGGAGATGCCTCCACAAATATCCCATTATTCGGAAAGGAATAGCCCTGCGCATCAGGATAAAAGCAAAGCATGCAGAATCTGCACTATCATCAGCCAGAAGTGTTCAGTCGATGATCCTCTTCACCCTCGCTTGATACCGACAGAATCAAAGATTCCCGTTTTCAACCAATTTGATTCACTGCACCTGACGTGAAGAAACAGCAGAACATAATAGGTATAACAAAGACAATGGGCTGTGACACCATTCCTGGAATAGGACTGAAAACTTCTGTTGCATGTTGTCTCTGGGAAAACTGTTTCATTCCAGCTTCAACTCGCACAACTCCCTAACAACATGGAAAGTTATTTAGCTGTGTCCCATCCACTAAGAGGAGAATAATTACAATTCGACCAATACCACCGCTTCAGTCCCATCAAGACAATAATATTGGTGGGAGTTCTTTTTGACAGAGCTGTCAAGCTGTTCAGAAATAACCTGCTCAGTGTGGTTTCTGATAGGTTCCCAGGTTGAGATGGTGCTGTTGTGGAAATGTTATTGGATTACTAATCCAGGCCAGGCTAATTCTCTGACAGCTGATGGAAGTTAAAAACAATTAATAAAATACCGAGATCTAAAGTCCAGTGTCAGTAACAGTGACCCTGAATTCAGCGTCGACTGGAAGCACCACTTTATTCCCCAATGTACTTTCAGGAAGCAAATCTCGCGTGCTTTCCTGGTCTGGCCTAAATGTGACGTCAGACACACAGACATATGCTGAACTCTTCAATAGTCTCTGAAAGGACCAAGCAAGACCATCAATTGTACCACATTGTTCTGAGGTCTTCAAAGATAGACTGGATAGCACACCCATCACCAGGCTCAGAATTGGAAAAAAACATCCGAATACACAGTCCTGTCGACATTCAGAGCCCTCCCTGCGAACACGTGGCTGCTTGTGACAACATTTTCGGAGCTTTCCCACAGACTGAACAGAAGCATCGGGAAAGGAGTAGGTCATTCAACACATTGAGCCTCTACCCATTCTAGTTCATTTGAGAATATCTCATCAATACACTTTGCCCACACAATGTGCATATTCCTTAATATGATTAACTATTATAAAACTATAAAAATCGACATTTGATTGATCCCTTTGGTTCATTGAGTTTTCTACCATAATCCAAAAATAATGGCTGATGCTCTATCTCCACAACATACACCTGTTCTCTCCCTCTCGTGTATAGAAATCCTAATTTATATTCAGTGCCTTGACTTCCACAGACATATGTGCGAGAGAGACCCCAGGTTCACCAGTCTCTGAGCACAGACATTTATTGCCATCTCAATGCAGAGTGACCTGTCTGTATCTAATCCTGTGGGCACTTGTTTTAGACGTCCCAGCCAAGGGAATTATCATCCCAGATTCCAATCGGTCTCACCCTGTCAAAGAATTATATATGTCACTGAGATCTCCACTCATTTTCCTAAACCCCAAGGAATACAGGCTCATTCGCCCCATATTCTATTCCCACACAATCCTGTCATCCCAGAAATTAGTCTGGCTGTACTTCGCTGCTCTCCCTCAATGTCTGGATTGTCGTTTGTTAGTTAAGTAGACCAAAACTTCACACAATCCTCCACAATGTTCGAGAGGAGGTATCACCAAGCCCCTGTATAGTTGCAGTGAGATACCCCCACGGCTGGACTCAAATCCCCTGGAAATGAAGTGCAACACAACATTTCTCTTCTTAACTGCTTTCTGTCCCTGCAATATTGCTTTCGCTGACAGTAGCGAAAAGAGATCCAGATCCTTTTCTGTGCTACAGCTACCCATGTGGGTCTATATACACTGGTCAGCGTGCCAATGCCATTCCCAGTATTGACTTCTGGCTTCAGAACTCACTATCCTGCATGGTCCACGGAGGGGTTTGCAGCTGGAAACAGGAAAATGATCATAATTCACCTTATTCTCACAACATTCTTTCACCAATGCCTTTTCAAATGGTATTTTGTCATTCTATTTTTCCCACCAAAGAGTACAACATCAGATCTACACACAATGCTCTTCATCTGCCACGTATTTACCCAGTCACTCCATTGTCTCAATCACCTTGGAGCTTTATTACATCCTCCTCACCCACTATCATCCAACATCGGTTAGTGCCATCAGCAGACTTGGAAATATTGCATTTGATCCTCTCAAACAAATGTTTGAGATGTACTGGAAATAGCTGTGGCCGAAGTACCACTGTCTGTGGTATCCCATGATGCTTCTGATACAAAAAAAGGATATCTTCAAACGGATGCATTGCTTCCTGTCAGCTCGCCCATTCTAAAACCATGTTCATGTATTAGCCCCATTACCACTCGGTTTGATTTTGCACTCTTGGCTTGGGACTTTATGAAAAATATTCCTAAAATCTCAAATGCACTGCATTCATTGTTTCTCGAAACTGCATCGGACAGTCATGTTAACTTTGTCGATAACTATTACTTGCAACACAAAAGTTTCTCGCAAACTATTTATTCACAAACATCATTGTGTTGTCGAGAATGTGTTGCTGGAAATGCACAGCAGGTCAGGCAGCAGCCGAGGAGCAGGAGAATCAATGATTCAGACATCAGCCCTTCAGCAGGAATGAGGCTTGTGGAACAACGCTGAGAGATAAATGGGACGGGGTTGGGGTTGGGGGGAAGGTAGCTGAGAAGGCGATATGTATTTTAAGGTGAAGGAGAAGGTGATAGGTCTGAGGGAGGAGGGATGGACAGTTCTGGTGGGCGGTGTCGAGTTGGAGTCTTGGGACTAGGATAATGTATGGGGAGAGGAAATGAGGAAGCTGTTAAAATCTCCATTGATCCCGTGTGTTTGTAGTGTCCCAAGGCGAAATATGAGGCATTCCTCATCCAGGCGTCGAGTAGCAACGGTTGGGTGGACCTGTATGTCGTTGGTGTAGAGGGAGAGGGCGCTGAAGTCTTCAGCAAGGGTGGTAAACTGAGTATTTACGTGCTTTACCCAAGTTGGTGTGAGATGAAAACTCGACAGCATAGCTTTAAGGTGAGTGGGCTGAAAGTGACAAAGGACCTGAGGCACATTTCCCACAAAGAAGGTTGTGCGTGTTTGGAATGATCTACCAGAGGAAGTGGAGGAGGCCATTACACTCAGAAAATTGCAAAGGTAATCGGGTGAGTTTCTGGATAGGATGCGTTTAGAGGGATTGGGGTCAAATGCTGGGGAACGGGACTTGTTTAGTTTTGGCTATGTGGTGAGCATGGACGAGGTCCACCGAAGTATCTTTTTCCACGGTGTACCCCAATAACGCCATGTTGCTTCCACCGGCTTTAAAGGATTACTTTTTGGCGGAGTTTGCCATCGCAGTCTGTGGCACAATCATTTAGTCTGTTCGACTGCTCACGGGAAAGGTAGTATTGTGAAACACTGCAAAAAAGGTACGACTTCCTTACTTTAGCTCCGACTGACCATAATCTGTGAAATTTTCCCAGATCCTCAGCTGAGGAGTTTTGCTGCTGGAAGTTACCTCAGAAATCCTGTTAAATTGAAATGTGTTGAGCGAATCGCAAAACAGAAAGCATTTAACACGGAACACAAACAAAACTGGCATACCTCATGCATTTTCAGACGCAGAGATGCATGAATGCTAAATGTGATACAGTCCGAGGGCATGAGTCATAAAGTAATCTCACAACTAACAAGAGGGAATTTCCAAACGACTCTTTCAAACATACTGCAGCCTTAGCGCACCACCACTTTCCAGACAATGCTGAAACGAGAGAAAGAAAGAACATAATAAGAATTGGCCGTAAAAAATGAATTTCACCAATCACAGTCTCGATTAGATTACCTTTCCCTTCCGATGTTTCCAGGACGGAAATGAAGGAAATGGGAGAAATTCAATAAGTTCTGACATCGAAATTCATTGGAACGATTTTCCCATTAGCTAGAAACCCAAATAACAACGAGTAGAGTCACCGTAGGACTTCGTTTCACAACAACTATGATATAACAGTCTCCATTCGGTTCCAGTAAAAGCTCAACTTGCCTGGGACGGCAGAACTGTTTGCGATTTTCCGCGCTGGAGGCGAACACGATCATGACAGTAGAGACATTTTGAAATATTTGGCAGTATCCCACACCACAGTTAGTTCCCTGGGAAGCAAACCCATTTTACTTTTGTTTTCAACATCAATATACAGTGGGCACCGAAACAGCATTTTAACAAGCTGCAGCGTTGGAGTTGATCAGCAGAAATGGCAGTGGTGGGATTCTAACCCACGCCCCTTTCGAGACTGGAACCTGGATCCAGCGCCTTAGATCGCTCGGCCACACTACCAACCGGCCGCGCCACCTCATTTACTTGTATCTCCAATTTTGCTCCTGCATAACAACAGATGCAAAGTCACATGAAAAGGGTTCCATGATTCCTCTCGGACTCGCACAGCTGCTACAATGTCAATTTCGCAGCAGATATTGATAGCCCATCAATCCAGACAAAAATCAATGGTAAGCTGAGTCTATCTTCTCAGACTCTTTTCAGCTACAAATGTATCTGTGAGTGCGTGAGAATATGGGTTCGCTTATGATTTGGTCAAATAATCATGAGCTGCTTGACATTACTGGAATTTCCATTCTTGCTTTGCTAAATGATTTTACCCATTGCTCGAAACAGGACGACTTTCACGTTTAAACGGAACACGAAACACACCGGACTACAGGGAAAATGCACATACCTGAGCAGGCCGTGTTCCACATCATACCGTGCAGCATAGTTTCAGTCACTGTGTCTGTTTTTCTTTCAGAATAAGAGTCCCAAAGAATGCTCTCCACCCTAAAACCGGAGGTAGCATTACAATCCGAGAACGACAGATCACATTGTGAGAATGCTCTGACCTCGGAGCCACTATCCTTGCCTTTTACCTTAACCGTGCAATTTGTTGCTGAGATGTTCACTCCTGGACATGAGCCACATGGATACCAACTGAGTTGGAAACCTGGGTGGGAATCGAGGAGAAGCGACTCAATAAATTTTGCTAAATTCCGTGGTGCTTTTTAGAAATGCAGTTTCTGTTCACCTCAATCTAAAAGCCAGTTTCTGAACATAGTAACAGAAGTCAAAAGGTAATTACCGCACCCCACCCCACTCCAGAAGAGGTGCTAACTGCCCTTGAGTGCTTTTTGTTCTCGATGTGAAGAGCTTTCATGCCTGAGTCACCTTCACGTCTCTGGCTGCTGAGTGAACCACAAAGAAGGAATTTCACCAGAGCTGCAACTGCCTCACTTCTCCACACGCCCTCCCCGTTTACATTTTCCTGCTCGTCAGTGATTAAAAGAAAACCAAATGGATGCGATGTCATTCTGTAGCCTCTCTGTCGATTCCTCCGTTTCAGTTCCAACATGACTTAGATCTAGGGGCGGACCTTAATACTAGCGACGCTATGAATGCGCAAGTCGAAAGGTTCCTCTGAGAGTGCAATTTCTTTCATTGCTGTTGCTGATTGAATGAGCCACTAACGTGCGAATTGCTCCAAAACATGATTCAGGATATCTGGTGCCAATTCTCGCACGTTGAATCACGATTGACAGCTTCCAAATGAGGTCTTTCTGAGACGACCTTGGGGGACATTTGACAGACAGACAAGTTCAGGAATTTGTGGTTCGCTGTGACACCAGAGCATCTGCTTCTTTCCTGTCTTTGAACCGAGCCGCCTGCGCAAGGAAGGCAAATGCGGTACTGCTTTTCGTGGAAGGATCAGAAGGCGGTAATTACACTCTCCAACAGAATGGCATATGATCAGAACCAGGTTGGAGAAAAACTTAACAACGCTTTGCACTGTAATTAAATGGAATTGCATTACATTTCACTACCAGAGCAGGTTTATTCAAGCAAATTCGAAGGCAGGTTTGCAGATGGGAAAGCATGCAAGAAAGCTCAGCTCTTGTCCATGTAAAAGGCTGCAGTTGAAGAACAAAGCCGTTTCTGCCCATTTCCGAACTGGGGACCTTTCGCGTGTTCGGCGAACGTGATGACCACTACACGACAGAAACAAGCCACAGCCGGATGTGCTGCGGCTCCGTGGCGTCCAGAACTGAAAGTTGAATCCGTTCTACGTCTCCCCTTTCTGTTTCCAATAGCTCGTTGTTGTCCAGCGTAATCGACATCTTGAAAACGTAAAAAAAAAGACACGTTAAATTGATGACAAAATATAGACAAAGATGTCGTCGATGGTTGTACCGTAGGGCGAGGTGGAATAGGCTGGGACGACTTTCCCTGCAGCGAAATAGCTGCGACATGACCTTATGGAAGGGTGGTAAACTGAGTATTTACGTGCTTTACCCAAGTTGGTGTGAGATGAAAACTCGACAGCATAGCTTTAAGGTGAGTGGGCTGAAAGTGACAAAGGACCTGAGGCACATTTCCCACAAAGAAGGTTGTGCGTGTTTGGAATGATCTACCAGAGGAAGTGGAGGAGGCCATTACACTCAGAAAATTGCAAAGGTAATCGGGTGAGTTTCTGGATAGGATGCGTTTAGAGGGATTGGGGTCAAATGCTTGGGAACGAGACTTGTTTAGTTTTGGCTATGTGGTGAGCATGGACGAGGTCCACCGAAGTATCTTTTTCCACGGTGTACCCCAATAACGCCATGTTGCTTCCACCGGCTTTAAAGGATTACTTTTTGGCGGAGTTTGCCATCGCAGTCTGTGGCACAATCATTTAGTCTGTTCGACTGCTCACGGGAAAGGTAGTATTGTGAAACACTGCAAAAAAGGTACGACTTCCTTACTTTAGCTCCGACTGACCATAATCTGTGAAATTTTCCCAGATCCTCAGCTGAGGATTTTTGCTGCTGGAAGTTACCTCAGAAATTCTGTTAAATTGAAATGTGTTGAGCGAATCGCAAAACAGAAAGCATTTAACACGGAACACAAACAAAACTGGCATACCTCATGCATTTTCAGACGCAGAGATGCATGAATGCTAAATGTGATACAGTCCGAGGGCATGAGTCATAAAGTAATCTCACAACTAACAAGAGGGAATTTCCAAACGACTCTTTCAAACATACTGCAGCCTTAGCGCACCACCACTTTCCAGACAATGCTGAAACGAGAGAAAGAAAGAACATAATAAGAATTGGCCGTAAAAAGTGAATTTCACCAATCACAGTCTCGATTAGATTACCTTTCCCTTCCGATGTTTCCAGGACGGAAATGAAGGAAATGGGAGAAATTCAATAAGTTCTGACATCGAAATTCATTGGAACGATTTTCCCATTAGCTAGAAACCCAAATAACAACGAGTAGAGTCACCGTAGGACTTCGTTTCACAACAACTATGATATAACAGTCTCCATTCGGTTCCAGTAAAAGCTCAACTTGCCTGGGACGGCAGAACTGTTTGCGATTTTCCGCGCGGGAGGCGAACACGATCATGACAGTAGAGACATTTTGAAATATTTGGCAGTATCCCACACCACAGTTAGTTCCCTGGGAAGCAAACCCATTTTACTTTTGTTTTCAACATCAATATACAGTGGGCACCGAAACAACATTTTAACAAGCTGCAGCGTTGGAGTTGATCAGCAGAAATGGCAGTGGTGGGATTCTAACCCACGCCCCTTTCGAGACTGGAACCTGGATCCAGCGCCTTAGATCGCTCGGCCACACTACCAACCGGCCGCGCCACCTCATTTACTTGTATCTCCAATTGTGCTCCTGCATAACAACAGATGCAAAGTCACATGAAAAGGGTTCCATGATTCCTCTCGGACTCGCACAGCTGCTGGGATGTGCCCGGCTACAATGTCAATTTCGCAGCAGATATTGATAGCCCATCAATCCAGACAAAAATCAATGGTAAGCTGAGTCTATCTTCTCAGACTCTTTTCAGCTACAAATGTATCTATGAGTGCGTGAGAATATGGGTTCGCTTATGATTTGGTCAAATAATCATGAGCTGCTTGACATTACTGGAATTTCCATTCTTGCTTTGCTAAATGATTTTACCCATTGCTCGAAACAGGACGACTTTCACGTTTAAACGGAACACGAAACACACCGGACTACAGGGAAAATGCACATACCTGAGCAGGCCGTGTTCCACATCATACCGTGCAGCATAGTTTCAGTCACTGTGTCTGTTTTTCTTTCAGAATAAGAGTCCCAAAGAATGTTCTCCACCCTAAAACCGGAGGTAGCATTACAATCCGAGAACGACAGATCACATTGTGAGAATGCTCTGACCTCGGAGCCACTATCCTTGCCTTTTACCTTAACCGTGCAATTTGTTGCTGAGATGTTCACTCCTGGACATGAGCCACATGGATACCAACTGAGTTGGAAACCTGGGTGGGAATCGAGGAGAAGCGACTCAATAAATTTTGCTAAATTCCGTGGTGCTTTTTAGAAATGCAGTTTCTGTTCACCTCAATCTAAAAGCCAGTTTCTGAACATAGTAACAGAAGTCAAAAGGTAATTACCGCACCCCACCCCACTCCAGAAGAGGTGCTAACTGCCCTTGAGTGCTTTTTGTTCTCGATGTGAAGAGCTTTCATGCCTGAGTCACCTTCACGTCTCTGGCTGCTGAGTGAATCACAAAGAAGGAATTTCACCAGAGCTGCAACTGCCTCACTTCTCCACACGCCCTCCCCGTTTACATTTTCCTGCTCGTCAGTGATTAAAAGAAAACCAAATGGATGCGATGTCATTCTGTAGCCTCTCTGTCGATTCCTCCGTTTCAGTTCCAACATGACTTAGATCTAGGGGCGGACCTTAATACTAGCGACGCTATGAATGCGCAAGTCGAAAGGTTCCTCTGAGAGTGCAATTTCTTTCATTGCTGTTGCTGATTGAATGAGCCACTAACGTGCGAATTGCTCCAAAACATGATTCAGGATATCTGGTGCCAATTCTCGCACGTTGAATCACGATTGACAGCTTCCAAATGAGGTCTTTCTGAGACGACCTTGGGGGACATTTGACAGACAGACAAGTTCAGGAATTTGTGGTTCGCTGTGACACCAGAGCATCTGCTTCTTTCCTGTCTTTGAACCGAGCCGCCTGCGCAAGGAAGGCAAATGCGGTACTGCTTTTCGTGGAAGGATCAGAAGGCGGTAATTACACTCTCCAACAGAATGGCATATGATCAGAACCAGGTTGGAGAAAAACTTAACAACGCTTTGCACTGTAATTAAATGGAATTGCATTACATTTCACTACCAGAGCAGGTTTATTCAAGCAAATTCGAAGGCAGGTTTGCAGATGGGAAAGCATGCAAGAAAGCTCAGCTCTTGTCCATGTAAAAGGCTGCAGTTGAAGAACAAAGCCGTTTCTGCCCATTTCCGAACTGGGGACCTTTCGCGTGTTAGGCGAACGTGATGACCACTACACGACAGAAACAAGCCACAGCCGGATGTGCTGCGGCTCCGTGGCGTCCAGAACTGAAAGTTGAATCCGTTCTACGTCTCCCCTTTCTGTTTCCAATAGCTCGTTGTTGTCCAGCGTAATCGACATCTTGAAAACGTAAAAAAAAAGACACGTTAAATTGATGACAAAATATAGACAAAGATGTCGTCGACGGTTGTACCGTAGGGCGAGGTGGAATAGGCTGGGACGACTTTCCCTGCAGCGAAACAGCTGCGACATGACCTTATGGAAGGGTGGTAAACTGAGTATTTACGTGCTTTACCCAAGTTGGTGTGAGATGAAAACTCGACAGCATAGCTTTAAGGTGAGTGGGCTGAAAGTGACAAAGGACCTGAGGCACATTTCCCACAAAGAAGGTTGTGCGTGTTTGGAATGATCTACCAGAGGAAGTGGAGGAGGCCATTACACTCAGAAAATTGCAAAGGTAATCGGGTGAGTGTCTGGATAGGATGCGTTTAGAGGGATTGGGGTCAAATGCTGGGGAACGGGACTTGTTTAGTTTTGGCTATGTGGTGAGCATGGACGAGGTCCACCGAAGTATCTTTTTCCACGGTGTACCCCAATAACGCCATGTTGCTTCCACCGGCTTTAAAGGATTACTTTTTGGCGGAGTTTGCCATCGCAGTCTGTGGCACAATCATTTAGTCTGTTCGACTGCTCACGGGAAAGGTAGTATTGTGAAACACTGCAAAAAAGGTACGACTTCCTTACTTTAGCTCCGACTGACCATAATCTGTGAAATTTTCCCAGATCCTCAGCTGAGGATTTTTGCTGCTGGAAGTTACCTCAGAAATCCTGTTAAATTGAAATGTGTTGAGCGAATCGCAAAACAGAAAGCATTTAACACGGAACACAAACAAAACTGGCATACCTCATGCATTTTCAGACGCAGAGATGCATGAATGCTAAATGTGATACAGTCCGAGGGCATGAGTCATAAAGTAATCTCACAACTAACAAGAGGGAATTTCCAAACGACTCTTTCAAACATACTGCAGCCTTAGCGCACCACCACTTTCCAGACAATGCTGAAACGAGAGAAAGAAAGAACATAATAAGAATTGGCCGTAAAAAATGAATTTCACCAATCACAGTCTCGATTAGATTACCTTTCCCTTCCGATGTTTCCAGGACGGAAATGAAGGAAATGGGAGAAATTCAATAAGTTCTGACATCGAAATTCATTGGAACGATTTTCCCATTAGCTAGAAACCCAAATAACAACGAGTAGAGTCACCGTAGGACTTCGTTTCACAACAACTATGATATAACAGTCTCCATTCGGTTCCAGTAAAAGCTCAACTTGCCTGGGACGGCAGAACTGTTTGCGATTTTCCGCGCTGGAGGCGAACACGATCATGACAGTAGAGACATTTTGAAATATTTGGCAGTATCCCACACCACAGTTAGTTCCCTGGGAAGCAAACCCATTTTACTTTTGTTTTCAACATCAATATACAGTGGGCACCGAAACAGCATTTTAACAAGCTGCAGCGTTGGAGTTGATCAGCAGAAATGGCAGTGGTGGGATTCTAACCCACGCCCCTTTCGAGACTGGAACCTGGATCCAGCGCCTTAGATCGCTCGGCCACACTACCAACCGGCCGCGCCACCTCATTTACTTGTATCTCCAATTTTGCTCCTGCATAACAACAGATGCAAAGTCACATGAAAAGGGTTCCATGATTCCTCTCGGACTCGCACAGCTGCTACAATGTCAATTTCGCAGCAGATATTGATAGCCCATCAATCCAGACAAAAATCAATGGTAAGCTGAGTCTATCTTCTCAGACTCTTTTCAGCTACAAATGTATCTGTGAGTGCGTGAGAATATGGGTTCGCTTATGATTTGGTCAAATAATCATGAGCTGCTTGACATTACTGGAATTTCCATTCTTGCTTTGCTAAATGATTTTACCCATTGCTCGAAACAGGACGACTTTCACGTTTAAACGGAACACGAAACACACCGGACTACAGGGAAAATGCACATACCTGAGCAGGCCGTGTTCCACATCATACCGTGCAGCATAGTTTCAGTCACTGTGTCTGTTTTTCTTTCAGAATAAGAGTCCCAAAGAATGTTCTCCACCCTAAAACCGGAGGTAGCATTACAATCCGAGAACGACAGATCACATTGTGAGAATGCTCTGACCTCGGAGCCACTATCCTTGCCTTTTACCTTAACCGTGCAATTTGTTGCTGAGATGTTCACTCCTGGACATGAGCCACATGGATACCAACTGAGTTGGAAACCTGGGTGGGAATCGAGGAGAAGCGACTCAATAAATTTTGCTAAATTCCGTGGTGCTTTTTAGAAATGCAGTTTCTGTTCACCTCAATCTAAAAGCCAGTTTCTGAACATAGTAACAGAAGTCAAAAGGTAATTACCGCACCCCACCCCACTCCAGAAGAGGTGCTAACTGCCCTTGAGTGCTTTTTGTTCTCGATGTGAAGAGCTTTCATGCCTGAGTCACCTTCACGTCTCTGGCTGCTGAGTGAACCACAAAGAAGGAATTTCACCAGAGCTGCAACTGCCTCACTTCTCCACACGCCCTCCCCGTTTACATTTTCCTGCTCGTCAGTGATTAAAAGAAAACCAAATGGATGCGATGTCATTCTGTAGCCTCTCTGTCGATTCCTCCGTTTCAGTTCCAACATGACTTAGATCTAGGGGCGGACCTTAATACTAGCGACGCTATGAATGCGCAAGTCGAAAGGTTCCTCTGAGAGTGCAATTTCTTTCATTGCTGTTGCTGATTGAATGAGCCACTAACGTGCGAATTGCTCCAAAACATGATTCAGGATATCTGGTGCCAATTCTCGCACGTTGAATCACGATTGACAGCTTCCAAATGAGGTCTTTCTGAGACGACCTTGGGGGACATTTGACAGACAGACAAGTTCAGGAATTTGTGGTTCGCTGTGACACCAGAGCATCTGCTTCTTTCCTGTCTTCGAACCGAGCCGCCTGCGCAAGGAAGGCAAATGCGGTACTGCTTTTCGTGGAAGGATCAGAAGGCGGTAATTACACTCTCCAACAGAATGGCATATGATCAGAACCAGGTTGGAGAAAAACCTAACAACGCTTTGCACTGTAATTAAATGGAATTGCATTACATTTCACTACCAGAGCAGGTTTATTCAAGCAAATTCGAAGGCAGGTTTGCAGATGGGAAAGCATGCAAGAAAGCTCAGCTCTTGTCCATGTAAAAGGCTGCAGTTGAAGAACAAAGCCGTTTCTGCCCATTTCCGAACTGGGGACCTTTCGCGTGTTAGGCGAACGTGATGACCACTACACGACAGAAACAAGCCACAGCCGGATGTGCTGCGGCTCCGTGGCGTCCAGAACTGAAAGTTGAATCCGTTCTACGTCTCCCCTTTCTGTTTCCAATAGCTCGTTGTTGTCCAGCGTAATCGACATCTTGAAAACGTAAAAAAAAAGACACGTTAAATTGATGACAAAATATAGACAAAGATGTCGTCGATGGTTGTACCGTAGGGCGAGGTGGAATAGGCTGGGACGACTTTCCCTGCAGCGAAACAGCTGCGACATGACCTTATGGAAGAGTGGTAAACTGAGTATTTACGTGCTTTACCCAAGTTGGTGTGAGATGAAAACTCGACAGCATAGCTTTAAGGTGAGTGGGCTGAAAGTGACAAAGGACCTGAGGCACATTTCCCACAAAGAAGGTTGTGCGTGTTTGGAATGATCTACCAGAGGAAGTGGAGGAGGCCATTACACTCAGAAAATTGCAAAGGTAATCGGGTGAGTTTCTGGATAGGATGCGTTTAGAGGGATTGGGGTCAAATGCTGGGGAACGAGACTTGTTTAGTTTTGGCTATGTGGTGAGCATGGACGAGGTCCACCGAAGTATCTTTTTCCACGGTGTACCCCAATAACGCCATGTTGCTTCCACCGGCTTTAAAGGATTACTTTTTGGCGGAGTTTGCCATCGCAGTCTGTGGCACAATCATTTAGTCTGTTCGACTGCTCACGGGAAAGGTAGTATTGTGAAACACTGCAAAAAAGGTACGACTTCCTTACTTTAGCTCCGACTGACCATAATCTGTGAAATTTTCCCAGATCCTCAGCTGAGGATTTTTGCTGCTGGAAGTTACCTCAGAAATTCTGTTAAATTGAAATGTGTTGAGCGAATCGCAAAACAGAAAGCATTTAACACGGAACACAAACAAAACTGGCATACCTCATGCATTTTCAGACGCAGAGATGCATGAATGCTAAATGTGATACAGTCCGAGGGCATGAGTCATAAAGTAATCTCACAACTAACAAGAGGGAATTTCCAAACGACTCTTTCAAACATACTGCAGCCTTAGCACACCACCACTTTCCAGACAATGCTGAAACGAGAGAAAGAAAGAACATAATAAGAATTGGCCTTAAAAAGTGAATTTCACCAATCACAGTCTCGATTAGATTACCTTTCCCTTCCGATGTTTCCAGGACGGAAATGAAGGAAATGGGAGAAATTCAATAAGTTCTGACATCGAAATTCATTGGAACGATTTTCCCATTAGCTAGAAACCCAAATAACAACGAGTAGAGTCACCGTAGGACTTCGTTTCACAACAACTATGATATAACAGTCTCCATTCGGTTCCAGTAAAAGCTCAACTTGCCTGGGACGGCAGAACTGTTTGCGATTTTCCGCGCGGGAGGCGAACACGATCATGACAGTAGATACATTTTGAAATATTTGGCAGTATCCCACACCACAGTTAGTTCCCTGGGAAGCAAACCCATTTTACTTTTGTTTTCAACATCAATATACAGTGGGCACCGAAACAGCATTTTAACAAGCTGCAGCGTTGGAGTTGATCAGCAGAAATGGCAGTGGTGGGATTCTAACCCACGCCCCTTTCGAGACTGGAACCTGGATCCAGCGCCTTAGATCGCTCGGCCACACTACCAACCGGCCGCGCCACCTCATTTACTTGTATCTCCAATTGTGCTCCTGCATAACAACAGATGCAAAGTCACATGAAAAGGGTTCCATGATTCCTCTCGGACTCGCACATCTGCTGGGATGTGCCCGGCTACAATGTCAATTTCGCAGCAGATATTGATAGCCCATCAATCCAGACAAAAATCAATGGTAAGCTGAGTCTATCTTCTCAGACTCTTTTCAGCTACAAATGTATCTGTGAGTGCGTGAGAATATGGGTTCGCTTATGATTTGGTCAAATAATCATGAGCTGCTTGACATTACTGGAATTTCCATTCTTGCTTTGCTAAATGATTTTACCCATTGCTCGAAACAGGACGACTTTCACGTTTAAACGGAACACGAAACACACCGGACTACAGGGAAAATGCACATACCTGAGCAGGCCGTGTTCCACATCATACCGTGCAGCATAGTTTCAGTCACTGTGTCTGTTTTTCTTTCAGAATAAGAGTCCCAAAGAATGTTCTCCACCCTAAAACCGGAGGTAGCATTACAATCCGAGAACGACAGATCACATTGTGAGAATGCTCTGACCTCGGAGCCACTATCCTTGCCTTTTACCTTAACCGTGCAATTTGTTGCTGAGATGTTCACTCCTGGACATGAGCCACATGGATACCAACTGAGTTGGAAACCTGGGTGGGAATCGAGGAGAAGCGACTCAATAAATTTTGCTAAATTCCGTGGTGCTTTTTAGAAATGCAGTTTCTGTTCACCTCAATCTAAAAGCCAGTTTCTGAACATAGTAACAGAAGCCAAAAGGTAATTACCGCACCCCACCCCCACTCCAGAAGAGGTGCTAATTGCCCTTGAGTGCTTTTTGTTCTCGATGTGAAGAGCTTTCATGTCTGAGTCACCTTCACGTCTCTGGCTGCTGAGTGAATCACAAAGAAGGAATTTCACCAGAGCTGCAACTGCCTCACTTCTCCACACGCCCTCCCCGTTTACATTTTCCTGCTCGTCAGTGACTAAAAGAAAACCAAATGGATGCGATGTCATTCTGTAGCCTCTCTGTCGATTCCTCCGTTTCAGTTCCAACATGACTTAGATCTAGGGGCGGACCTTAATACTAGCGACGCTGTGAATGCGCAAGTCGAAAGGTTCCTCTGAGAGTGCAATTTCTTTCATTGCTGTTGCTGATTGAATGAGCCACTAACGTGCGAATTGCTCCAAAACATGATTCAGGATATCGGGTGCCAATTCTCGCACGTTGAATCACGATTGACAGCTTCCAAATGAGGTCTTTCTGAGACGACCTTGGGGGACATTTGACAGACAGACAAGTTCAGGGATTTGTGGTTCGCTGTGACACCAGAGCATCTGCTTCTTTCCTGTCTTTGAACCGAGCCGCCTGCGCAAGGAAGGCAAATGCGGTACTGCTTTTCGTGGAAGGATCAGAAGGCGGTAATTACACTCTCCAACAGAATGGCATATGATCAGAACCAGGTTGGAGAAAAACTTAACAACGCTTTGCACTGTAATTAAATGGAATTGCATTACATTTCACTACCAGAGCAGGTTTATTCAAGCAAATTCGAAGGCAGGTTTGCAGATGGGAAAGCATGCAAGAAAGCTCAGCTCTTGTCCATGTAAAAGGCTGCAGTTGAAGAACAAAGCCGTTTCTGCCCATTTCCGAACTGGGGACCTTTCGCGTGTTAGGCGAACGTGATGACCACTACACGACAGAAACAAGCCACAGCCGGATGTGCTGCGGCTCCGTGGCGTCCAGAACTGAAAGTTGAATCCGTTCTACGTCTCCCCTTTCTGTTTCCAATAGCTCGTTGTTGTCCAGCGTAATCGACATCTTGAAAACGTAAAAAAAAGACACGTTAAATTGATGACAAAATATAGACAAAGATGTCGTCGATGGTTGTACCGTAGGGCGAGGTGGAATAGGCTGGGACGACTTTCCCTGCAGCGAAACAGCTGCGACATGACCTTATGGAAGGGTGGTAAACTGAGTATTTACGTGCTTTACCCAAGTTGGTGTGAGATGAAAACTCGACAGCATAGCTTTAAGGTGAGTGGGCTGAAAGTGACAAAGGACCTGAGGCACATTTCCCACAAAGAAGGTTGTGCGTGTTTGGAATGATCTACCAGAGGAAGTGGAGGAGGCCATTACACTCAGAAAATTGCAAAGGTAATCGGGTGAGTTTCTGGATAGGATGCGTTTAGAGGGATTGGGGTCAAATGCTGGGGAACGGGACTTGTTTAGTTTTGGCTATGTGGTGAGCATGGACGAGGTCCACCGAAGTATCTTTTTCCACGGTGTACCCCAATAACGCCATGTTGCTTCCACCGGCTTTAAAGGATTACTTTTTGGCGGAGTTTGCCATCGCAGTCTGTGGCACAATCATTTAGTCTGTTCGACTGCTCACGGGAAAGGTAGTATTGTGAAACACTGCAAAAAAGGTACGACTTCCTTACTTTAGCTCCGACTGACCATAATCTGTGAAATTTTCCCAGATCCTCAGCTGAGGATTTTTGCTGCTGGAAGTTACCTCAGAAATTCTGTTAAATTGAAATGTGTTGAGCGAATCGCAAAACAGAAAGCATTTAACACGGAACACAAACAAAACTGGCATACCTCATGCATTTTCAGACGCAGAGATGCATGAATGCTAAATGTGATACAGTCCGAGGGCATGAGTCATAAAGTAATCTCACAACTAACAAGAGGGAATTTCCAAACGACTCTTTCAAACATACTGCAGCCTTAGCGCACCACCACTTTCCAGACAATGCTGAAACGAGAGAAAGAAAGAACATAATAAGAATTGGCCGTAAAAAGTGAATTTCACCAATCACAGTCTCGATTAGATTACCTTTCCCTTCCGATGTTTCCAGGACGGAAATGAAGGAAATGGGAGAAATTCAATAAGTTCTGACATCGAAATTCATTGGAACGATTTTCCCATTAGCTAGAAACCCAAATAACAACGAGTAGAGTCACCGTAGGACTTCGTTTCACAACAACTATGATATAACAGTCTCCATTCGGTTCCAGTAAAAGCTCAACTTGCCTGGGACGGCAGAACTGTTTGCGATTTTCCGCGCGGGAGGCGAACACGATCATGACAGGAGAGATATTTTGAAATATTTGGCAGTATCCCACACCACAGTTAGTTCCCTGGGAAGCAAACCCATTTTACTTTTGTTTTCAACATCAATATACAGTGGGCACCGAAACAGCATTTTAACAAGCTGCAGCGTTGGAGTTGATCAGCAGAAATGGCAGTGGTGGGATTCTAACCCACGCCCCTTTCGAGACTGGAACCTGGATCCAGCGCCTTAGATCGCTCGGCCACACTACCAACCGGCCGCGCCACCTCATTTACTTGTATCTCCAATTGTGCTCCTGCATAACAACAGATGCAAAGTCACATGAAAAGGGTTCCATGATTCCTCTCGGACTCGCACATCTGCTGGGATGTGCCCGGCTACAATGTCAATTTCGCAGCAGATATTGATAGCCCATCAATCCAGACAAAAATCAATGGTAAGCTGAGTCTATCTTCTCAGACTCTTTTCAGCTACAAATGTATCTGTGAGTGCGTGAGAATATGGGTTCGCTTATGATTTGGTCAAATAATCATGAGCTGCTTGACATTACTGGAATTTCCATTCTTGCTTTGCTAAATGATTTTACCCATTGCTCGAAACAGGACGACTTTCACGTTTAAACGGAACACGAAACACACCGGACGACAGGGAAAATGCACATACCTGAGCAGGCCGTGTTCCACATCATACCGTGCAGCATAGTTTCAGTCACTGTGTCTGTTTTTCTTTCAGAATAAGAGTCCCAAAGAATGCTCTCCACCCTAAAACCGGAGGTAGCATTACAATCCGAGAACGACAGATCACATTGTGAGAATGCTCTGACCTCGGAGCCACTATCCTTGCCTTTTACCTTAACCGTGCAATTTGTTGCTGAGATGTTCACTCCTGGACATGAGCCACATGGATACCAACTGAGTTGGAAACCTGGGTGGGAATCGAGGAGAAGCGACTCAATAAATTTTGCTAAATTCCGTGGTGCTTTTTAGAATGCAGTTTCTGTTCACCTCAATCTAAAAGCCAGTTTCTGAACATAGTAACAGAAGTCAAAAGGTAATTACCGCACCCCACCCCACTCCAGAAGAGGTGCTAACTGCCCTTGAGTGCTTTTTGTTCTCGATGTGAAGAGCTTTCATGCCTGAGTCACCTTCACGTCTCTGGCTGCTGAGTGAATCACAAAGAAGGAATTTCACCAGAGCTGCAACTGCCTCACTTCTCCACACGCCCTCCCCGTTTACATTTTCCTGCTCGTCAGTGATTAAAAGAAAACCAAATGGATGCGATGTCATTCTGTAGCCTCTCTGTCGATTCCTCCGTTTCAGTTCCAACATGACTTAGATCTAGGGGCGGACCTTAATACTAGCGACGCTATGAATGCGCAAGTCGAAAGGTTCCTCTGAGAGTGCAATTTCTTTCATTGCTGTTGCTGATTGAATGAGCCACTAACGTGCGAATTGCTCCAAAACATGATTCAGGATATCTGGTGCCAATTCTCGCACGTTGAATCACGATTGACAGCTTCCAAATGAGGTCTTTCTGAGACGACCTTGGGGGACATTTGACAGACAGACAAGTTCAGGAATTTGTGGTTCGCTGTGACACCAGAGCATCTGCTTCTTTCCTGTCTTTGAACCGAGCCGCCTGCGCAAGGAAGGCAAATGCGGTACTGCTTTTCGTGGAAGGATCAGAAGGCGGTAATTACACTCTCCAACAGAATGGCATATGATCAGAACCAGGTTGGAGAAAAACTTAACAACGCTTTGCACTGTAATTAAATGGAATTGCATTACATTTCACTACCAGAGCAGGTTTATTCAAGCAAATTCGAAGGCAGGTTTGCAGATGGGAAAGCATGCAAGAAAGCTCAGCTCTTGTCCATGTAAAAGGCTGCAGTTGAAGAACAAAGCCGTTTCTGCCCATTTCCGAACTGGGGACCTTTCGCGTGTTCGGCGAACGTGATGACCACTACACGACAGAAACAAGCCACAGCCGGATGTGCTGCGGCTCCGTGGCGTCCAGAACTGAAAGTTGAATCCGTTCTACGTCTCCCCTTTCTGTTTCCAATAGCTCGTTGTTGTCCAGCGTAATCGACATCTTGAAAACGTAAAAAAAAAGACACGTTAAATTGATGACAAAATATAGACAAAGATGTCGTCGATGGTTGTACCGTAGGGCGAGGTGGAATAGGCTGGGACGACTTTCCCTGCAGCGAAACAGCTGCGACTTGACCTTATGGAAGGGTGGTAAACTGAGTATTTACGTGCTTTACCCAAGTTGGTGTGAGATGAAAACTCGACATCATAGCTTTAAGGTGAGTGGGCTGAAAGTGACAAAGGACCTGAGGCACATTTCCCACAAAGAAGGTTGTGCGTGTTTGGAATGATCTACCAGAGGAAGTGGAGGAGGCCATTACACTCAGAAAATTGCAAAGGTAATCGGGTGAGTTTCTGGATAGGATGCGTTTAGAGGGATTGGGGTCAAATGCTGGGGAACGAGACTTGTTTAGTTTTGGCTATGTGGTGAGCATGGACGAGGTCCACCGAAGTATCTTTTTCCACGGTGTACCCCAATAACGCCATGTTGCTTGCACCGGCTTTAAAGGATTACTTTTTGGCGGAGTTTGCCATCGCAGTCTGTGGCACAATCATTTAGTCTGTTCGACTGCTCACGGGAAAGGTAGTATTGTGAAACACTGCAAAAAAGGTACGACTTCCTTACTTTAGCTCCGACTGACCATAATCTGTGAAATTTTCCCAGATCCTCAGCTGAGGATTTTTGCTGCTGGAAGTTACCTCAGAAATCCTGTTAAATTGAAATGTGTTGAGCGAATCGCAAAACAGAAAGCATTTAACACGGAACACAAACAAAACTGGCATACCTCATGCATTTTCAGACGCAGAGATGCATGAATGCTAAATGTGATACAGTCCGAGGGCATGAGTCATAAAGTAATCTCACAACTAACAAGAGGGAATTTCCAAACGACTCTTTCAAACATACTGCAGCCTTAGCGCACCACCACTTTCCAGACAATGCTGAAACGAGAGAAAGAAAGAACATAATAAGAATTGGCCGTAAAAAGTGAATTTCACCAATCACAGTCTCGATTAGATTACCTTTCCCTTCCGATGTTTCCAGGACGGAAATGAAGGAAATGGGAGAAATTCAATAAGTTCTGACATCGAAATTCATTGGAAAGATTTTCCCATTAGCTAGAAACCCAAATAACAACGAGTAGAGTCACCGTAGGACTTCGTTTCACAACAACTATGATATAACAGTCTCCATTCGGTTCCAGTAAAAGCTCAACTTGCCTGGGACGGCAGAACTGTTTGCGATTTTCCGCGCGGGGGGCGAACACGATCATGACAGTAGAGACATTTTGAAATATTTGGCAGAATCCCACACCACAGTTAGTTCCCTGGGAAGCAAACCCATTTTACTTTTGTTTTCAACATCAATATACAGTGGGCACCGAAACAGCATTTTAACAAGCTGCAGCGTTGGAGTTGATCAGCAGAAATGGCAGTGGTGGGATTCTAACCCACGCCCCTTTCGAGACTGGAACCTGGATCCAGCGCCTTAGATCGCTCGGCCACACTACCAACCGGCCGCGCCACCTCATTTACTTGTATCTCCAATTGTGCTCCTGCATAACAACAGATGCAAAGTCACATGAAAAGGGTTCCATGATTCCTCTCGGACTCGCACAGCTGCTACAATGTCAATTTCGCAGCAGATATTGATAGCCCATCAATCCAGACAAAAATCAATGGTAAGCTGAGTCTATCTTCTCAGACTCTTTTCAGCTACAAATGTATCTGTGAGTGCGTGAGAATATGGGTTCGCTTATGATTTGGTCAAATAATCATGAGCTGCTTGACATTACTGGAATTTCCATTCTTGCTTTGCTAAATGATTTTACCCATTGCTCGAAACAGGACGACTTTCACGTTTAAACGGAACACGAAACACACCGGACTACAGGGAAAATGCACATACCTGAGCAGGCCGTGTTCCACATCATACCGTGCAGCATAGTTTCAGTCACTGTGTCTGTTTTTCTTTCAGAATAAGAGTCCCAAAGAATGCTCTCCACCCTAAAACCGGAGGTAGCATTACAATCCGAGAACGACAGATCACATTGTGAGAATGCTCTGACCTCGGAGCCACTATCCTTGCCTTTTACCTTAACCGTGCAATTTGTTGCTGAGATGTTCACTCCTGGACATGAGCCACATGGATACCAACTGAGTTGGAAACCTGGGTGGGAATCGAGGAGAAGCGACTCAATAAATTTTGCTAAATTCCGTGGTGCTTTTTAGAAATGCAGTTTCTGTTCACCTCAATCTAAAAGCCAGTTTCTGAACATAGTAACAGAAGTCAAAAGGTAATTACCGCACCCCACCCCACTCCAGAAGAGGTGCTAACTGCCCTTGAGTGCTTTTTGTTCTCGATGTGAAGAGCTTTCATGCCTGAGTCACCTTCACGTCTCTGGCTGCTGAGTGAACCACAAAGAAGGAATTTCACCAGAGCTGCAACTGCCTCACTTCTCCACACGCCCTCCCCGTTTACATTTTCCTGCTCGTCAGTGATTAAAAGAAAACCAAATGGATGCGATGTCATTCTGTAGCCTCTCTGTCGATTCCTCCGTTTCAGTTCCAACATGACTTAGATCTAGGGGCGGACCTTAATACTAGCGACGCTATGAATGCGCAAGTCGAAAGGTTCCTCTGAGAGTGCAATTTCTTTCATTGCTGTTGCTGACTGAATGAGCCGCTAACGTGCGAATTGCTCCAAAACATGATTCAGGATATCTGGTGCCAATTCTCGCACGTTGAATCACGATTGACAGCTTCCAAATGAGGTCTTTCTGAGACGACCTTGGGGGACATTTGACAGACAGACAAGTTCAGGAATTTGTGGTTCGCTGTGACACCAGAGCATCTGCTTCTTTCCTGTCTTTGAACCGAGCCGCCTGCGCAAGGAAGGCAAATGCGGTACCGCTTTTCGTGGAAGGATCAGAAGGCGGTAATTACACTCTCCAACAGAATGGCATATGATCAGAACCAGGTTGGAGAAAAACTTAACAACGCTTTGCACTGTAATTAAATGGAATTGCATTACATTTCACTACCAGAGCAGGTTTATTCAAGCAAATTCGAAGGCAGGTTTGCAGATGGGAAAGCATGCAAGAAAGCTCAGCTCTTGTCCATGTAAAAGGCTGCAGTTGAAGAACAAAGCCGTTTCTGCCCATTTCCGAACTGGGGACCTTTCGCGTGTTCGGCGAACGTGATGACCACTACACGACAGAAACAAGCCACAGCCGGATGTGCTGCGGCTCCGTGGCGTCCAGAACTGAAAGTTGAATCCGTTCTACGTCTCCCCTTTCTGTTTCCAATAGCTCGTTGTTGTCCAGCGTAATCGACATCTTGAAAACGTAAAAAAAAAGACACGTTAAATCGATGACAAAATATAGACAAAGATGTCGTCGATGGTTGTACCGTAGGGCGAGGTGGAATAGGCTGGGACGACTTTCCCTGCAGCGAAACAGCTGCGACATGACCTTATGGAAGGGTGGTAAACTGAGTATTTACGTGCTTTACCCAAGTTGGTGTGAGATGAAAACTCGACAGCATAGCTTTAAGGTGAGTGGGCTGAAAGTGACAAAGGACCTGAGGCACATTTCCCACAAAGAAGGTTGTGCGTGTTTGGAATGATCTACCAGAGGAAGTGGAGGAGGCCATTACACTCAGAAAATTGCAAAGGTAATCGGGTGAGTTTCTGGATAGGATGCGTTTAGAGGGATTGGGGTCAAATGCTGGGGAACGAGACTTGTTTAGTTTTGGCTATGTGGTGAGCATGGACGAGGTCCACCGAAGTATCTTTTTCCACGGTGTACCCCAATAACGCCATGTTGCTTCCACCGGCTTTAAAGGATTACTTTTTGGCGGAGTTTGCCATCGCAGTCTGTGGCACAATCATTTAGTCTGTTCGACTGCTCACGGGAAAGATAGTATTGTGAAACACTGCAAAAAAGGTACGACTTCCTTACTTTAGCTCCGACTGACCATAATCTGTGAAATTTTCCCAGATCCTCAGCTGAGGATTTTTGCTGCTGGAAGTTACCTCAGAAATTCTGTTAAATTGAAATGTGTTGAGCGAATCGCAAAACAGAAAGCATTTAACACGGAACACAAACAAAACTGGCATACCTCATGCATTTTCAGACGCAGAGATGCATGAATGCTAAATGTGATACAGTCCGAGGGCATGAGTCATAAAGTAATCTCACAACTAACAAGAGGGAATTTCCAAACGACTCTTTCAAACATACTGCAGCCTTAGCGCACCACCACTTTCCAGACAATGCTGAAACGAGAGAAAGAAAGAACATAATAAGAATTGGCCGTAAAAAGTGAATTTCACCAATCACAGTCTCGATTAGATTACCTTTCCCTTCCGATGTTTCCAGGACGGAAATGAAGGAAATGGGAGAAATTCAATAAGTTCTGACATCGAAATTCATTGGAAAGATTTTCCCATTAGCTAGAAACCCAAATAACAACGAGTAGAGTCACCGTAGGACTTCGTTTCACAACAACTATGATATAACAGTCTCCATTCGGTTCCAGTAAAAGCTCAACTTGCCTGGGACGGCAGAACTGTTTGCGATTTTCCGCGCGGGAGGCGAACACGATCATGACAGTAGAGACATTTTGAAATATTTGGCAGAATCCCACACCACAGTTAGTTCCCTGGGAAGCAAACCCATTTTACTTTTGTTTTCAACATCAATATATAGTGGGCAACGAAACAGCATTTTAACAAGCTGCAGCGTTGGAGTTGATCAGCAGAAATGGCAGTGGTGGGATTCTAACCCACGCCCCTTTCGAGACTGGAACCTGGATCCAGCGCCTTAGATCGCTCGGCCACACTACCAACCGGCCGCGCCACCTCATTTACTTGTATCTCCAATTGTGCTCCTGCATAACAACAGATGCAAAGTCACATGAAAATGGTTCCATGATTCCTCTCGGACTCGCACAGCTGCTGGGATGTGCCCGGCTACAATGTCAATTTCGCAGCAGATATTGATAGCCCATCAATCCAGACAAAAATCAATGGTAAGCTGAGTCTATCTTCTCAGACTCTTTTCAGCTACAAATGTATCTGTGAGTGCGTGAGAATATGGGTTCGCTTATGATTTGGTCAAATAATCATGAGCTGCTTGACATTACTGGAATTTCCATTCTTGCTTTGCTAAATGATTTTACCCATTGCTCGAAACAGGACGACTTTCACGTTTAAACGGAACACGAAACACACCGGACTACAGGGAAAATGCACATACCTGAGCAGGCCGTGTTCCACATCATACCGTGCAGCATAGTTTCAGTCACTGTGTCTGTTTTTCTTTCAGAATAAGAGTCCCAAAGAATTTTCTCCACCCTAAAACCGGAGGTAGCATTACAATCCGAGAACGACAGATCACATTGTGAGAATGCTCTGACCTCGGAGCCACTATCCTTGCCTTTTACCTTAACCGTGCAATTTGTTGCTGAGATGTTCACTCCTGGACATGAGCCACATGGATACCAACTGAGTTGGAAACCTGGGTGGGAATCGAGGAGAAGCGACTCAATAAATTTTGCTAAATTCCGTGGTGCTTTTTAGAAATGCAGTTTCTGTTCACCTCAATCTAAAAGCCAGTTTCTGAACATAGTAACAGAAGTCAAAAGGTAATTACCGCACCCCACCCCCACTCCAGAAGAGGTGCTAATTGCCCTTGAGTGCTTTTTGTTCTCGATGTGAAGAGCTTTCATGTCTGAGTCACCTTCACGTCTCTGGCTGCTGAGTGAATCACAAAGAAGGAATTTCACCAGAGCTGCAACTGCCTCACTTCTCCACACGCCCTCCCCGTTTACATTTTCCTGCTCGTCAGTGATTAAAAGAAAACCAAATGGATGCGATGTCATTCTGTAGCCTCTCTGTCGATTCCTCCGTTTCAGTTCCAACATGACTTAGATCTAGGGGCGGACCTTAATACTAGCGACGCTATGAATGCGCAAGTCGAAAGGTTCCTCTGAGAGTGCAATTTCTTTCATTGCTGTTGCTGATTGAATGAGCCACTAACGTGCGAATTGCTCCAAAACATGATTCAGGATATCTGGTGCCAATTCTCGCACGTTGAATCACGATTGACAGCTTCCAAATGAGGTCTTTCTGAGACGACCTTGGGGGACATTTGACAGACAGACAAGTTCAGGAATTTGTGGTTCGCTGTGACACCAGAGCATCTGCTTCTTTCCTGTCTTTGAACCGAGCCGCCTGCGCAAGGAAGGCAAATGCGGTACTGCTTTTCGTGGAAGGATCAGAAGGCGGTAATTACACTCTCCAACAGAATGGCATATGATCAGAACCAGGTTGGAGAAAAACTTAACAACGCTTTGCACTGTAATTAAATGGAATTGCATTACATTTCACTACCAGAGCAGGTTTATTCAAGCAAATTCGAAGGCAGGTTTGCAGATGGGAAAGCATGCAAGAAAGCTCAGCTCTTGTCCATGTAAAAGGCTGCAGTTGAAGAACAAAGCCGTTTCTGCCCATTTCCGAACTGGGGACCTTTCGCGTGTTCGGCGAACGTGATGACCACTACACGACAGAAACAAGCCACAGCCGGATGTGCTGCGGCTCCGTGGCGTCCAGAACTGAAAGTTGAATCCGTTCTACGTCTCCACTTTCTGTTTCCAATAGCTCGTTGTTGTCCAGCGTAATCGACATCTTGAAAACGTAAAAAAAAAGACACGTTAAATTGATGACAAAATAGAGACAAAGATGTCGTCGATGGTTGTACCGTAGGGCGAGGTGGAATAGGCTGGGACGACTTTCCCTGCAGCGAAACAGCTGCGACATGACCTTATGGAAGGGTGGTAAACTGAGTATTTACGTGCTTTACCCAAGTTGGTGTGAGATGAAAACTCGACAGCATAGCTTTAAGGTGAGTGGGCTGAAAGTGACAAAGGACCTGAGGCACATTTCCCACAAAGAAGGTTGTGCGTGTTTGGAATGATCTACCAGAGGAAGTGGAGGAGGCCATTACACTCAGAAAATTGCAAAGGTAATCGGGTGAGTTTCTGGATAGGATGCGTTTAGAGGGATTGGGGTCAAATGCTGGGGAACGAGACTTGTTTAGTTTTGGCTATGTGGTGAGCATGGACGAGGTCCACCGAAGTATCTTTTTCCACGGTGTACCCCAATAACGCCATGTTGCTTCCACCGGCTTTAAAGGATTACTTTTTGGCGGAGTTTGCCATCGCAGTCTGTGGCACAATCATTTAGTCTGTTCGACTGCTCACGGGAAAGGTAGTATTGTGAAACACTGCAAAAAAGGTACGACTTCCTTACTTTAGCTCCGACTGACCATAATCTGTGAAATTTTCCCAGATCCTCAGCTGAGGATTTTTGCTGCTGGAAGTTACCTCAGAAATCCTGTTAAATTGAAATGTGTTGAGCGAATCGCAAAACAGAAAGCATTTAACACGGAACACAAACAAAACTGGCATACCTCATGCATTTTCAGACGCAGAGATGCATGAATGCTAAATGTGATACAGTCCGAGGGCATGAGTCATAAAGTAATCTCACAACTAACAAGAGGGAATTTCCAAACGACTCTTTCAAACATACGGCAGCCTTAGCGCACCACCACTTTCCAGACAATGCTGAAACGAGAGAAAGAAAGAACATAATAAGAATTGGCCGTAAAAAGTGAATTTCACCAATCACAGTCTCGATTAGATTACCTTTCCCTTCCGATGTTTCCAGGACGGAAATGAAGGAAATGGGAGAAATTCAATAAGTTCTGACATCGAAATTCATTGGAAAGATTTTCCCATTAGCTAGAAACCCAAATAACAACGAGTAGAGTCACCGTAGGACTTCGTTTCACAACAACTATGATATAACAGTCTCCATTCGGTTCCAGTAAAAGCTCAACTTGCCTGGGACGGCAGAACTGTTTGCGATTTTCCGCGCGGGAGGCGAACACGATCATGACAGTAGAGACATTTTGAAATATTTGGCAGAATCCCACACCACAGTTAGTTCCCTGGGAAGCAAACCCATTTTACTTTTGTTTTCAACATCAATATATAGTGGGCACCGAAACAGCATTTTAACAAGCTGCAGCGTTGGAGTTGATCAGCAGAAATGGCAGTGGTGGGATTCTAACCCACGCCCCTTTCGAGACTGGAACCTGGATCCAGCGCCTTAGATCGCTCGGCCACACTACCAACCGGCCGCGCCACCTCATTTACTTGTATCTCCAATTGTGCTCCTGCATAACAACAGATGCAAAGTCACATGAAAAGGGTTCCATGATTCCTCTCGGACTCGCACAGCTGCTGGGATGTGCCCGGCTACAATGTCAATTTCGCAGCAGATATTGATAGCCCATCAATCCAGACAAAAATCAATGGTAAGCTGAGTCTATCTTCTCAGACTCTTTTCAGCTACAAATGTATCGGTGAGTGCGTGAGAATATGGGTTCGCTTATGATTTGGTCAAATAATCATGAGCTGCTTGACATTACTGGAATTTCCATTCTTGCTTTGCTAAATGATTTTACCCATTGCTCGAAACAGGACGACTTTCACGTTTAAACGGAACACGAAACACACCGGACTACAGGGAAAATGCACATACCTGAGCAGGCCGTGTTCCACATCATACCGTGCAGCATAGTTTCAGTCACTGTGTCTGTTTTTCTTTCAGAATAAGAGTCCCAAAGAATGTTCTCCACCCTAAAACCGGAGGTAGCATTACAATCCGAGAACGACAGATCACATTGTGAGAATGCTCTGACCTCGGAGCCACTATCCTTGCCTTTTACCTTAACCGTGCAATTTGTTGCTGAGATGTTCACTCCTGGACATGAGCCACATGGATACCAACTGAGTTGGAAACCTGGGTGGGAATCGAGGAGAAGCGACTCAATAAATTTTGCTAAATTCCGTGGTGCTTTTTAGAAATGCAGTTTCTGTTCACCTCAATCTAAAAGCCAGTTTCTGAACATAGTAACAGAAGTCAAAAGGTAATTACCGCACCCCACCCCCACTCCAGAAGAGGTGCTAATTGCCCTTGAGTGCTTTTTGTTCTCGATGTGAAGAGCTTTCATGTCTGAGTCACCTTCACGTCTCTGGCTGCTGAGTGAATCACAAAGAAGGAATTTCACCAGAGCTGCAACTGCCTCACTTCTCCACACGCCCTCCCCGTTTACATTTTCCTGCTCGTCAGTGATTAAAAGAAAACCAAATGGATGCGATGTCATTCTGTAGCCTCTCTGTCGATTCCTCCGTTTCAGTTCCAACATGACTTAGATCTAGGGGCGGACCTTAATACTAGCGACGCTATGAATGCGCAAGTCGAAAGGTTCCTCTGAGAGTGCAATTTCTTTCATTGCTGTTGCTGATTGAATGAGCCACTAACGTGCGAATTGCTCCAAAACATGATTCAGGATATCTGGTGCCAATTCTCGCACGTTGAATCACGATTGACAGCTTCCAAATGAGGTCTTTCTGAGACGACCTTGGGGGACATTTGACAGACAGACAAGTTCAGGAATTTGTGGTTCGCTGTGACACCAGAGCATCTGCTTCTTTCCTGTCTTTGAACCGAGCCGCCTGCGCAAGGAAGGCAAATGCGGTACTGCTTTTCGTGGAAGGATCAGAAGGCGGTAATTACACTTTCCAACAGAATGACATATGATCAGAACCAGGTTGGAGAAAAACTTAACAACGCTTTGCACTGTAATTAAATGGAATTGCATTACATTTCACTACCAGAGCAGGTTTATTCAAGCAAATTCGAAGGCAGGTTTGCAGATGGGAAAGCATGCAAGAAAGCTCAGCTCTTGTCCATGTAAAAGGCTGCAGTTGAAGAACAAAGCCGTTTCTGCCCATTTCCGAACTGGGGACCTTTCGCGTGTTAGGCGAACGTGATGACCACTACACGACAGAAACAAGCCACAGCCGGATGTGCTGCGGCTCCGTGGCGTCCAGAACTGAAAGTTGAATCCGTTCTACGTCTCCCCGTTCTGTTTCCAATAGCTCGTTGTTGTCCAGCGTAATCGACATCTTGAAAACGTAAAAAAAAGACACGTTAAATTGATGACAAAATAGAGACAAAGATGTCGTCGATGGTTGTACCGTAGGGCGAGGTGGAATAGGCTGGGACGACTTTCCCTGCAGCGAAACAGCTGCGACATGACCTTATGGAAGGGTGGTAAACTGAGTATTTACGTGCTTTACCCAAGTTGGTGTGAGATGAAAACTCGACAGCATAGCTTTAAGGTGAGTGGGCTGAAAGTGACAAAGGACCTGAGGCACATTTCCCACAAAGAAGGTTGTGCGTGTTTGGAATGATCTACCAGAGGAAGTGGAGGAGGCCATTACACTCAGAAAATTGCAAAGGTAATCGGGTGAGTTTCTGGATAGGATGCGTTTAGAGGGATTGGGGTCAAATGCTGGGGAACGGGACTTGTTTAGTTTTGGCTATGTGGTGAGCATGGACGAGGTCCACCGAAGTATCTTTTTCCACGGTGTACCCCAATAACGCCATGTTGCTTTCACCGGCTTTAAAGGATTACTTTTTGGCGGAGTTTGCCATCGCAGTCTGTGGCACAATCATTTAGTCTGTTCGACTGCTCACGGGAAAGGTAGTATTGTGAAACACTGCAAAAAAGGTACGACTTCCTTACTTTAGCTCCGACTGACCATAATCTGTGAAATTTTCCCAGATCCTCAGCTGAGGATTTTTGCTGCTGGAAGTTACCTCAGAAATTCTGTTAAATTGAAATGTGTTGAGCGAATCGCAAAACAGAAAGCATTTAACACGGAACACAAACAAAACTGGCATACCTCATGCATTTTCAGACGCAGAGATGCATGAATGCTAAATGTGATACAGTCCGAGGGCATGAGTCATAAAGTAATCTCACAACTAACAAGAGGGAATTTCCAAACGACTCTTTCAAACATACTGCAGCCTTAGCGCACCACCACTTTCCAGACAATGCTGAAACGAGAGAAAGAAAGAACATAATAAGAATTGGCCGTAAAAAGTGAATTTCACCAATCACAGTCTCGATTAGATTACCTTTCCCTTCCGATGTTTCCAGGACGGAAATGAAGGAAATGGGAGAAATTCAATAAGTTCTGACATCGAAATTCATTGGAACGATTTTCCCATTAGCTAGAAACCCAAATAACAACGAGTAGAGTCACCGTAGGACTTCGTTTCACAACAACTATGATATAACAGTCTCCATTCGGTTCCAGTAAAAGCTCAACTTGCCTGGGACGGCAGAACTGTTTGCGATTTTCCGCGCGGGAGGCGAACACGATCATGACAGGAGAGATATTTTGAAATATTTGGCAGTATCCCACACCACAGTTAGTTCCCTGGGAAGCAAACCCATTTTACTTTTGTTTTCAACATCAATATACAGTGGGCACCGAAACAGCATTTTAACAAGCTGCAGCGTTGGAGTTGATCAGCAGAAATGGCAGTGGTGGGATTCTAACCCACGCCCCTTTCGAGACTGGAACCTGGATCCAGCGCCTTAGATCGCTCGGCCACACTACCAACCGGCCGCGCCACCTCATTTACTTGTATCTCCAATTGTGCTCCTGCATAACAACAGATGCAAAGTCACATGAAAAGGGTTCCATGATTCCTCTCGGACTCGCACAGCTGCTGGGATGTGCCCGGCTACAATGTCAATTTCGCAGCAGATATTGATAGCCCATCAATCCAGACAAAAATCAATGGTAAGCTGAGTCTATCTTCTCAGACTCTTTTCAGCTACAAATGTATCTGTGAGTGCGTGAGAATATGGGTTCGCTTATGATTTGGTCAAATAATCATGAGCTGCTTGACATTACTGGAATTTCCATTCTTGCTTTGCTAAATGATTTTACCCATTGCTCGAAACAGGACGACTTTCACGTTTAAACGGAACACGAAACACACCGGACTACAGGGAAAATGCACATACCTGAGCAGGCCGTGTTCCACATCATACCGTGCAGCATAGTTTCAGTCACTGTGTCTGTTTTTCTTTCAGAATAAGAGTCCCAAAGAATGCTCTCCACCCTAAAACCGGAGGTAGCATTACAATCCGAGAACGACAGATCACATTGTGAGAATGCTCTGACCTCGGAGCCACTATCCTTGCCTTTTACCTTAACCGTGCAATTTGTTGCTGAGATGTTCACTCCTGGACATGAGCCACATGGATACCAACTGAGTTGGAAACCTGGGTGGGAATCGAGGAGAAGCGACTCAATAAATTTTGCTAAATTCCGTGGTGCTTTTTAGAAATGCAGTTTCTGTTCACCTCAATCTAAAAGCCAGTTTCTGAACATAGTAACAGAAGTCAAAAGGTAATTACCGCACCCCACCCCACTCCAGAAGAGGTGCTAACTGCCCTTGAGTGCTTTTTGTTCTCGATGTGAAGAGCTTTCATGCCTGAGTCACCTTCACGTCTCTGGCTGCTGAGTGAATCACAAAGAAGGAATTTCACCAGAGCTGCAACTGCCTCACTTCTCCACACGCCCTCCCCGTTTACATTTTCCTGCTCGTCAGTGATTAAAAGAAAACCAAATGGATGCGATGTCATTCTGTAGCCTCTCTGTCGATTCCTCCGTTTCAGTTCCAACATGACTTAGATCTAGGGGCGGACCTTAATACTAGCGACGCTATGAATGCGCAAGTCGAAAGGTTCCTCTGAGAGTGCAATTTCTTTCATTGCTGTTGCTGATTGAATGAGCCACTAACGTGCGAATTGCTCCAAAACATGATTCAGGATATCTGGTGCCAATTCTCGCACGTTGAATCACGATTGACAGCTTCCAAATGAGGTCTTTCTGAGACGACCTTGGGGGACATTTGACAGACAGACAAGTTCAGGAATTTGTGGTTCGCTGTGACACCAGAGCATCTGCTTCTTTCCTGTCTTTGAACCGAGCCGCCTGCGCAAGGAAGGCAAATGCGGTACTGCTTTTCGTGGAAGGATCAGAAGGCGGTAATTACACTCTCCAACAGAATGGCATATGATCAGAACCAGGTTGGAGAAAAACTTAACAACGCTTTGCACTGTAATTAAATGGAATTGCATTACATTTCACTACCAGAGCAGGTTTATTCAAGCAAATTCGAAGGCAGGTTTGCAGATGGGAAAGCATGCAAGAAAGCTCAGCTCTTGTCCATGTAAAAGGCTGCAGTTGAAGAACAAAGCCGTTTCTGCCCATTTCCGAACTGGGGACCTTTCGCGTGTTCGGCGAACGTGATGACCACTACACGACAGAAACAAGCCACAGCCGGATGTGCTGCGGCTCCGTGGCGTCCAGAACTGAAAGTTGAATCCGTTCTACGTCTCCCCTTTCTGTTTCCAATAGCTCGTTGTTGTCCAGCGTAATCGACATCTTGAAAACGTAAAAAAAAAGACACGTTAAATTGATGACAAAATAGAGACAAAGATGTCGTCGATGGTTGTACCGTAGGGCGAGGTGGAATAGGCTGGGACGACTTTCCCTGCAGCGAAACAGCTGCGACATGACCTTATGGAAGGGTGGTAAACTGAGTATTTACGTGCTTTACCCAAGTTGGTGTGAGATGAAAACTCGACAGCATAGCTTTAAGGTGAGTGGGCTGAAAGTGACAAAGGACCTGAGGCACATTTCCCACAAAGAAGGTTGTGCGTGTTTGGAATGATCTACCAGAGGAAGTGGAGGAGGCCATTACACTCAGAAAATTGCAAAGGTAATCGGGTGAGTTTCTGGATAGGATGCGTTTAGAGGGATTGGGGTCAAATGCTGGGGAACGAGACTTGTTTAGTTTTGGCTATGTGGTGAGCATGGACGAGGTCCACCGAAGTATCTTTTTCCACGGTGTACCCCAATAACGCCATGTTGCTTCCACCGGCTTTAAAGGATTACTTTTTGGCGGAGTTTGCCATCGCAGTCTGTGGCACAATCATTTAGTCTGTTCGACTGCTCACGGGAAAGGTAGTATTGTGAAACACTGCAAAAAAGGTACGACTTCCTTACTTTAGCTCCGACTGACCATAATCTGTGAAATTTTCCCAGATCCTCAGCTGAGGATTTTTGCTGCTGGAAGTTACCTCAGAAATCCTGTTAAATTGAAATGTGTTGAGCGAATCGCAAAACAGAAAGCATTTAACACGGAACACAAACAAAACTGGCATACCTCATGCATTTTCAGACGCAGAGATGCATGAATGCTAAATGTGATACAGTCCGAGGGCATGAGTCATAAAGTAATCTCACAACTAACAAGAGGGAATTTCCAAACGACTCTTTCAAACATACTGCAGCCTTAGCGCACCACCACTTTCCAGACAATGCTGAAACGAGAGAAAGAAAGAACATAATAAGAATTGGCCGTAAAAAGTGAATTTCACCAATCACAGTCTCGATTAGATTACCTTTCCCTTCCGATGTTTCCAGGACGGAAATGAAGGAAATGGGAGAAATTCAATAGGTTCTGACATCGAAATTCATTGGAACGATTTTCCCATTAGCTAGAAACCCAAATAACAACGAGTAGAGTCACCGTCGGACTTCGTTTCACAACAACTATGATATAACAGTCTCCATTCGGTTCCAGTAAAAGCTCAACTTGCCTGGGACGGCAGAACTGTTTGCGATTTTCCGCGCGGGAGGCGAACACGATCATGACAGTGGAGACATTTTCAAATATTAGACAGTATCCCACACCATAGTTAATTCCCTGGGAAGCAAACCCATTTTACTTTTGTTTTCAACATCAATATACAGTGGGCACCGAAACAACATTTTAACAAGCTGCAGCGTTGGAGTTGATCAGCAGAAATGGCAGTGGTGGGATTCGAACCCACGCCCCTTTCGAGACTGGAATCTGGATCCAGCGGCTTAGACCGCTCGGCCACACTACCAACCGGCCGCGCCACCTCATTTACTTGTATCTCCAATTGTGCTCCTGCATAACAACAGATGCAAAGTCACATGAAAAGGGTTCCATGATTCCTCTCGGACTCGCACAACTGCTGGGATGTGCCCGGCTACAATGTCAATTTCGCAGCAGATATTGATAGCCCATCAATCCAGACAAAAATCAATGGTAAGCTGAGTCTATCTTCTCAGACTCTTTTCAGCTACAAATGTATCTGTGAGTGCGTGAGAATATGGGTTCGCTTATGATTTGGTCAAATAATCATGAGCTGCTTGACATTACTGGAATTTCCATTCTTGCTTTGCTAAATGATTTTACCCATTGCTCGAAACAGGACGACTTTCACGTTTAAACGGAACACGAAACACACCGGACTACAGGGAAAATGCACATACCTGAGCAGGCCGTGTTCCACATCATACCGTGCAGCATAGTTTCAGTCACTGTGTCTGTTTTTCTTTCAGAATAAGAGACCCAAAGAATGTTCTCCACCCTAAAACCGGAGGTAGCATTACAATCCGAGAACGACAGATCACATTGTGAGAATGCTCTGACCTCGGAGCCACTATCCTTGCCTTTTACCTTAACCGTGCAATTTGTTGCTGAGATGTTCACTCCTGGACATGAGCCACATGGATACCAACTGAGTTGGAAACCTGGGTGGGAATCGAGGAGAAGCGACTCAATAAATTTTGCTAAATTCCGTGGTGCTTTTTAGAAATGCAGTTTCTGTTCACCTCAATCTAAAAGCCAGTTTCTGAACATAGTAACAGAAGTCAAAAGGTAATTACCGCACCCCACCCCACTCCAGAAGAGGTGCTAACTGCCCTTGAGTGCTTTTTGTTCTCGATGTGAAGAGCTTTCATGCCTGAGTCACCTTCACGTCTCTGGCTGCTGAGTGAACCACAAAGAAGGAATTTCACCAGAGCTGCAACTGCCTCACTTCTCCACACGCCCTCCCCGTTTACATTTTCCTGCTCGTCAGTGATTAAAAGAAAACCAAATGGATGCGATGTCATTCTGTAGCCTCTCTGTCGATTCCTCCGTTTCAGTTCCAACATGACTTAGATCTAGGGGCGGACCTTAATACTAGCGACGCTATGAATGCGCAAGTCGAAAGGTTCCTCTGAGAGTGCAATTTCTTTCATTGCTGTTGCTGATTGAATGAGCCACTAACGTGCGAATTGCTCCAAAACATGATTCAGGATATCTGGTGCCAATTCTCGCACGTTGAATCACGATTGACAGCTTCCAAATGAGGTCTTTCTGAGACGACCTTGGGGGACATTTGACAGACAGACAAGTTCAGGAATTTGTGGTTCGCTGTGACACCAGAGCATCTGCTTCTTTCCTGTCTTTGAACCGAGCCGCCTGCGCAAGGAAGGCAAATGCGGTACTGCTTTTCGTGGAAGGATCAGAAGGCGGTAATTACACTCTCCAACAGAATGGCATATGATCAGAACCAGGTTGGAGAAAAACCTAACAACGCTTTGCACTGTAATTAAATGGAATTGCATTACATTTCACTACCAGAGCAGGTTTATTCAAGCAAATTCGAAGGCAGGTTTGCAGATGGGAAAGCATGCAAGAAAGCTCAGCTCTTGTCCATGTAAAAGGCTGCAGTTGAAGAACAAAGCCGTTTCTGCCCATTTCCGAACTGGGGACCTTTCGCGTGTTAGGCGAACGTGATGACCACTACACGACAGAAACAAGCCACAGCCGGATGTGCTGCGGCTCCGTGGCGTCCAGAACTGAAAGTTGAATCCGTTCTACGTCTCCCCTTTCTGTTTCCAATAGCTCGTTGTTGTCCAGCGTAATCGACATCTTGAAAACGTAAAAAAAAAGACACGTTAAATTGATGACAAAATATAGACAAAGATGTCGTCGATGGTTGTACCGTAGGGCGAGGTGGAATAGGCTGGGACGACTTTCCCTGCAGCGAAACAGCTGCGACATGACCTTATGGAAGGGTGGTAAACTGAGTATTTACGTGCTTTACCCAAGTTGGTGTGAGATGAAAACTCGACAGCATAGCTTTAAGGTGAGTGGGCTGAAAGTGACAAAGGACCTGAGGCACATTTCCCACAAAGAAGGTTGTGCGTGTTTGGAATTATCTACCAGAGGAAGTGGAGGAGGCCATTACACTCAGAATATTGCAAAGGTAATCGGGTGAGTTTCTGGATAGGATGCGTTTAGAGGGATTGGGGTCAAATGCTGGGGAACGGGACTTGTTTAGTTTTGGCTATGTGGTGAGCATGGACGAGGTCCACCGAAGTATCTTTTTCCACGGTGTACCCCAATAACGCCATGTTGCTTCCACCGGCTTTAAAGGATTACTTTTTGGCGGAGTTTGCCATCGCTGTCTGTGGCACAATCATTTAGTCTGTTCGACTGCTCACGGGAAAGGTAGTATTGTGAAACACTGCAAAAAAGGTACGACTTCCTTACTTTAGCTCCGACTGACCATAATCTGTGAAATTTTCCCAGATCCTCAGCTGAGGATTTTTGCTGCTGGAAGTTACCTCAGAAATCCTGTTAAATTGAAATGTGTTGAGCGAATCGCAAAACAGAAAGCATTTAACACGGAACACAAACAAAACTGGCATACCTCATGCATTTTCAGACGCAGAGATGCATGAATGCTAAATGTGATACAGTCCGAGGGCATGAGTCATAAAGTAATCTCACAACTAACAAGAGGGAATTTCCAAACGACTCTTTCAAACATACTGCAGCCTTAGCGCACCACCACTTTCCAGACAATGCTGAAACGAGAGAAAGAAAGAACATAATAAGAATTGGCCGTAAAAAGTGAATTTCACCAATCACAGTCTCGATTAGATTACCTTTCCCTTCCGATGTTTCCAGGACGGAAATGAAGGAAATGGGAGAAATTCAATAGGTTCTGACATCGAAATTCATTGGAACGATTTTCCCATTAGCTAGAAACCCAAATAACAACGAGTAGAGTCACCGTCGGACTTCGTTTCACAACAACTATGATATAACAGTCTCCATTCGGTTCCAGTAAAAGCTCAACTTGCCTGGGACGGCAGAACTGTTTGCGATTTTCCGCGCGGGAGGCGAACACGATCATGACAGTGGAGACATTTTCAAATATTAGACAGTATCCCACACCATAGTTAATTCCCTGGGAAGCAAACCCATTTTACTTTTGTTTTCAACATCAATATACAGTGGGCACCGAAACAACATTTTAACAAGCTGCAGCGTTGGAGTTGATCAGCAGAAATGGCAGTGGTGGGATTCGAACCCACGCCCCTTTCGAGACTGGAATCTGGATCCAGCGGCTTAGACCGCTCGGCCACACTACCAACCGGCCGCGCCACCTCATTTACTTGTATCTCCAATTGTGCTCCTGCATAACAACAGATGCAAAGTCACATGAAAAGGGTTCCATGATTCCTCTCGGACTCGCACAACTGCTGGGATGTGCCCGGCTACAATGTCAATTTCGCAGCAGATATTGATAGCCCATCAATCCAGACAAAAATCAATGGTAAGCTGAGTCTATCTTCTCAGACTCTTTTCAGCTACAAATGTATCTGTGAGTGCGTGAGAATATGGGTTCGCTTATGATTTGGTCAAATAATCATGAGCTGCTTGACATTACTGGAATTTCCATTCTTGCTTTGCTAAATGATTTTACCCATTGCTCGAAACAGGACGACTTTCACGTTTAAACGGAACACGAAACACACCGGACTACAGGGAAAATGCACATACCTGAGCAGGCCGTGTTCCACATCATACCGTGCAGCATAGTTTCAGTCACTGTGTCTGTTTTTCTTTCAGAATAAGAGACCCAAAGAATGTTCTCCACCCTAAAACCGGAGGTAGCATTACAATCCGAGAACGACAGATCACATTGTGAGAATGCTCTGACCTCGGAGCCACTATCCTTGCCTTTTACCTTAACCGTGCAATTTGTTGCTGAGATGTTCACTCCTGGACATGAGCCACATGGATACCAACTGAGTTGGAAACCTGGGTGGGAATCGAGGAGAAGCGACTCAATAAATTTTGCTAAATTCCGTGGTGCTTTTTAGAAATGCAGTTTCTGTTCACCTCAATCTAAAAGCCAGTTTCTGAACATAGTAACAGAAGTCAAAAGGTAATTACCGCACCCCACCCCACTCCAGAAGAGGTGCTAACTGCCCTTGAGTGCTTTTTGTTCTCGATGTGAAGAGCTTTCATGCCTGAGTCACCTTCACGTCTCTGGCTGCTGAGTGAACCACAAAGAAGGAATTTCACCAGAGCTGCAACTGCCTCACTTCTCCACACGCCCTCCCCGTTTACATTTTCCTGCTCGTCAGTGATTAAAAGAAAACCAAATGGATGCGATGTCATTCTGTAGCCTCTCTGTCGATTCCTCCGTTTCAGTTCCAACATGACTTAGATCTAGGGGCGGACCTTAATACTAGCGACGCTATGAATGCGCAAGTCGAAAGGTTCCTCTGAGAGTGCAATTTCTTTCATTGCTGTTGCTGATTGAATGAGCCACTAACGTGCGAATTGCTCCAAAACATGATTCAGGATATCTGGTGCCAATTCTCGCACGTTGAATCACGATTGACAGCTTCCAAATGAGGTCTTTCTGAGACGACCTTGGGGGACATTTGACAGACAGACAAGTTCAGGAATTTGTGGTTCGCTGTGACACCAGAGCATCTGCTTCTTTCCTGTCTTTGAACCGAGCCGCCTGCGCAAGGAAGGCAAATGCGGTACTGCTTTTCGTGGAAGGATCAGAAGGCGGTAATTACACTCTCCAACAGAATGGCATATGATCAGAACCAGGTTGGAGAAAAACCTAACAACGCTTTGCACTGTAATTAAATGGAATTGCATTACATTTCACTACCAGAGCAGGTTTATTCAAGCAAATTCGAAGGCAGGTTTGCAGATGGGAAAGCATGCAAGAAAGCTCAGCTCTTGTCCATGTAAAAGGCTGCAGTTGAAGAACAAAGCCGTTTCTGCCCATTTCCGAACTGGGGACCTTTCGCGTGTTAGGCGAACGTGATGACCACTACACGACAGAAACAAGCCACAGCCGGATGTGCTGCGGCTCCGTGGCGTCCAGAACTGAAAGTTGAATCCGTTCTACGTCTCCCCTTTCTGTTTCCAATAGCTCGTTGTTGTCCAGCGTAATCGACATCTTGAAAACGTAAAAAAAAAGACACGTTAAATTGATGACAAAATATAGACAAAGATGTCGTCGATGGTTGTACCGTAGGGCGAGGTGGAATAGGCTGGGACGACTTTCCCTGCAGCGAAACAGCTGCGACATGACCTTATGGAAGGGTGGTAAACTGAGTATTTACGTGCTTTACCCAAGTTGGTGTGAGATGAAAACTCGACAGCATAGCTTTAAGGTGAGTGGGCTGAAAGTGACAAAGGACCTGAGGCACATTTCCCACAAAGAAGGTTGTGCGTGTTTGGAATTATCTACCAGAGGAAGTGGAGGAGGCCATTACACTCAGAATATTGCAAAGGTAATCGGGTGAGTTTCTGGATAGGATGCGTTTAGAGGGATTGGGGTCAAATGCTGGGGAACGGGACTTGTTTAGTTTTGGCTATGTGGTGAGCATGGACGAGGTCCACCGAAGTATCTTTTTCCACGGTGTACCCCAATAACGCCATGTTGCTTCCACCGGCTTTAAAGGATTACTTTTTGGCGGAGTTTGCCATCGCTGTCTGTGGCACAATCATTTAGTCTGTTCGACTGCTCACGGGAAAGGTAGTATTGTGAAACACTGCAAAAAAGGTACGATTTCCTTACTTTAGCTCCGACTGACCATAATCTGTGAAATTTTCCCAGATCCTCAGCTGAGGATTTTTGCTGCTGGAAGTTACCTCAGAAATCCTGTTAAATTGAAATGTGTTGAGCGAATCGCAAAACAGAAAGCATTTAACACGGAACACAAACAAAACTGGCATTACTCATGCATTTTCAGACGCAGAGATGCATGAATGCTAAATGTGATACAGTCCGAGGGCATGAGTCATAAAGTAATCTCACAACTAACAAGAGGGAATTTCCAAACGACTCTTTCAAACATACTGCAGCCTTAGCGCACCACCACTTTCCAGACAATGCTGAAACGAGAGAAAGAAAGAACATAATAAGAAGTGGCCGTAAAAAGTGAATTTCACCAATCACAGTCTCGATTAGATTACCTTTCCCTTCCGATGTTTCCAGGACGGAAATGAAGGAAATGGGAGAAATTCAATAAGTTCTGACATCGAAATTCATTGGAACGATTTTCCCATTAGCTAGAAACCCAAATAACAACGAGTAGAGTCACCGTAGGACTTCGTTTCACAACAACTATGATATAACAGTCTCCATTCGGTTCCAGTAAAAGCTCAACTTGCCTGGGACGGCAGAACTGTTTGCGATTTTCCGCGCGGGAGGCGAACACGATCATGACAGTGGAGACATTTTCAAATATTAGACAGTATCCCACACCATAGTTAATTCCCTGGGAAGCAAACCCATTTTACTTTTGTTTTCAACATCAATATACAGTGGGCACCGAAACAGCATTTTAACAAGCTGCAGCGTTGGAGTTGATCAGCAGAACTGGCAGTGGTGGGATTCGAACCCACGCCCCTTTCGAGACTGGAACCTGGATCCAGCGCCTTAGACCGCTCGGCCACACTACCAACCGGCCGTGCCACCTCATTTACTTGCATCTCCAATTGTGCTCCTGCATAACAACAGATGCAAAGTCACATGAAAAGGGTTCCATGATTCCTCTCGGACTCGCACAGCTGCTGGGATGTGCCCGGCTACAATGTCAATTTCGCAGCAGATATTGATAGCCCATCAATCCAGACAAAAATCAATGGTAAGCTGAGTCTATCTTCTCAGACTCTTTTCAGCTACAAATGTATCTGTGAGTGCGTGAGAATATGGGTTCGCTTATGATTTGGTCAAATAATCATGAGCTGCTTGACATTACTGGAATTTCCATTCTTGCTTTGCTAAATGATTTTACCCATTGCTCGAAACAGGACGACTTTCACGTTTAAACGGAACACGAAACACACCGGACTACAGGGAAAATGCACATACCTGAGCAGGCCGTGTTCCACATCATACCGTGCAGCATAGTTTCAGTCACTGTGTCTGTTTTTCTTTCAGAATAAGAGACCCAAAGAATGTTCTCCACCCTAAAACCGGAGGTAGCATTACAATCCGAGAACGACAGATCACATTGTGAGAATGCTCTGACCTCGGAGCCACTATCCTTGCCTTTTACCTTAACCGTGCAATTTGTTGCTGAGATGTTCACTCCTGGACATGAGCCACATGGATACCAACTGAATTGGAAACCTGGGTGGGAATCGAGGAGAAGCGACTCAATAAATTTTGCTAAATTCCGTGGTGCTTTTTAGAAATGCAGTTTCTGTTCACCTCAATCTAAAAGCCAGTTTCTGAACATAGTAACAGAAGTCAAAAGGTAATTACCGCACCCCACCCCACTCCAGAAGAGGTGCTAACTGCCCTTGAGTGCTTTTTGTTCTCGATGTGAAGAGCTTTCATGCCTGAGTCACCTTCACGTCTCTGGCTGCTGAGTGAATCACAAAGAAGGAATTTCACCAGAGCTGCAACTGCCTCACTTCTCCACACGCCCTCCCCGTTTACATTTTCCTGCTCGTCAGTGATTAAAAGAAAACCAAATGGATGCGATGTCATTCTGTAGCCTCTCTGTCGATTCCTCCGTTTCAGTTCCAACATGACTTAGATCTAGGGGCGGACCTTAATACTAGCGACGCTATGAATGCGCAAGTCGAAAGGTTCCTCTGAGAGTGCAATTTCTTTCATTGCTGTTGCTGATTGAATGAGCCACTAACGTGCGAATTGCTCCAAAACATGATTCAGGATATCTGGTGCCAATTCTCGCACGTTGAATCACGATTGACAGCTTCCAAATGAGGTCTTTCTGAGACGACCTTGGGGGACATTTGACAGACAGACAAGTTCAGGAATTTGTGGTTCGCTGTGACACCAGAGCATCTGCTTCTTTCCTGTCTTTGAACCGAGCCGCCTGCGCAAGGAAGGCAAATGCGGTACTGCTTTTCGTGGAAGGATCAGAAGGCGGTAATTACACTCTCCAACAGAATGGCATATGATCAGAACCAGGTTGGAGAAAAACTTAACAACGCTTTGCACTGTAATTAAATGGAATTGCATTACATTTCACTACCAGAGCAGGTTTATTCAAGCAAATTCGAAGGCAGGTTTGCAGATGGGAAAGCATGCAAGAAAGCTCAGCTCTTGTCCATGTAAAAGGCTGCAGTTGAAGAACAAAGCCGTTTCTGCCCATTTCCGAACTGGGGACCTTTCGCGTGTTCGGCGAACGTGATGACCACTACACGACAGAAACAAGCCACAGCCGGATGTGCTGCGGCTCCGTGGCGTCCAGAACTGAAAGTTGAATCCGTTCTACGTCTCCCCTTTCTGTTTCCAATAGCTCGTTGTTGTCCAGCGTAATCGACATCTTGAAAACGTAAAAAAAAAGACACGTTAAATTGATGACAAAATATAGACAAAGATGTCGTCGATGGTTGTACCGTAGGGCGAGGTGGAATAGGCTGGGACGACTTTCCCTGCAGCGAAACAGCTGCGACATGACCTTATGGAAGGGTGGTAAACTGAGTATTTACGTGCTTTACCCAAGTTGGTGTGAGATGAAAACTCGACAGCATAGCTTTAAGGTGAGTGGGCTGAAAGTGACAAAGGACCTGAGGCACATTTCCCACAAAGAAGGTTGTGCGTGTTTGGAATGATCTACCAGAGGAAGTGGAGGAGGCCATTACACTCAGAAAATTGCAAAGGTAATCGGGTGAGTTTCTGGATAGGATGCGTTTAGAGGGATTGGGGTCAAATGCTGGTGAACGGGACTTGTTTAGTTTTGGCTATGTGGTGAGCATGGACGAGGTCCACCGAAGTATCTTTTTCCACGGTGTACCCCAATAACGCCATGTTGCTTCCACCGGCTTTAAAGGATTACTTTTTGGCGGAGTTTGCCATCGCAGTCTCTGGCACAATCATTTAGTCTGTTCGACTGCTCACGGGAAAGGTAGTATTGTGAAACACTGCAAAAAAGGTACGACTTCCTTACTTTAGCTCCGACTGACCATAATCTGTGAAATTTTCCCAGATCCTCAGCTGAGGATTTTTGCTGCTGGAAGTTCCCTCAGAAATCCTGTTAAATTGAAATGTGTTGAGCGAATCGCAAAACAGAAAGCATTTAACACGGAACACAAACAAAACTGGCATACCTCATGCATTTTCAGACGCAGAGATGCATGAATGCTAAATGTGATACAGTCCGAGGGCATGAGTCATAAAGTAATCTCACAACTAACAAGAGGGAATTTCCAAACGACTCTTTCAAACATACTGCAGCCTTAGCGCACCACCACTTTCCAGACAATGCTGAAACGAGAGAAAGAAAGAACATAATAAGAATTGGCCGTAAAAAGTGAATTTCACCAATCACAGTCTCGATTAGATTACCTTTCCCTTCCGATGTTTCCAGGACGGAAATGAAGGAAATGGGAGAAATTCAATAAGTTCTGACATCGAAATTCATTGGAACGATTTTCCCATTAGCTAGAAACCCAAATAACAACGAGTAGAGTCACCGTAGGACTTCGTTTCACAACAACTATGATATAACAGTCTCCATTCGGTTCCAGTAAAAGCTCAACTTGCCTGGGACGGCAGAACTGTTTGCGATTTTCCGCGCGGGAGGCGAACACGATCATGACAGTGGAGACATTTTCAAATATTAGACAGTATCCCACACCATATATATTCCCTGGGAAGCAAACCCATTTTACTTTTGTTTTCAACATCAATATACAGTGGGCACCGAAACAGCATTTTAACAAGCTGCAGCGTTGGAGTTGATCAGCAGAAATGGCAGTGGTGGGATTCGAACCCACGCCCCTTTCGAGACTGGCACCTGGATCCAGCGCCTTAGACCGCTCGGCCACACTACCAACCGTCCGTGCCACCTCATTTACTTGCATCTCCAATTGTGCTCCTGCATAACAACAGATGCAAAGTCACATGAAAAGGGTTCCATGATTCCTCTCGGACTCGCACAGCTGCTGGGATGTGCCCGGCTACAATGTCAATTTCGCAGCAGATATTGATAGCCCATCAATCCAGACAAAAATCAATGGTAAGCTGAGTCTATCTTCTCAGACTCTTTTCAGCTACAAATGTATCTGTGAGTGCGTGAGAATATGGGTTCGCTTATGATTTGGTCAAATAATCATGAGCTGCTTGACATTACTGGAATTTCCATTCTTGCTTTGCTAAATGATTTTACCCATTGCTCGAAACAGGACGACTTTCACGTTTAAACGGAACACGAAACACACCGGACTACAGGGAAAATGCACATACCTGAGCAGGCCGTGTTCCACATCATACCGTGCAGCATAGTTTCAGTCACTGTGTCTGTTTTTCTTTCAGAATAAGAGTCCCAAAGAATGTTCTCCACCCTAAAACCGGAGGTAGCATTACAATCCGAGAACGACAGATCACATTGTGAGAATGCTCTGACCTCGGAGCCACTATCCTTGCCTTTTACCTTAACCGTGCAATTTGTTGCTGAGATGTTCACTCCTGGACATGAGCCACATGGATACCAACTGAGTTGGAAACCTGGGTGGGAATCGAGGAGAAGCGACTCAATAAATTTTGCTAAATTCCGTGGTGCTTTTTAGAAATGCAGTTTCTGTTCACCTCAATCTAAAAGCCAGTTTCTGAACATAGTAACAGAAGTCAAAAGGTAATTACCGCACCCCACCCCACTCCAGAAGAGGTGCTAACTGCCCTTGAGTGCTTTTTGTTCTCGATGTGAAGAGCTTTCATGCCTGAGTCACCTTCACGTCTCTGGCTGCTGAGTGAATCACAAAGAAGGAATTTCACCAGAGCTGCAACTGCCTCACTTCTCCACACGCCCTCCCCGTTTACATTTTCCTGCTCGTCAGTGATTAAAAGAAAACCAAATGGATGCGATGTCATTCTGTAGCCTCTCTGTCGATTCCTCCGTTTCAGTTCCAACATGACTTAGATCTAGGGGCGGACCTTAATACTAGCGACGCTATGAATGCGCAAGTCGAAAGGTTCCTCTGAGAGTGCAATTTCTTTCATTGCTGTTGCTGATTGAATGAGCCACTAACGTGCGAATTGCTCCAAAACATGATTCAGGATATCTGGTGCCAATTCTCGCACGTTGAATCACGATTGACAGCTTCCAAATGAGGTCTTTCTGAGACGACCTTGGGGGACATTTGACAGACAGACAAGTTCAGGAATTTGTGGTTCGCTGTGACACCAGAGCATCTGCTTCTTTCCTGTCTTTGAACCGAGCCGCCTGCGCAAGGAAGGCAAATGCGGTACTGCTTTTCGTGGAAGGATCAGAAGGCGGTAATTACACTCTCCAACAGAATGGCATATGATCAGAACCAGGTTGGAGAAAAACTTAACAACGCTTTGCACTGTAATTAAATGGAATTGCATTACATTTCACTACCAGAGCAGGTTTATTCAAGCAAATTCGAAGGCAGGTTTGCAGATGGGAAAGCATGCAAGAAAGCTCAGCTCTTGACCATGTAAAACGCTGCAGTTGAAGAACAAAGCCGTTTCTGCCCATTTCCGAACTGGGGACCTTTCGCGTGTTAGGCGAACGTGATGACCACTACACGACAGAAACAAGCCACAGCCGGATGTGCTGCGGCTCCGTGGCGTCCAGAACTGAAAGTTGAATCCGTTCTACGTCTCCCCTTTCTGTTTCCAATAGCTCGTTGTTGTCCAGCGTAATCGACATCTTGAAAACGTAAAAAAAAGACACGTTAAATTGATGACAAAATATAGACAAAGATGTCGTCGATGGTTGTACCGTAGGGCGAGGTGGAATAGGCTGGGACGACTTTCCCTGCAGCGAAACAGCTGCGACATGACCTTATGGAAGGGTGGTAAACTGAGTATTTACGTGCTTTACCCAAGTTGGTGTGAGATGAAAACTCGACAGCATAGCTTTAAGGTGAGTGGGCTGAAAGTGACAAAGGACCTGAGGCACATTTCCCACAAAGAAGGTTGTGCGTGTTTGGAATGATCTACCAGAGGAAGTGGAGGAGGCCATTACACTCAGAAAATTGCAAAGGTAATCGGGTGAGTTTCTGGATAGGATGCGTTTAGAGGGATTGGGGTCAAATGCTGGTGAACGGGACTTGTTTAGTTTTGGCTATGTGGTGAGCATGGACGAGGTCCACCGAAGTATCTTTTTCCACGGTGTACCCCAATAACGCCATGTTGCTTCCACCGGCTTTAAAGGATTACTTTTTGGCGGAGTTTGCCATCGCAGTCTGTGGCACAATCATTTAGTCTGTTCGACTGCTCACGGGAAAGGTAGTATTGTGAAACACTGCAAAAAAGGTACGACTTCCTTACTTTAGCTCCGACTGACCATAATCTGTGAAATTTTCCCAGATCCTCAGCTGAGGATTTTTGCTGCTGGAAGTTACCTCAGAAATCCTGTTAAATTGAAATGTGTTGAGCGAATCGCAAAACAGAAAGCATTTAACACGGAACACAAACAAAACTGGCATACCTCATGCATTTTCAGACGCAGAGATGCATGAATGCTAAATGTGATACAGTCCGAGGGCATGAGTCATAAAGTAATCTCACAACTAACAAGAGGGAATTTCCAAACGACTCTTTCAAACATACTGCAGCCTTAGCGCACCACCACTTTCCAGACAATGCTGAAACGAGAGAAAGAAAGAACATAATAAGAATTGGCCGTAAAAAGTGAATTTCACCAATCACAGTCTCGATTAGATTACCTTTCCCTTCCGATGTTTCCAGGACGGAAATGAAGGAAATGGGAGAAATTCAATAAGTTCTGACATCGAAATTCATTGGAACGATTTTCCCATTAGCTAGAAACCCAAATAACAACGAGTAGAGTCACCGTCGGACTTCGTTTCACAACAACTATGATATAACAGTCTCCATTCGGTTCCAGTAAAAGCTCAACTTGCCTGGGACGGCAGAACTGTTTGCGATTTTCCGCGCGGGAGGCGAACACGATCATGACAGTGGAGACATTTTCAAATATTAGACAGTATCCCACACCATAGTTAATTCCCTGGGAAGCAAACCCATTTTACTTTTGTTTTCAACATCAATATACAGTGGGCACCGAAACAACATTTTAACAAGCTGCAGCGTTGGAGTTGATCAGCAGAAATGGCAGTGGTGGGATTCGAACCCACGCCCCTTTCGAGACTGGAATCTGGATCCAGCGGCTTAGACCGCTCGGCCACACTACCAACCGGCCGCGCCACCTCATTTACTTGTATCTCCAATTGTGCTCCTGCATAACAACAGATGCAAAGTCACATGAAAAGGGTTCCATGATTCCTCTCGGACTCGCACAGCTGCTGGGATGTGCCCGGCTACAATGTCAATTTCGCAGCAGATATTGATAGCCCATCAATCCAGACAAAAATCAATGGTAAGCTGAGTCTATCTTCTCAGACTCTTTTCAGCTACAAATGTATCTGTGAGTGCGTGAGAATATGGGTTCGCTTATGATTTGGTCAAATAATCATGAGCTGCTTGACATTACTGGAATTTCCATTCTTGCTTTGCTAAATGATTTTACCCATTGCTCGAAACAGGACGACTTTCACGTTTAAACGGAACACGAAACACACCGGACTACAGGGAAAATGCACATACCTGAGCAGGCCGTGTTCCACATCATACCGTGCAGCATAGTTTCAGTCACTGTGTCTGTTTTTCTTTCAGAATAAGAGTCCCAAAGAATGTTCTCCACCCTAAAACCGGAGGTAGCATTACAATCCGAGAACGACAGATCACATTGTGAGAATGCTCTGACCTCGGAGCCACTATCCTTGCCTTTTACCTTAACCGTGCAATTTGTTGCTGAGATGTTCACTCCTGGACATGAGCCACATGGATACCAACTGAGTTGGAAACCTGGGTGGGAATCGAGGAGAAGCGACTCAATAAATTTTGCTAAATTCCGTGGTGCTTTTTAGAAATGCAGTTTCTGTTCACCTCAATCTAAAAGCCAGTTTCTGAACATAGTAACAGAAGTCAAAAGGTAATTACCGCACCCCACCCCACTCCAGAAGAGGTGCTAACTGCCCTTGAGTGCTTTTTGTTCTCGATGTGAAGAGCTTTCATGCCTGAGTCACCTTCACGTCTCTGGCTGCTGAGTGAATCACAAAGAAGGAATTTCACCAGAGCTGCAACTGCCTCACTTCTCCACACGCCCTCCCCGTTTACATTTTCCTGCTCGTCAGTGATTAAAAGAAAACCAAATGGATGCGATGTCATTCTGTAGCCTCTCTGTCGATTCCTCCGTTTCAGTTCCAACATGACTTAGATCTAGGGGCGGACCTTAATACTAGCGACGCTATGAATGCGCAAGTCGAAACGTTCCTCTGAGAGTGCAATTTCTTTCATTGCTGTTGCTGATTGAATGAGCCACTAACGTGCGAATTGCTCCAAAACATGATTCAGGATATCTGGTGCCAATTCTCGCACGTTGAATCACGATTGACAGCTTCCAAATGAGGTCTTTCTGAGACGACCTTGGGGGACATTTGACAGACAGACAAGTTCAGGAATTTGTGGTTCGCTGTGACACCAGAGCATCTGCTTCTTTCCTGTCTTTGAACCGAGCCGCCTGCGCAAGGAAGGCAAATGCGGTACTGCTTTTCGTGGAAGGATCAGAAGGCGGTAATTACACTCTCCAACAGAATGGCATATGATCAGAACCAGGTTGGAGAAAAACTTAACAACGCTTTGCACTGTAATTAAATGGAATTGCATTACATTTCACTACCAGAGCAGGTTTATTCAAGCAAATTCGAAGGCAGGTTTGCAGATGGGAACGCATGCAAGAAAGCTCAGCTCTTGTCCATGTAAAAGGCTGCAGTTGAAGAACAAAGCCGTTTCTGCCCATTTCCGAACTGGGGACCTTTCGCGTGTTAGGCGAACGTGATGACCACTACACGACAGAAACAAGCCACAGCCGGATGTGCTGCGGCTCCGTGGCGTCCAGAACTGAAAGTTGAATCCGTTCTACGTCTCCCCTTTCTGTTTCCAATAGCTCGTTGTTGTCCAGCGTAATCGACATCTTGAAAACGTAAAAAAAAAGACACGTTAAATTGATGACAAAATATAGACAAAGATGTCGTCGATGGTTGTACCGTAGGGCGAGGTGGAATAGGCTGGGACGACTTTCCCTGCAGCGAAACAGCTGCGACATGACCTTATGGAAGGGTGGTAAACTGAGTATTTACGTGCTTTACCCAAGTTGGTGTGAGATGAAAACTCGACAGCATAGCTTTAAGGTGAGTGGGCTGAAAGTGACAAAGGACCTGAGGCACATTTCCCACAAAGAAGGTTGTGCGTGTTTGGAATGATCTACCAGAGGAAGTGGAGGAGGCCATTACACTCAGAAAATTGCAAAGGTAATCGGGTGAGTTTCTGGATAGGATGCGTTTAGAGGGATTGGGGTCAAATGCTGGTGAACGGGACTTGTTTAGTTTTGGCTATGTGGTGAGCATGGACGAGGTCCACCGAAGTATCTTTTTCCACGGTGTACCCCAATAACGCCATGTTGCTTCCACCGGCTTTAAAGGATTACTTTTTGGCGGAGTTTGCCATCGCAGTCTGTGGCACAATCATTTAGTCTGTTCGACTGCTCACGGGAAAGGTAGTATTGTGAAACACTGCAAAAAAGGTACGACTTCCTTACTTTAGCTCCGACTGACCATAATCTGTGAAATTTTCCCAGATCCTCAGCTGAGGATTTTTGCTGCTGGAAGTTACCTCAGAAATCCTGTTAAATTGAAATGTGTTGAGCGAATCGCAAAACAGAAAGCATTTAACACGGAACACAAACAAAACTGGCATACCTCATGCATTTTCAGACGCAGAGATGCATGAATGCTAAATGTGATACGGTCCGAGGGCATGAGTCATAAAGTAATCTCACAACTAACAAGAGGGAATTTCCAAACGACTCTTTCAAACATACTGCAGCCTTAGCGCACCACCACTTTCCAGACAATGCTGAAACGAGAGAAAGAAAGAACATAATAAGAATTGGCCGTAAAAAGTGAATTTCACCAATCACAGTCTCGATTAGATTACCTTTCCCTTCCGATGTTTCCAGGACGGAAATGAAGGAAATGGGAGAAATTCAATAAGTTCTGACATCGAAATTCATTGGAACGATTTTCCCATTAGCTAGAAACCCAAATAACAACGAGTAGAGTCACCGTCGGACTTCGTTTCACAACAACTATGATATAACAGTCTCCATTCGGTTCCAGTAAAAGCTCAACTTGCCTGGGACGGCAGAACTGTTTGCGATTTTCCGCGCGGGAGGCGAACACGATCATGACAGTGGAGACATTTTCAAATATTAGACAGTATCCCACACCATAGTTAATTCCCTGGGAAGCAAACCCATTTTACTTTTGTTTTCAACATCAATATACAGTGGGCACCGAAACAACATTTTAACAAGCTGCAGCGTTGGAGTTGATCAGCAGAAATGGTAGTGGTGGGATTCGAACCCACGCCCCTTTCGAGACTGGAATCTGGATCTAGCGCCTTAGACTGCTCGGCCACACTACCAACCGGCCGCGCCACCTCATTTACTTGTATCTCCAATTGTGCTCCTGCATAACAACAGATGCAAAGTCACATGAAAAGGGTTCCATGATTCCTCTCGGACTCGCACAGCTGCTGGGATGTGCCCGGCTACAATGTCAATTTCGCAGCAGATATTGATAGCCCATCAATCCAGACAAAAATCAATGGTAAGCTGAGTCTATCTTCTCAGACTCTTTTCAGCTACAAATGTATCTGTGAGTGCGTGAGAATATGGGTTCGCTTATGATTTGGTCAAATAATCATGAGCTGCTTGACATTACTGGAATTTCCATTCTTGCTTTGCTAAATGATTTTACCCATTGCTCGAAACAGGACGACTTTCACGTTTAAACGGAACACGAAACACACCGGACTACAGGGAAAATGCACATACCTGAGCAGGCCGTGTTCCACATCATACCGTGCAGCATAGTTTCAGTCACTGTGTCTGTTTTTCTTTCAGAATAAGAGTCCCAAAGAATGTTCCCCACCCTAAAACCGGAGGTAGCATTACAATCCGAGAACGACAGATCACATTGTGAGAATGCTCTGACCTCGGAGCCACTATCCTTGCCTTTTACCTTAACCGTGCAATTTGTTGCTCAGAGAGACGGGGACGGAGAGGGGTTACAGAGAGAGGGGGACAGAGAGGGGGGAGACAGAGAGATAGAGAGGGGATAGAGAGAGTGGGGGACAGAGAGAGCGTAGGACAGGGAGAGAGGAGACAGGGAGAGAGGGGACAGAGAGAGAAGGGGGACAGAGAGAGAGAGGGGGCAGAGAGAGAGGAGACAGAGAGATAGAGAGGGGATAGAGAGAGAGTGGGACAGAGAGAGCGGAAGACAGGGAGAGAGGGGACAGAGAGAGAGTGGGGACAGAGAGAGGGGGCAAGGAGAGAGGGGACAGATAGAGTGCGGACAGAGAGAGGGACAGAGAGAGAGGGACGGGGGGGACAGAAAGAGGGGGGACATATTGAGAGAAGATAGAGAGAGAGTGGACAGAGAGAGGGGGGACAGAGAGATAGGGACAGAGGTTGGATGGAGAGGTGGGGGCAGAGAGAGAGGTGACAGCGAGAGGGGGGACAGAGAGAGAGGCGGTACCTAGATAGAGGAGGCACAGAGAGAGGAGACAGAGAGAGGGCGGCAGAGACGGGGGGACAGTGAGAGGGGGGCAGTGAGAGGGGGACAGTGAGAGGGGGACAGTGAGAGGGGGACAGTGAGAGGAGGTGACAGAGAGAGAGGGGATACAGAGAGTGGGGATCAGACGGAGGGGGGACAGAGGTGAGGTAGAGAAAGGGGGACAGAGAGCGGGGGTCACAGTGAGAGGGCGGACAAAAAGAAGGGGACAGACAGCGGCAACAGAGAGGGGGAGAGAGAAGAGGTCAGAGAGTGGGGGGGGGACAGAGAGAGGGGGGCAGAGAGAGGGGGACAGAGAGAGGGGGTCAGAGAGGGGGGCAGTTGGGGACAGAGGATGGGGGACAGAGAGAGGGGGCAGGGGGGCAGAGAAGGGACGGGGACAGAGGAGCGGGGCAGAGGGGGTCAGGGGGATGACGGGGGTGACAGAGACGTGGGGACAGAGAGACGGGGAGAGCGAGAAGGGGGTACAGAGAGGGGGGGACAGAGAGAGGGGAGACAGATAGAGGGGAGACAGAGAGATAGACAGGGGCTAGAGAGAGATCGGGGACAGAAAGAGTGCGGACAGAGAGAGGGGGGACAGAGAGAGAGGGACAGGGGTGACAAAGATGGGGGACAGAGAGAGAGGGGCACAGAGAGAAGGGGACAGAGAGGGTGGATAGAGGGGGGGGACAGCGAGAGGGGTGGGCAGAGAATGAGCAGGGACAGAGAGGGAGAGGGACGGGGGGTCAGAGAGCGCGGACAGAGAGACGGGGGACAGAGAGACGGGGACAGAGAGAGGGGGGAGAGAGAGAGGGGAGACAGAGAGATAGAGAGGTCATAGAGAGAGGGGGGGCAGAGAGAGGGGGACAGAGAGAGTGGGGACAGAGAGAGGGGGTACAGAGAGAGAGGGACAGGGGTGACAAAGATGGGGGACAGAGAGAGAGGGGCACAGAGAGATGGGGACAGAGAGGGTGGATAGGGAGAGGGGGACAGCGAGAGGGGTGTGCAGAGACTGAACAGGTACAGAGAGGGAGGGGAACGGGGGTGCCAGAGAGCGGGGGACAGAGAGAGGAGGGACAGAGAGGGGAGGCAGAGAGAGGGGAGACAGAGAGATAGAGAGGGGATAGAGAGAGAGAAGGACAGAGAGAGGGGGCAGAGTGATGAGGACAGAGAGAGAGGGACAGTGAGAGTGGGGCCAGATAGAGGGAGTGACAGAGAGGGGGGATACAGAGAGTGGGGAGACAGAGAAGGGGGGCAGAGAGAGGGTGGACAGCGAGAGGGGGGACAGAGACAGGGGGTCACACAGAGAGAGGGCGGACAGAAAGAGGGTGTCAGATCGGGGCGACAGAGAGGGGGCGATAGAAGTGGTCAGAGAGTGGGGGGACCAGAGTGAGAGGAAAGTGTGGGGTGACAGAGAGAGGGCGGACAGAGAGAGCGGGACAGAGAGAGGAGGAACAGAGAGAGAGGGAAAGAGGGGACGGGGGGCAGAAAGAGGGGGACAGAGAGACGGGGACGGAGAGGGGGTACAGAGAGAGGGGGACAGAGAGAGGGGGGCAGAGAGAGAGGAAACAGAGAGATAGAGAGGGGATAGAGAGAGAGAGGGGAACAGAGAGAACGGAGGACAGGGAGAGAGGGGACAGAGAGAGAGGGGGACAGAGAGAGAGGGGGAACAGAGAGAGGGGGCACAGAGAGAGGGACAGAGAGAGAGGGACGGGGGACTGAAAGAGGGGGGACAGATAGAGAGAAGTTAGAGAAAGAGAGGATAGACAGAGGGGGGGCAGAGAGATAGGGACAGAGGTTGGACAGAGAGATGGGGGCAGAGAGAGGGGTGACAGAGAGAGCGGGGACAGAGAGAGGGGCGGCAGAGATAGGGGAGGCACAGAAAGAGGTGACAGAGAGAGGGCGGCAGAGACGGGGACAGTGAGAGGGGGACAGTGAGAGGGTGACAGAGAGAGGGGATACAGAGAGGGGGGTCAGACAGTGGGGGGACAGAGAGAGAGGGACAGGGGGGCAGATGGGGGATAGAAAGAGGAGGGCAGATAGAGAGGGCATACAGAGAGTGGGGGTCAGACCGAGGGGGGACAGAGAGGGGGGCAGAAGGGAAAGAGGATGGGGGGCAGAGAGGGGCCGCAGGGGGGGGGGGCAGAGGGGTTACGGGGGACAGTTGGGGGACAGAGGGGGGGCAGAGGGGGGACAGGGGGATGACGGGGGTGACAGAGACGGGGGGCAGAGAGACGGGGACAGGGAGAAGGGGGTACAGAAAAGGGGGACACAGAGAGGGGAGACAGAGAGATAGAGAGGGGCTAGAGAGCGCGGGGACAGAGAGAGCGGGGACAGAGAGAGTGGGGACAGAGAGAGAGGGGACAGAGAGAGAGGGACGGGATGACAAAGATGGGGGACAGAGAGAGAGGGACAGAGAGATGGGGAAAGAGAGGGTGTATAGAGAGAGGGGGACAGCTAGAGGGGTGGGCAGAGAATGAGCAGGGACCGGGAGGGAGGGGGACGGAGGTGTCAGAGAGCGGGGGACAGAGAGAGGAGGGACAGAGAGAGGGGGACAGAGAGAGGGGGACAGAGAGAGGGGAGACAGAGAGAGGGGAGACAGAGAGATAGAGAGGGGATAGAGAGAGAGAAAGGGGGGAGACAGAGATAGGGGGCAGAGAGAGAGGGCAGAGCGAGGAGGACAGAGAGAGGGGGACAGAGAGAGGGGGACAGAGAGAGTGGGGACAGAGAGAGCGGAGGACAGGGAGAGAGGGAACAGAGAGAGAGGGGACAGAGAGAGGGACAGAGAGAGAGGGACGGGGGGACAGAAAGAGGGGGATGGATAGAGAGAAGATACAGAGAGAGGGGGCAGAGAGAGGGGGACAGAGAGATAAGGACAGAGGGTGGATAGAGAGATGGGGGCAGAGAGAGGGGTGACAGAGAGAGGGGGTATACAGAGAGAGGGGGGACAGAGATAGGGGAGGCACAGAGAGAGGAGACAGAGAGAGGGCGGCAGAGACGGCGGGACAGAGAGAGGGGGACAGTGAGAGCGGGACAGTGAGAGGAGACTGCGACTGGGAGAGGGGGCAGAGAGAGGGAGCAGAGTGAGGAGGACAGAGAGAGGGACACAGAGAGTGGGGGACAGAGAGGCGGGACAGAGAGAGGGGTACAGAGAGACGGGGGGACAGTGAGACGGGGACAGAGAGAAGGGGGTACAGAGAGGGGGGACAGAGAGAGGGGAAACAGAGAGAGGGGAGACAGAGAGATAGAGAGGGGCTAGAGAGAGAGCGGGGACAGAGAAAGTGGGGACAGAGAGAGAGGGGCACAGAGAGATGGGGACAGAGAGGGTGGATAGAGAGATGGGGACAGCGAGAGGAGTGGGCAGAGAATGAGCAGGGACAGAGAGAGGGGGGGCAGAGGGAGGCTAGACAGAGAGAGGGGAGACAGAGAGAGGGGAGACAGAGAGAGGGGGCATAGAGAGGGGGCAGAGAGAGGGGGCAGAGTGAGGAGGGCAGAGAGAGGGGAACAGAGAGAGGGGGAATAGGGAGAGGTGGGACAGAGAGAGGGGCGACAGAGAGAGGGAGACAGTGAGAGGGGTGCCAAATAGAGGGAGTGACAGAGAGAGGGGATACAGAGAGTGGGGAGACAGAGAGGGGGGCAGAGAGAGGGGGATAGAGAGAGGGGGATAGAGAGAGGGGGACAGAGAGAGAGGGACAGTGAGAGAGGGAGGGGATAGAGAGAGAGACTGCGACTGGGAGAGGGGGCAGAGAGAGGGAGCAGAGTGAGGAGACAAGAGAGAGGGACACAGAGAGAGGGGTACAGAGAGAGGGGGACAGAGAGAGGGGGTCACAGAGAGAGGGCGGACAAAAAGAGGGGGACAGATGGGGGTCGATAGAAGGGATCAGAGAGTGTGGGGACAGAGTGGGAGGACAGAGTGGGGAACAGAGAGAGAGGGACAGAGGGAGAGGGACAGGTGGGGCCAGAGGGGGGACAGAAAGAGGAGGGGCAGAGAGACGGGTCGGAGAGGGGGTACAGAGTGAGGGGGACAGAGGGGGGATGATAGAGAGAGGGGAGACAGAGAGAAAGAGAGGGGATAGAGAGAGGGGCGGACAGAGAGAGGGGAGGACAGAGAGAGAGGGGACAGAGAGAGAGGTGGGACAGAGAGAGTGGGGGCAGAGAGAGAGGGACTGGGGGAGAGAAAGAGGGGGGACAGATAGAGAGGGAATAGAGAGAGAAGGGACCGAGACAGGAGGGGACAGAGAGATAGGGACAGAGGGTGGATAGAGAGATGGGGCAGAGAGAGGGGTGACAGAGCGAGAAGTAGACAGAGAGAGGGGAGCGAGAGAGAGGGGGACAGAGAGAGGGGGGCAGAGAGAGGTGGTGGCGGAGAGATGGGTGGATAGAGAGGGGCAGAGAGGGGGAGCAGAGAGAGAATGGACAGAGAGAGGAGGACAGAGAGAGTGTGAACAGAGAGATGGGTAGAGAGAGAGATGGAGAGAAAGAGAGAGCGAGGGTGACAGAGAGAGAGAGGACAGAGCGAGGGGGACGGAGGTGGGGTCGCAGAGAGAGGGGGACAGAGAGAAGGGGCAGAGATAGGGTGGATAGAGAGAGGGGTTCTGAGAGAGAGCGGGGGCAGAGAGAGAGAGGGGTTCCGAGACAGAGGGGGGGACAGAGAGAGAGGGGGTCAGAGAGAGAAGCGGGACGGTGGGGGGGGGGGGGGGGGGGAGATAGGGAAGTAGAGAGGGGGGACAGACAAAGGTGGTCAGAGAGAGTGGGACAGAAAGGGGGGGCAGAGAGAGGGGGTCCAGTGACGGGGCAGAGAAGTGGGGGTGACAAAGAGAGGGGGACAGAGAGGGGGTACAGAGAGCGGGGACAGAGAAAGGGGGACAGAGAGAAGGACGAGATGGAAGGGGTCAGAGAATGGGGGCAAAGACTGGTGGACAGAGAGGGGGACTGAGAGAAGGGGACACAGAGAGAGGGGGACAGAGTGAGGGGGGACAGAGGTGGGGGACAGAGAGAGGGGGACAGAGAGATGGGGACAGAGAGAGGGGGGACAGAGAGTATATAGAGAGATGGGGGCAGAGAGAGGGGGACAGAGAGAGAGGGGACAGAGAGTGGATAGAGAGATGGGCGCAGAGCGAGGGTGAACAAAGACAGGGGTAGAGAGAGAGAGAACGGGCGAAAGAGAGAGAGGGTGACAGAGAGTGAGAGGACAGAGCGAGGGGGACGGGGGAGTGGCAGAGAGAGGGGGACAGAGAGAAGTGGACAGAGAGATAGAGAGGGGATAGAGAGAGAGGGGGCAGAGAGAGGAGAGGACAGAGAGCGAGGGGACAGAGAGAGGGGGGACAGAGTGAGAGGGGGACAGAGAGAGAGGGACAGAGAGAGAGGGGACAGAGAGAGAGGCACAGAGAGAGAGGGACGGTGGGACAGAAAGAGGGGGACAGAAGGAGGGGGCAGAGAGAAGGGGACGGAGAGGGGGTCAGAGAGACGGGGACAGTGAGAGGGGAGACAGAGAGAGGGGAGACAGAGAGAGAGGGGACAGAGAGAGGGGGACAGAGAGAGAGGGGGACAGAGAGAGAGAGGGGACAGAGAGAGAGGGGACATAGAGAGAGGGACAGAGAGAGGGGGATGGGGGTCAGAAAGAGGGTTAACAGATAGAGAGGGGATAGAGAGAGAGGGGACAGAGAGAGGTGGGGACAGAGACATAGGGACAGAGGGTGGATAGAGAGATGGGGCAGAGAGAGGGATGACTGAGAGAGGGGTAGACAGAGAAAGGGGAGAGAGAGACAAGGCTGAGAGAGGGGGGTCAGAGAGAGCGGGTGGCCGAGAGATGCGTGGACAGAGATGGGGCCGAGAGGAGGAGCAGAGAGAGAATGAACAGAGAGAAGAGGACAGAGAGAGAGTGAACAGAGAGAGGGTAGAGAGAGAGAAGGGGAGAAAGAGAGAGAGAGGGTGACAGAGAGAGAGAGGACAGAGAGAGGGGGACGGGGTGGGGTGGCAGAGAGAGGAGGACAGAGAGAAGGGGACAGAGAGACAGGGGGTCAGAGAGGGGGGTGACAGAGAGATGGGTGGACTGAAATAGGGGGACAGAGAGAAGGGGCAGAGATAGGGTGGATAGAGAGAGGGGTTCTGAGAGAGAAGGGGGACAGAGAGAGGGAGGGGTTCCTAGATAGAGGGGGGACAGAGAGAGAGCGCGTCAGCGAGAAAGGAGGGACAGATGGGGGCAGTAGAGAGGGGGGGCAGAGAGAGGGGGACAGAGAGATGTCGACAGAGAGAGGGGGACAGATAAAGGGGGTCAGAGAGAGGGGCGACAGGTATAGGGTTGGCAGAAAGAGGGGGTCGGGGGGCAGAGAAGTGGGGGGTACAAAGAGAGGGGGACAGAGAGGGGGTACAGAGAGCGGGGACAGAGAAAGGGGACAGAGAGAGGGAGGAGATAGAAGGGGTCAGAGAGTGGTGGCAAAGACTGGGGGACAGAGAGTGGGGGTACAGAGTGTGTGGACAGAGTGGAGACTGAGCGAGAGGGGACAGAGAGTGGGGGGATAGAGAGAGGGGAACAGAGAGGGGGGCAGAGAGGGGGGCAGAGAGAGGGGGACAGAGAGAGGGGGACAGAGAGAGGGAGGGATACAGAGAGGGAGTACAGAAAGGGGGTACAGAGAAAGGGGGTACAGAGAGAGGGGGGCAGAGAGGTTGGGGCGGAGAGAGAGGGGACAGAGAGAGAGGGGACAGAGAGAGGGGGACAGAGGGAGAAGTGGGCAGCGGAGGGGGGTGGCAGAGAGAGTGGGGGCAGAGAGAGGAGGGCAGAGAGAAGGGGACAGAGAGAGGGAAATAGAGATATTGGTGACAGAGAGGATCGGGACAGAGAGAGGGGACAGAGAGCGGTAAGAGAGATGGAGAGAGAAAGGGAGAGAGCGGGAGACGGGAGGTGGAGTCGGGAGGGGGAGAGTGAGGGGGAAATAGAGAGCTGGAGAGAGTGGGGGAGAGAGGGGGGGACGGAGGTGGAGAGTGAGAGGGCGAGGGAGGGAGTGAGAGGGACAGGGTGAGAGAGAGAGGGGGGAGAGAGTTCGGTGACAGAGCTGGGGGAGAAGTTAGTGAAGAGAGAGAGAGGGGAGAGAGAAAGGAGGTAGAGAGAGGCGTGGAGAGAGAGGAGGTAGAGAGAGGGAGAGAAAGGAGTAGAGAGAAATGGGGAAGAGAGAGAGGGGTTAGAGAGAGAGGGAGTGTGGGGGAGGTGGAGGGGAAGGAGGAGAGCGGGGATAGAGAGATAGGTGTGTAGAGAGGGGGTAGAAAGAGAGGGGGATCAGAGAGGGGGTAGAGAGAGTGGGAGAGAGAGGGAGAGGGAGGGGAGGGGAAGAGAGAGGGGAGAGGGCGAGAGAGAGTGGGGATAGAGGGGTTGTAGAGAGAGAGTCGTGGAGAGAGAGGGGAAAGAGAGAGACGCAGTAGAGAGAAAGGGGGAGAGAGTGAACTGGACAGAGTGAGGCGGCAAGAGAGGGGGAGAGAGAGGGGCAGGGAAAGGGGCGCAGAGGGAGGGGCAGAGTGAGGGGTCGAGGGAGGGGGCGAGAGAAGGGGCGAGAGAGGGGGAGAGAGAGGGGGCGAGAGAGGGTGAGAGAGCGGGCGAGAGAGCGGGGAGAGAGGGGGCAGTGAGAATTGTGAGAGAGAGTGTGGAGAGAGAGTTTGGGGAGAGAGGGTCTGGGGAGAGAGAGGGGAGAGAGAGGTTGGGGAGGCGGCAGAGGGAGAGGGGAGAGAGAGGGGGAGAGAGAGGGTGTGAGAGAGATTCTGTGAGAGGGTGTAAGAGATTGTGTGTGAGAGGGCGTGAGAAGGGGAGAGGGGAGGGGAAAGAGGGGGTGGGGTGAGAGTGGGGAGAAAGGGGGAGAGAAAGGGGAGAGAAAGGAGGGAGAGAGGGGGAGAGGGGGGTGGGTGAGGAGGAGGGGGAGATAGGGAGGGGGAGAGAAGGTCGGGAGAGAGGGAGGGTGAGACAGAGGGTGGAGAGAGGGGAGAGAGAGAGTGGAAAGAGGGCCAGAGAGCGGGTGAGAGGGAGGGGGAGAAAGAGAGGGGGAGAGAGAGGGGTGAGAGGGAGGGGGAGAGAGAGGTGGTTGGCGACAGATGGGTGGAGAGAGATGTTCGGAGAGAGGGGGTGAGGAGGGGAGAGAGGGAGCGAGAGAGCGGGCGAGAGAGGGAGAGAGCGAGGGGGAGAGAGAGGGGGGAGAGAGGGGAGTGAGGGGGGAGAGAGAGGGGAGTGAGTGGGATTGAGAGAGGGGAGAATGAGAGGGAGGGAGGGAGAGTGAGAGGGAGTGAGAGAGGGAGGATGTGAGAGAGGGAGGGAGAGTGAGGTGACAGAGTAAGGGGAGGGAGATAGTGAAAAGAGAGAGATGAGAGAGAGGGGTAGAGAGAGGGGGTGAGAGAGAGAGGGGGAGGGAGAGCGGTGAGAGTGAGTTGGGTGAGAGAGTGCGGAGAAAGGGGAGAGAAAAGAGAGAGAAAGGAGGGAAGGAGAGGGAGAGAGAGAGGGGGTGAGGAGGAGGGGGAAATGGGGGGAGAGTAGGTGGGGAGAGAGGGAGGGTGAGAGAGAGGGTGGAGAGTGGGGAGAGAGTGAGTGGAAAGAGGGCCAGATAGCGGGTGAGAGGGAGGCGGAGAAAGAGAGGTGAAGAGAGAGGGCTGAGAGAGAGGGGGGAGAGAGAGGTGGTTGGCGAGAGATGGGTGGAGAGAGATGTTTGGAGAGAGGGGGTGAGAGGGGGAGAGAGGGAGAGAGAGTGCGGGTGAGAGAAGGAGAGAGAGAGGGGGAGAGAGAGGGGGAGAGGGGGGAGTGAGTGGGGGAGAGAGAGGGGAGTGAGTGGGGTTGAGAGAGGGGAGAATGAGAGGGAGGGAGAATGACAGTGAGTGAGAGAGGGAAGATGTGAGAGAGGGAGGGAGAGTGAGGTGACAGAGTAAGGGGAGGGAGCTAGTGAAAAGAGAGAGATGAGAGAGAGGGGTAGAGAGAGTGGGTGAGAGAGAGGGAGGGAGAGGGGAGAGAGTGAGTGGGGTGAGAGAGTGGGGAGACGGTCGGACAGAAGGGGCGAGAGACAGGGGGTGAGAACGAAGGGGCGAATGAGAGGGGGCGAAAGAGAGGGAGTTGAGAGACCGGGGAGAGAGAGTGGGCGAGAGAGAGTGGGCGAGAGAGGGGGGAGAGTGAGGGGGGAGAGTGAGGGGGGAGAGTGATGGGGGAGAGAGAGGGGGGAGAGAGAGGGGGAGAGAGGGGGAGAGGGGGGAGAGAGACGGGGGAGAGAGAGGGGAGAGAGAGTGGGGTGAGAGAGAGGGGTGAGAGACGGGGGAGAGGGAGGGTGGAGAGAGAGGGGAGAGAGAGAGGGGTGAGAGAGAGGGTGGAGAGAGAGGAAAGAGAGAGAGGAAAGAGAGAGTGGAGGAGGGAGGGAAGAGATGGGGAGAGAGAGGGGAGAGATGGGGGAGAGAGGGGGAAGAGGGGTTGGCGTGGGGGTGAGAGAGAGGGGAGAGAGAGGGTGTGTGGGAGTGGGTGTGAGAGAGAGGGTGTGAAAGAGGGTGTGAAAGAGTGTGTGAGAGAGGGGAGAGAGGGGATGCGAGAGTTAGGGGTGAGAGAGGTGAAAAAGAGAGGGGAGAGTGGGGGGAGAGAGAGGGTGTGAGAGGGAGTTTGTGAGAGAGGGTGTGAGAGGGGAAGAGTGGGGTGAAGGGGGAAGAGTGGGGTGGCTGGGAGAGTGGCAGAGAAAGAGGGTGAGAAAAGGGGGAGAGGAAGGGGGAACAAAAGGGGAGAGAAAGAGCGGGAGTGTGATTGGGGAGAGAGTGGGGAGAGAGAGAGGAGGTAGAGAGAGGTGTGGAGAGAGTGGAGTTAGAGAGAGGGAGAGAGAGGGGTAGAGAAAAAGGGGAAGAGAGAGGGGTTAGAGAGAGAGGGAGTGTGGGGGAGGGAAGGGGGAGGAGGAGAGCGGGGAAAGAGAGATAGGTGTGGAGAGAGGGGGTAGTGAGAGATGGGATCAGAGGGGAATAGAGAGAGAGAGTGGGAGAAAGAGGGAGAGGGAGGGGAGGGAAAGAGAGAGGAGAAGATGGGGAGAGAGAGTGGGTTATACAGGGTTTGTAGAGAGAGAGTCGTGGAGAGAAAGGGGAAGAGAGACAGGCAGTAGAGAGAGGGGGGGAGAGAGTGAGCTGGACAGGGTGAGGAGGCCAGAGACGGGGAGAGAGAGGGGCAGGGAGAGGGGCGCAGGGGGAAGGGAATAGGGAGGGGTCGAGGGAGGGGAGGGGGAGGGAGAGCGAGGGGTCGAGGGAGGGTGTAAGCTCCCCATGGAGCAGTCAGACAGACTCACAGCAATGTGCTCTGACTCCATTAGAGGGCAGACTATTGTAAACTCCCCACGGAGCAGTCAGACAGACTCACAGCAATGTGCTCTGAGCCCACCAGATGGCAGACTATTGTAAACTCCCCATGGAGCAGTCTGGCAGATTCTGGACAGAGCTCAGATTAAATTACATTTAACGTCTGTACTAAAGACAAGAAGCAGTATAAATTTCCCAACATTTGACATCGTGGTAAAGCACGCTGTGATGACAAGGAGAAAAGAGCCATTATGTAGCAATCCAAACCAAACAGCTTTTGGAGAGAATTACACATTAAAAAGAGGATATCTTCAACTGGGCGTTGATTTAATGCAGCATTTTTTTCAGGAACATCCAAATGTGACAGGACCGATGCTTAAACCCAGAAAAGGAAAGGGACTGTGTTCATCCGGAGAAGACGTGTTCTCATTCGGATCGAACTCAAATTCAGCAGAGCTCTCTGGTTCATTGTATTTGCTTCAATCTGTACAAACGGCTTGTGTAAACATGTGGAATAAACTTGTGTTAATTTGGGCAATCATGTTGCATCAATCTGCACGAAACTCTTGTCTTAATTTGTGAAGTAAGCCTGCACTCAGCCAGCAAAAATGTTGGATGAATTTGTCCAAAGAATGTGTGTTAACTTGTACAAATGTCTTGTGTCAGTTTGTTGGGGAAACGTGTGGTTTTGTGTTGTGTGTGTCTGGGGTTGTTTAGGATTTGAATCTGCAACTTTGTGTCTGTGTCTGTGTATGTATACCCAGGCTGGGCTGCGTGGGTGGTTTGGGGGTGGAACAGATACTGGAAATGACTGATGCCTAAACAGATAACTCCAATAAGATGCCTGGATCCATTCCATTCGTCTACCTGCCATGCTTGGATCACGTTTATTATCTTCCATTTATCTACAATGACTTTGCAGCCTCTTTGGAATGTACAATAAAGTAAAACACAGTCATCAACAGTGCAATTAATACTTCTATTGCTGATTAATTTTAGACATTTTGAAATGAATTACATCTGTTTCGTTAGACTTAGCAATGCTCGATCCAGCTACATGTTCTCGTACTAACTTGTTGCTGATGTGAATAGACGTTGTGTCTTTAGGGGCGAGAGCTGGGAGAGAGAGGGGCAGTGAGAATTGTGAGAGAGAGGGGAGTGCAAGAGAGGCGAGGGGGAGAGAGGGGAGGGCGAGAGAGGGGAGGGTGAGAGAGGAGGGCGAGAGAGAAGGATGAGGGAGAGGGTGGAGTGCGAGAGAAGGCAGAGTGAGAGGAGAGTGCAAGAGAGGGGAGGGTGAGAAAGGAGGGCGAGTGGGAGTGAGAGGGCGAGAAGGGGAGGGCGAGAGAGGGGACGTCGAGAGAGGGATGGGCGAGATCGAGGGATGGAAGAAAGAGGGGAGAGCGAGAAAGGGGAGTGCAAGAGAGACGAGGGCGAGAGGAGGAGGGAGAGAGAGGAGGGCAAGTGAGGGGAGGGCTAGAGAGAGGGGTAGAGAGTGGAGAGGGGGAGAGGAAGTGAGGTGGAGAAGGGGGAAGGAGAGAGGGAGTGAGAGAGAGGGGAGAGAGAGGGGTTGAGAGAGATTGTGATCCAACACTGCAAATCTATAATTCAGTGGCTGAGTTCTTTTAGGATTTGTATTATATAATACGTACAATATCCCATATACATTGTTGTATAGAGCTGTTTGTCTGTGCATAAATATTGTTTTGCATTGGAGCTGATTTGTTTAAATATAAATATTACTGTGCATCGAACCATCTCTGGTTATTAATAAATATTTTTTGATTGGCAACTGTTTGTTTATAAATATAAATGTTGTTGTGGATGGGAACTGTTCATATTTATAGAACTGTTGAAGGGTGACAGAGACGGCAGGACAGAGAGAATGAGGGTGAGGGGAAAGGGGAGAGTGGAGGCAGGTGGAGAAAACGGGGTTGGGGGTGTGTGTGAGGTGGGTACGAGGGAGTCTGAAGAGGAGAGGTGGTGAGAGAGAGGGAGAGAATTGCGTAGAAAGAGTGGGGGAGAGGAAATGGGCAGGTCAGGCAGCAGCGGGGAGACAGAGTCGGTTAACCCAGCTCCTGAGCTGAAGGCCCGGTCTCCTCCGCTTCCCAGACGACCAGGGCTTAGGGCTGAATCTGTCTCTCTCCAGCTCAGTTTCTCCAACACAAAGACACACAACAACATCGGGCACTTTGCTGCTCTACACGCTTTAATCAACATTTTTATTGTTTACAAATGGAAGTGATGGGTACAGTCAGTGGGATGGTGCCTTTTCTCACTGGTCCCGAGTTGTGAGAAACATTGAAATGTTTCCCTGTAACCCTCCTGTGGGATAAGGATGGACAAACCCGCGCTACCCTCAGTCTGCTACCATAGCGATAGGCTGCTCCATCGCTGAAACACTGAACTGGAATGAGAAAATCCCGGATGGATTGATTAATGATGGAATTTGATGGATGGATGGATTTGGGTGAAGGATATTTCAGCACATTCTTCAGCTGCTGCCTGAACTTAGTCTGGGTCACGGCATAAATCGCGGTGTTTGTGCAGCAACTGAGGAGCTGCAGCATGAAAACCGATTCCTGCACAAAGTGATCGAGATACACAGACCGATACCCCATATACCACATTCGTCTCCACATAGAATACAGCATTAACGATGACCATAACAGGATGAAATTGGCCGAGATCACAAACAGGAAAATGATGGATTTTTTCGGTTTCTCATTTCTGTGTCAGACTGAGCGTCCCGTTGGTGTGAGCACGGAGTCTCCTGCGGGCTCTGCTGGTCACTAAAATGTGTCTGACGGTGAGAACATTGAGCAGCAGAATCAGGAGAAATGGGACACACGGGGTTAGAATGTGGTGGAGGAGCTCGATTGTGACCCAGACAATGGAGAATAGAACAGCGTCTGTTACATCACAAAACCAGGGGGCGTTCATCAGCCAATACCGAGCCGTGAGCATAAAATACCAGGAAATGTTCTTTAAACAGCTCAGCACAGTCACTGCTCCCAGAACCACAGCCGCCGTTTTCTTATTGCAATATTTACCTTTCAGCTTCTGGCAACAAATGGCCATAAACCGATCAAAGGTGAAAGTGACGGTGAACCAGACTGTCAGTGGCTGCATAAAGCAGGACGGCGTGGATATTACACACGGGGACGGAGTACACCAGGAACTAAAACGGTTCCAGGATAAACAATGGGAATTTGTCACAGTATCAGGTCGAGGATAATGACCAGGAGATCCGCCGCTGCCATGGCCCCCAGGTAACGTCTGACACATGGAGACAATCCACAATCTTTATAAAGCAGGACGTAGATGTTAACTGTGAGGAAGGAAAACAAACCGATTATCCATCAGCCTGGAGGCAAAGGGACCCGTTTGACTGGGGACCCAGTGAGATTTTCAAATATGTTCTTGTATTCAGGGATTTATTAAAATAACTGGAGCTGGAATACCAAATGGGAAGGTCTGAATTACTGACAAAAATGTGACATAAACCACAAGAAACCTTCCCTCCCCAAACACACAGAGACACATCCATAAGGACAGATGGTTTCTGGAATATGCCCACACACTCGCTCACTCGAGAGCAGACACAGTTCCCAGTTCCTTATATGGAGGGTGGAAACGTTGTTGTCTTGAAGGATTCTCTCCTTGTTTCCTGAAGACAAACAGAGTTTGGAAATTCCTGTATTTCTTATTGGATTTATCTGTTTAGGTCTTAGCTGAGAAATCTTATTGAACCACGATTTTCAGAAAAAGTGCATCAGCTGGATAGATATTTAATTCTGTTAAGGAGACTAAAGCTAGAGAATATTTTTGATGAATGAGATGTGTTGATAATAACACAAATATTATGAAGACATCAACCTATTTTTAAAAAATTACGCAGACACATAAATATGTCATCAAATTATAAAGCGTGCACATTTTTGTTTTGCCAATGAAACGCACTGTACACAACAACAGCAATGATGCACCTGCATACAGCTCATTATCACCCATTCCAGAGAATGGTCATGGAGATCGAACATGCTCCAGTTTGGTGTTCTGTTGTCATCATTGTATTTTTCCACACAGAGAGGGAGAAAAATATTGCTTGCATCAGAACCAGCAGCCAATTGGTCTCTCTCTCCTACTTTGTTTTGTTTGAAGACAAGGTGTAAGAGCAGAAAATCCCTGAGTCACCTTTACCACTCATGCAGGATTCCTGGAGTGGGGCCATTCAGCGCAGCCATTTTGGCACGTACGATTTGGTGCGGCCATTTTGGTACAGCTCATTTTGCCGCAGACACATTTAGACGCAGAACTATTTCGGCACAGCGCAAAGTTATTCCTTTTCCGGCTTAGTTAAAAGCATTAATGAAAGTACTAAAAATAAAAATAATGTTTATTCTCTTCAGTAAGAATGTGAAAAGAAAAAAAATATAAACGGAATAAGTCCATTATGAAATATCTAAAACATGACATGCATTCAAAATTTTGGGCAATCCTCGTAAATACTCGACATCATTTCTCTCACTAAATCTTCTTGCCAGTTTTTGTATTCTAGCATCTGCTTCTTCAATTTCAATGGAATATCGTGCCCTGCTATCAGATGCTCATAGTAAATGTCTCTTCCTCTCTGAACTTCGCATAAACTGTCAATAAATTTCCAAATAACTGGATGTTCCACATCAAGTTCGCATTGTCATCTCCTGTGGGCAGCTTCTGCATTATTGTTTGTTCTGTCCTCATTGTTTAAAGTTCTTCCATATAAATTCCACATTCCAACTGGAAAAAGCGGTGAACGCCGACCATTTCCTCTGCGTAATCTTCTACCTCCATAGTTATCCTCAAACCAGTCCAGCAGCGGTTGCAGTTCATCTGGAAGCGCATCAGACAAATGTTCAATAGCTTCATGAATATTTTCAATCGGAATAAATGCAAGACCAATTATCATTTTAGCTCTGAAAGAAAACTCTGAGTCAATGTTATACTTACTCAAGTGTCTTTTTAACATTTTTACTGAAGGGACTAAACATTATTTTTATTTTTTTTTGCTTTGATTAATGCTTTTATCGAAACATGAAAAGGAATAAATATGAGCTGCACTGAAATAGTTCTGTCCTAAATGGGTCTGCGGCAAAATGGGCTGCACCAAACAGGCCGCACCAATCAGAATGAAGTATTCAGTAAATTACACAGCACAGGGGGGCGCCTTCTACCCGTCCCAGGCTGTTCTGCAGAAGCAGGGACACCCTGGGTAGCTGTCAGGAAATGCAGATTACAGATCGTTACTCATTTAGTGTTTGGAAAGCGGTAACGAGTGTAATACTTCAGGAATCTATGTGAGCTCATCAACAAATTACAATCTATACTAATGAACCGGATGAAGGGGATGGAGCTCAGTTTGCTCATGCACCAGGATAGTCATTCAATAAGATGTCAAATGGAGACCGAGCGTCTGCAATGGGATACAGTCGGGGAGGACAGAGCGTCTGCAATAGGATACCGACAGGGGGAGGACAGAGCGTCTGCAATGGGATACAGACAGGGGAGGGCAGAGCGTCTGCAATGGGATACAGACGGGGAGGGCAGAGCGTCTGCAATGGGATACAGACGGGGAGGGCAGAGTATCTGCAATGGGATACAGACGGGGGAGGGCAGAACGTCTGCAAAGGAGACAGACAGGGGTAGGCAGAGCGTCTGCAATGGGATACAGACTGGGTTAGGACAGATCATCTGCAATGGGATACAGACAGGCGGAGGGCAGAGCGTCTGCAGTGGGATACAGACAGGGGAGGCAGAGTGTCTGCAGTGTGATACAGACAGGGGGAGGGCAGAGCGTCTGCAGTGGGATACAATGGCGGAGGGCAGTGCGTCTGCAATGGGATACAGACTGGGGGAGGGATGCACGTCTGTAATGGGATACAGACAGGGGAGGGCAGAGCATCTGCAATGGGATACAGACAGAGGAGGGCAGTGCTTCTGCAATGGGATACAGACAGGGGAGGGGAGAACATCTACAGTGGGATACAGACGGCTGAGGGCAGTGCGCCTGCAATCAAATACAGACAGGGGAGACACAGCGTCTGTAGTGAGATACAGACGGGGGAGGGCAGAGCGTCTGCAATGGGACACAGACAGGGGGAGGGCAGACCGTCTGCAATGGGGCACAGAGAGGGTGAGGCAGAGTGTCTACAATGGGATACAGACAAGGGTGGGGAGAGCATCTGCAATAGGATACAGACGGGGCAGGGCAGAGTATCTGCAATAGGAGACAGACAGGGGTAGGGCAGACCGTCTGCAATGGGATACAGACAGCGGAGGGCAGTGCATCTGCAATGGGATACAGACAGCGGACGGCAGTGCGTCTGCATTGGGATACAGACAGGGGAGGGCAGAGCAAGGGCAGTGCATCAGCATTGGCATACAGACAGGGGAAGGGCAGAGCGTCTGCAATGGGATACAGACTGGGGGAGGGATGCACGTCTGTAATGGGATACAGACAGGGGAGGCATGGCGTCTGCAGTGGGATACAAATTGGGGAGGGCAGAATATCTGCAATGGGATACTGACAGGGGAAGGGCAGAGTGTCTGCAATGGGATACAGACAGGGGAGGGGAGAGCATCTGCGTCGGCATTGGGATACAACCGGGGGAAGGCAAAGCATCTACAATGGGATACAGACAGGAGAAGGGCTCTGAGTCGGCAATGGATACAGACAGCGGAGGCATGGCATCTGCAGTGGGATACTGATAGGGGAGGGCAGAGCATCCTCAATGGGATACAGACAGGGGAAGGGCAGAGTGTCTGCAATGGAATACAGACAAGGGAGGGGGGAGCATCTACATTGGGATACAGACAGGGGAGGGCACTGTGTCGGCATTGGGAAACAGACAGGGGAGGGCAGAGCCTCTGCAATGGGTTACAGACAGGGGGAGGGCAGTGCGTCTGCAATGGGATACAGACAAGGGAGGGCAGAGCGTCTGCAATGGGATACAGACGGGGGAGGGCAGAGCGTCTGCAATGGGATACAGACAGGGGAGGGCAGAGCGTCTGCAATGGGATACAGACAGGGGAGGGCAGAGCGTCTGCAATGGGATACAGATAGGGGAGGGCACTGCGTCGGCATTGAGATACAGAAAGGAGAGGGGAGAGCATCGACAATGGGATACAGATAGGGGAAGCAGAGCGTATGCAATGGGATACATACAGTGGAGGACATTACGTCTACAATGGGATGCAGACAGGGGGAGGCAGAGGTCTACAATGGAATGCAGACGGGGAGGGCATAGCGTCTGCAATGGAATACACACAGAGGGAGAGTAGAAAGTATGCAATGGGATACAGAAAGTGGGAGTACAGAAAGTCTGCAATGGGGCACAAACTGGGGGAGGGCACAGCAACAGCAATCGCATACAAACAGAGGATGGCTGTGAGCAAAATTTCAGTAAAAATAAACAGTACAATATACATGTGATGGAAACTTTCTGTTTTGGGGAAAAGACAAAAAAGCAGAAATGTATTTACATGCAAGGAGAATGCAGAACTCAGTGTTACAGAGGGATTTGTGTGTCTTAGTACATGAATCACATCAAATTACCCTGAAGATGCAGCAAGTGATTTGGAAGGTAAATGTCGTGATCCTGTTTCATGCAAGGGGTGCTGGGTATGATCATAGCGATGTTTTCTGCATCAGTACAGGGCATTGCTGAGATTATATCTGTTGTATTATGTATCGTCATAACTGTCTAAACTGAAAAAAATTGCTTTCGAAACGTTTCAAAGATGTCTGTCTTTACTCATTCTTGTGATGAAGGCATGAAGGCATGAGGTTATGAAGAATTAACAGTTCAGCCTGAGAATGAGGGATGTTTTATTGACCATGTAAGACCTTGAGAAGAGTGTAGGTGGTGAATACCGGATGGATATTTCTTCTTGTGTGGGAGAATAAAACTGGGGAAATAGTTTAAGAATAAGTCAGGTTCAAAGGAAAGGTCATTGGACAGAAACATTGAACTGTGAATTCTCTTCCTACATGCTGACAGACAGGTTGAGATTTTTCAGCAATTACTGTATATGTTTAAGAATATTCATTTTATTACAGATATTGTGAAGACATGAAACGCTTATTTTTACATTATGCAAGTACATATTAACACATCTTCAAAACAAGTAGGACCATTTATTGTAAATGAATTGATTCTGCAATAACACACTGACTTGGAGTCGAGAATGTGATGGAGTCATATAGTTCGGACAATGTTCAAGAAGAGCTCACAGCGTCCAGTGTGGGACTAATAACGTTACTGATTTTACTTACAGATGGAAAATGTAGCCTACCTGTGGAAGAACAGTCTATTGCTCCCTTTCTGTTTCCCTGTCACTCATCACGCCAATGTGTGGAAGTGAAAAGAAAAGCCCAGTCTTCTTTCCCAGTAATGAAGGATTCTGATGAGGATTCATTAGAATCTCCCCACTGCCTGAAGCAAAGCAATTCAACTAAATTCAACTGTTTCAGGAATAAATCCCATTGTCAGAAGGTTGTGCGAGCAGAATAACTACAGAAGTAATTATTTGACTCGATAGTGAGGGGAACAGATAGGAGATTCTGTGGCTGCAAATGCGAATCCGGAATGGTGTCTAGCCTCCCACATGCCAGGGTCTAGGATGTCTCAGAGCGACTGCAGAACGTTCTCACCGGCGGCGGCGGGGGGGGGGGGGGGAGTTGGGGGAGTGGAAGCAGCCACAAGTCATTGTGCACATTGTGCAAATTAACAGAGTGACACAGGTAGAAATAGTGATGACATCCTGCAGTCTGATTGCAGAGAGCTAGGGAAAGGGATAAAAGACAGCAGTATGACAGTGGTACTATCCAGTTTACTTCCAGTGCTCCGTGCTAGTGAGGGTAAGAACAGGAGGATACGGCAGATGAAGGGGTGGCTAAAGAATTGGTGCAGGGGGCAGAGATTTTTGGATTACTGGGATCTTTTGAGGGGCAGAGGTGACGTGATCAGGAAGGACGCATTGTACCTGAACTGGAAGGGGACCAATATCCTGCCAGGCAGGTTTGTTATTGGGGCAAGGGAGGGTTTCAACTGGATTGGCTGGGGTTGGGGAGGGTTGGGATCCTCAACAGCAAGGAGACAAGTGCGAGGCTGGAAGGAGATACAGTAATCAGAAACAGTAAAGTGAAGAGACAGTTCACGCTGGAACACGACAGGGAGCAAGGAATGCCTGTTGGATTAAATTGCATCTGTTTCAATGCAAGATGGTTGAGAGATGAGGCCGATGAACTCACGGCGTGGCTAGTTCCGTGAAACCTGGATATGATAGCCATTACACATACATGGCTAAGGGAAGGACAGCACTGGCAGCTTAATGTACCAGGGTACAGGTGTTTTAAACGGGACAGAGATGGTGGAAGGAGCGGACGGGGACTTTCATTTTTGATTAAGGCGAGTATCAGAGCAGTAATCAGAGATAAAATAACTGATGGATCATCCTGTGAGGATTTGACGGTGGAGAAAATAAATAAGAAGGGAATGGTGATAGTATTTAAATTGCACTATAGGCCACCAAATAGTAAACGAGCAATTAGGAGAACAAAAATATGTAGACAGACTGGGGAGACTTGCAGGGCCAATAGAATTGCATTAGTAGGAGATTTTAATTTTCGTAATATAGACTGGGAATGACATAGAATTAAGGACTGAGATGGGGTGCATCTATTAAGTGTGTTCAGAATAGTTTCCTCAAGCAGTAAGTAGAGGGTGCAACTCGGGAAGGGAAGAAACTTGACGTACTCTAAGATCTAGGGCAGGACAGGTGACTGAGGTGACAGTGAGGGAGCACTCTGGGACCAGTCACCATAGTTCCATTAATTTTTAAATAGTTATGGAGAAGGATAAAACTGCTCCACATGTTCAAGTTCAAAATTGGGGCAAGGTGAATTTTGATGGAATTAGACAGGAGCTTGTAGGGGTTGGTTGGAGGGGTTTGTTTGCAGGCGAAGGGACCTCCTGCAAGTGGGAGGCCTTTAAAAGTGAAATGTCTAGAGTTCAAGGTCTATATGTTCCTGTGAGGGTAAAAGGCAAGGTTGGTAGGAATAAGGAACCGTGGATGTCAGGAGATATTGAGGCTTTGACCAGCAAAAAGGAGGTGTGGCTCATGTCCAGACAGCTGGGATGGAGGGAATCCCTGGAGGTACACAGGGGATACAGTAGTTTAGTGAAGAAGGAGATCAAGGGAGCACAAGATAGCCTTGTGTGTGAAGATTATGGTGAATCCAAATATGTTATTTAAGTATATTAAAGTAAAAGGAATAGCTAAATGCGAATATGATCCCTCAAGACCCAAAGTGGACATGCATGTCTAGAACCGTAAGAAATTTGCGAGATTCTCAATGAATATTTCTCCTCTGTCTTTACCGTGGAGAAATACATGAAGACTAGGAAGATTAATAATAGTCGTGGTGTTATTTTGGGTTGAGTCAACATCACAGGAGAAGACGTGTTGGATGCATTAAAATGTATGAAGGTGGATAAATCTGCTGGTCCTAAACAGATGCATCCAAGGACACTGCAAGAGGTTACAGAAGAAACTACCGGGACCTGGTTGATATTTTTGCATGATCGGTAGCCACAGGTTAGGTTCCAGAATATTGGAGGGTAGCAAATGTTGTGCCATTATTCAAGAAGGGAAGCAAAGAAAAATCTGGGATCTATATACCAGGAAACTTAACACCTGTGTTAGTTAGGTTACTTGAGAACACTCTGAGGGATAAGATATACGTGCACTTGGAAAGATAGGGTTTGTTTAGAATTTTTTTTTTCAGATTGCCTATATTATGGAAAGAGACCATTTGGCCCAGCAAGGCCACACCGACCCTCCGTACAGTAACCCACCCAGTTCCATTCCCCTGTCCTATATTTACCCCTGACGAATGCACATAACACTATGGGTAACTTAGCACGGCCAATTCACCTGATCTATACATCTTTAGATCGTGGAAGGAAAATGGAGAACCCAGAGGAAACCCACACAAACAGAGTGGCAATGTGCAAACTTCACACAGAGAGTCAAGCAAAGCTGGAACCAAACCCGGATCCATGGCTCTATGAGTCAGCAGTACTAGCCACGGAACCACCATGCCACCCTTGCTTTATTTCAACACAGTTCAATGACACAGGCACAAAATCTATTCTGCCCTTCACCCATGATGCACGTTCCAATATCACATACCATGGAAAATTTATTCTCCACTGAAAATGTCATCTTCTTCTTATTTATTAGTTTGTTGTTATTAATTTTAATAATTATTATTACTAGTTGTTCTTAGACTGGAAAGATTGCATGGCTTTGTGAGTGGGAAATCATGCCTCTCAAATTTGTTTGAGCTCATTGCTGAAGTGACCAGGAATGTTGATGAGGGCAGGGCAGTAGACGTAGTCTGTATGGTTTTCAGTAAGATCTTTGACAAGGTTACCATTGATAGGCTGGTATGGAGGGTTAGAATCGCATGGAATCCAGAAAGAGATGACAAATTGGACACACAATTGGCTTGATGGTAGTAAGCAGAGGGGAATAGTGGATGGATGCTCTCGGACTGGACGCTTGAGACAGATGAAGTGCCTCAGGGGTCAGTGCTGGGCACATTGCTGTTTGTTATCTGCATCAATGATATTCTGGCGAATGTACAAGGCATGATTAGGAAATTCGGAGATGACATCAAAATAGGTGGTATCGTGGACAGTGAGGAAGTATATCAGAAATTGCAGCAGGACCTTGTTCAAACTGGAGAAGTGGACTGAGGAATATTTTGGCAACGTTAGATCAAGGTAGGAGTTTCATTGTGATTGGTAGGACCTTAAGGAATGTAGTTGAGCAGAGGGACCATGGAGTTTAGGTCCACCGTTCTCTGAACGTGGGTCATATTTAGACACGGTAGGGAAGAAGCTTTTGCCACACGAACATGCATCGGTCAGGACATGGAGGCAATCAGTTGGGAAGTTATGTTGAAGTTATTCAAGATGTTGGTGAGGCTGCACTTGTAGTGCTGTGTTCAATTTTAGTCACATTGCGATCGGAAGGATGTTTTTAATTTGGAATGTGTGCAGATGGAATTTACAAAAATGTTGCCAGAACTCAATAGTATGAACTATAGGGAGAGGTTGGACAAGCGAGAACTTTTTTCTTTAGAGAATAGAAGACTGAGAGGGATCTTATAGAAGTTTACATGGATAGGGTGAATGGACCCATCCTTATTATCCTAGAGTTGTGGAATCGAGGAGGAGAGGGCATCAGTTTAAGGTGAGAGGGGAAAGAATAAAAGGGAAACTGGTGGAAACTATTTTACACAGAGGGAATGAGCTGCCTACGGAAGTGGTTGAAGCATTTGTATTAACGATATTTAAACGGCATTTGGGCAAGTACATGGACAGGAAAGGACGAGAATGCTATGGTCCAAGTGCTGGAAAATGAGGTTAGTGTGGTTGGATATTTAGGTCAGCATGGACGAGTTTGGACCAAAGGGCCTCTCTGCCTCTCTCCATGCTGTAAGATTTGATGATTACAAATAGTACAGCATTTGGGTCAAACTCTCATTTTTCCTTTGGTCATGAGTTCGAATCATATTTGGACAATGTTCTTTCAAGTTAACTTTGCAGATATTTTGCTTTTCAGTTTGTTATCAACAATCCGTGTGTGTGTGTGTGCGTGGGTGTGTGTGTCTGTGTGTGTGTGTGTGTGTGTGTGTGTGCATGTGTGTGTGTGCGTGTGTGTGTGCGTGTGTGTGTGTGCGTTTCTCAGTATTTTTCAAAGAGAGTGGTACACAAAAGGAATGAACCGCCAACGGAAGTGGTTGAAGCATTTATATTAACGATATTTTAACGGCATTTGTGCAAGTACATGGACAGGAAAGGACGAGAATTCTATGGACCAAGTGCTGAGAAATGAGGTACACATTTGCAATATCTTCCCGTCATTCCTCTTTCCATCATGGTTTGAGCAACGTTGCTTTGATCATAAACGTGTTGGCTAAGTAGATTAAAGAAATCTGCCTGACTTGTTCCTAACACTGACCCTGACACACTCTGAGAACTATATCATTGGCCATATCACCAATCTAGTTATAAATATTTTTTGTGGCCAGTGGAAGATTGGGACTAGAAAAGGGAGCAATAAGCCAACAAAAAAAAACACAGGGAATTATTGACTCAATCAGCCAACGTCAGTTTCGAAGAGTTCGTTGGAGGGGATTCTGAAGGATAGGATTTACATCTATTTAGAAAGACAAGGACTGATTATGAATTTGTGTGTTCGAAATCATGTCTAATTAATGTGATTGAGTATTATGAAGATGTGACAAAGAAGATTGAAGAAGAAACTTTTGTGTAAATTGTTTACACAGACATCAGCAAGGCATTTAATAAGGTTCCCCATCGTAGACAGAATACTAAAATTAGCTTATATGTAATCTAGGAAAAGCTAACCAATTGGATACAAAATTGGATTAAAGGTAATGGATTGTTTTCCAGAGTGAAGACCTGTAGCCAGCGATGCGCTGAAAGAATCAGTGCTGAGCTCACAGCTTTTCATCTCGGCTATAAACAACTTTGATGTGATTATCGGAGGCATGGTTAGTAAGTTTACAGATACCATCACCAAATTGGTGCAGTGGACACTGAAGAAGATGATCTCAGAATATAACGGGATCCTTGACCATCAAGGAACCAAGGACTGGCAGATGGAGTTTAATTATATATTGGTGAGGTTTTGCATTTTGTTAAGTTAAAGTGGGGTAGTGTTGTTCTTGTCCAGGACGTAGGTGAGGCCACTTTAAGAATACTGCGTACATGTCAGTTGACTCTGCTTAAGGATGGATGTTGTTAAGTTTGAAAGGCTTCAGAAAATGTTTACAAGATTTTCTGGAACCTGAGGGCTTGAGCTACAGGGAGATGATGAACAGGGTGAGGCTTTTTCCCCTGGCCTGTCAGAGGCTGAATGGTGACATTACAGAGGTTTTAAAAAAAGTCCTGAGGGGCATGGATAGTCTGAATGAGCAAGATCTTCTTCCCAGAGTAGGGGCGTCCAGAACTAGACGGCGTAGGGTGAAGGTGACATGGCACGGACTTAGAAGGGACCTGAGGGGAAACTTTTTCATACAGAGGCTGGTGGGTGTACTGTCAGAGGAAGTGGTGAAAGTGGGTACAATTACACGTTTAAAATGTATCTGGATAGATACATAAATAGGAATGGTTCAGAGGGATGTGCAAGTGGGACGAGATCTGATTAAGATGATTGATTGGCAAGGACAATTTGGACAAAAGTATCTGTTTCCACTCTGCCTGACTCTCTTATTCTCACAGCGATATGAGGAAAAATTCTAAAAGGGCCATTCGAATGGGAATTCTCTTCGCCAGAAGTTTGTGGTGCTTCTCTGATTACAAGTATTCACAGCTGAGTTAGTTAAAGATTTGACAGAGAACTGAGTCAAGGATAATGGGACACAGAGAGGACGATGAGGCTGAGACCACAATCTGATCAGCCACAATCTTAATGCCTGGTGGAGAAGGCTCAAATTCTCTCATGACCCACTCCTGCTCCTCAGTCCCATGTTTCTGTGTTCCATTCAACCCCTCAAACCTGCTAGACAGGAGCAGTTGAAGTCCACTTACTGTTATAGCATGGCGCACAGAAACAGAGGAGACCGTTTCGTCCCTCAACACTGTCCCACACGGTTTGGGAGCTTTGGAAAATGTAATTGGAAGACCCAGGCTGGATATGAAAGAGGTCGCTCATCTCTTTTTACAGAGCTTCCTCTCTCTTCTACTTGTGCTTCATTTGTTGATCATGTTTGAGACCCAGATTCACTGTGAATACCAAATCTCACCCAGCAATGGCTCATAAAGTCCGATGGTGTCCCTGATTGCAACATTCCATAAAAGACCTTCCAGGAAAATAACACCTACTAACTTTCCAATAACAGAATGGGAGAACATCAGGAACAGGGGCACGTCATTCCCATCCCAAGCCTGCCTTGGCCTTCACTAAGATCAAGGCTGACCGGCTCCAAGTCTCAAATCTTCCTCAATGTCCAAGTCTTCGTGAGCACTTCCATAGAACACAGAACAAAGAACAGAACTGATTTGGAGATGCTGTTGTTGGACTGGGGTGTACAAAGTTAAAATTCACACAACACCAGGTTATAGTCCAACAGGTGTAATTGGAAGCACACTAGCTTTCGGAGCGTCGCTCCTTCATCAGGTGATAGTGGAGTGCTCACCCCTAACACATAATTTATAGCAGAAATTTACAGTGTGATTTAACTGAAATTATACAATGAAAAATTAATTGTCTGTTAAGCCTTTCATCTGTTAGAATACCATGATAGTTTCATTTCTTTCATATGTAAATGACAAAACCGTTTTTTTTTAAAGTTGCGTTCTCAGGTTAGCTGTTAATAATGGTGATAGCTGGACAAAAAGTTGAAAGTTGTGCCCCCGGGTTGTCTGTCTGTGCCATAATGTTTAGATTGATTCTAATCTATAAAGTGAGATAACGGAGTTTTACATGAATTCATGCAGTTTTTGAGCTCAGAGGTCTCCATGAATGCATGCAGTTAGGACATTCAGCCCTCGACGTTGTGCCGTTTGTCCTACTCTAAGATCAGGCTAACCTACATGCTTCCATTCACTTTGTTCCATGTGCTTATCCAAGAGTCTCTTAAGTTTCCCTCAAATTTTTGACTCTACTACCACCGCTGGCAGTGCATTCGACACACCCAACACTCTCTGTGTAAAGAATCTACCTCTGATATCTCCCTTAAAACGTCCTCCAATTACCTTAAAATTATGCCACCTAGTGATAGACATTTCTGCCCTCTGAAAATGTTTCTGGCCACTTACTCTCTCTTTTTACAAGTATGGGGATGGCAAACACGAGGGGCCACAACTTTAAAGTGAGGGGAGATAGGTATAAGACGGATGTTAGAGGAAGTTTCTTTACTCAGAGAGTAATAAGGGTATGGAATGCTTTGCCTGCATCTGTAGTAGATTCGCCATGTTTATGTGCATTTAAGTCGTGACTGGACAGGCAAATGGACATACATGGAATAGTGTAGGTGGGATGGTTTTCAGCTGAGTATGACAGGGCGGCGCAACATCGAGGGCCGAAGGACTTGTACCGCGCTGTAATGTTCTATGTTCAATGCCTCTCATCATCTTGTACACCTCTATCAAGTCACCTCTCATCTATTTTTCCTCCAGTGAGAAAAACCCTCGCTCCCGTACGTTTTCTTCATAAGACCTACCCTCCTGTCGAGGCAGCATCATGGTCAATCTCCTCTTTACCCTCTCTAAAGCTTTCTTATCCTTCATATTGTAAGGAGACCAGAACTGAACACAATATTCCCTGTGCGGTCTGAGGGGCTCGATCGAGCTGCAGCATAACCTCATGTCTCTTAAACTCAATCGCCCTGCAACAGATATCCAACACACCATGCGCCTCTTAAAAACCTAATCAACTTGGAGAGCAATGTTTTTGGAATCTGTGGACAAGGACCCCAAGTACCCCCTGATCCTCCACACTGCCAAGAATCCTGCCTTTAACCATGTATTCTACATTCACATTCGAGTTTGCAAGATGGATCACTTCAGTTTTAACTCCATTTGCCAATTCTCAGCCCAGCTCTGCATCCTGTCAATGCCCCGTTGCAACCTACAATAGCCCTCCACATTCTGTACCACTCCAACCACCTTTGTGTCATCGGCAGATTTACTAGCCCACTCTTCAACACTCATATGCAAGTGTGGGACATCACTAGTCCCTTTCAGTGATCGATCTCTCCTAACTCTCTGTGTAATAGAATTCCTGACATTCACTACCCTCTGTTTGAAGAAAACTTTTCTGCTTCTACACCATGACCTATTGATACGAACAAAAGAGGTAACACAGGGGCTCAGGTAAGAGAGACTGGTCCTGAACTCAAGGCAGTATTACACTGAGGATGACATCAAGGAATCTGAACAAAATCACACATACTGAGAATTAATTAATTGTGACCTCTCCAGTGTTTGGTATCATTCACGGCAGAAGGGAAGATGATTATCATAGGTGGGCATCAATCATCTCAGCCGTGGGACACATCTGCACGGGATCCTCAGCGTAGCTTCCTCAGCCCAGGCACCTCCAGTTTGTCATCATACAATCCCGACGGTGTGAGGAAAGAGGCTATTCAGCCCATTGAGTCTCAACTGAGCAGATTGGATTTCCTACAGTGTGGAAACAGGACCTTCGGCCCAACCATGCTATACCGACCCTCCAAAGAGTAACCCACCCAGACACATTTTCCTCTGACTAATGCACCTAACATAATGGAAAATTTAGCATGGCCAATTCACCAGACCTGCACATCTTCGGACTGTGGGAGGAAACCGGAGCACCCGGAGGAAACTCATGCAGACAAGTGGGGAATGTCCAAACTCCACACAGACAGTTGCCCAAGGCTGGAATCGAACCTGGTTCCCTGGTGATGTGAGGCAGCAGTGTTAGCTACTGAACCACCATGCAGCAGAAGAGGAGGCATTCACTGAATTTTACAAAATTTTCAGAACAAGTTGTCCCTCTTCAGCTCTTGAAACAGTCTGTGACCATGTGCAGCAAGACTCGGACAACATTCAGGATCGTGCTGTTAAAGTCTGGGGAACATTTATGTAACAGCACTGTACATTTCCACAGTAAAAAGAGGAGTTCATTCAGCAGATCAATCTGGTTTCACAAGAATGTGGGGAAGCCATTCATCCCATCAAAACTACTGGGCAAAAGAAGGATAGACCATTCACTCCCTCCTGCCTGTTGCACAGGAAGTCAGGGAGTCTGCTCTCTCCCACATTTTACATACATGGGATCAGAAAGAACCATTTCACACCCGGAGTCACTTACAAAGGAACAGGAAGAGATAATTCAGCTTGTCAAGCCACTAACACAGGAAAGGGAAAGTGTCAGAGATGCTCCAACATCACAAACCAATGGAGCAGGGGCTGCACAGACAGACTGCTCCAAATTGATCCACATGCCTTAATTACTCATGGTACATATGTGTTACTTTAACATGGTTTTCTGGCAGTCGGAATGAAGTCAACATTTTTTTAGCCATTCTCCAAGTTACCTTCCATCTCCGAGAAGGCAGATCCATGGTCTCCGTGGACGTCAGAAACCGTCGGGGAATAACTAACTGTTTCAGAATGAAGGTATTGTGAGAGCTGACAGGATTGTGTACAAAGTGACATTCAATGCAGTGTCACACAGTAACTGTGCATTAAAGTGTTCAGAGTTCATTCAGAGCCTGCATCTCGCTGTCAATCGACACGGGGGCTCTGCAGATGCATGTAAACTGTCGTGAATCAAACATCTAATGAAAAGTATGACATTTTCACCCCATTCAGTTGTTTGGGACATAATGAGTTTCTGTCCATACCCATCAAGCTTCGAGTTTGTATTCTCTCACAGCGCTACAGATTAAGCACATAATTACTGCACTCTCTCCTCATGGTATCATCATGCCAGTGTTTAGTCTGGTCAAACTCCTTTGCACTGTCTCGGTGTCAAAGAGATAATTGATTATAAAGCAGACCAAACCTTTACACAATGCACCAAATACTCTCTCAATAAAACACGATCAGTGGGAAAGATATTCTAACTTTTGTACTTCAATTATTTTGCATGAAGAGCCACATATCATTTACTTCCTGCCCTGTATGAATTCTGTCAGTGACTTATGACCAAGGAGATCCAGATCCTTTTCAACAAAAGCACTCATCAACCTCTCTGCCTTTTAATAAATATAAATGTACATGATGATATTTGTTGTTCACATCTGAATCATTTTTATACCTTGTGAACAGCTATTGCCCAAACACTGATCCTGCTCTCAACCATCAATCATTCAGTTCAGCGAAAAATAGTATTCTTCTTGTATCTCCATTACCCAATTTTTAATCCATGTGGTATATATTCCACCCCTACCTACCCATGGACTCGAACATTCCCCACTCACCTGTATTCAAACATGTCAAGCGTCTTCTAAAAATACAAATACTCCATTCCCATTGTTACAAAACTGCCGATGTCACAATGGACAATCTCCACAAACAGGTTTATCAAATATCATTTCCCTTTCCTGAATCTCGGCCGAATGTACCAAATCATAACATTATTCTCCAAGTGTCTAGTCGTCACGTTCCTTATAAAAGATTTCAACATTTTTTCTCACAGCTGACATCAAATTATTTATTTTTCTGTTTTCCCTCTCCATTATGTTTTAAATATTTAGGTTGACAATAGCTGCTGTCCAGTGTGCAGGATCCTTTCCAGAATCTAACTAGCTTTGAAGAATAATCAGTAATTATTTCACGAGCTCTGTTCTCATCTCAATCACTCTGAGATGTAGCTCATCAGATGCAGCAACTTATGAAACTTCAATTCAATTAGATTTTCAATAACATACTCTTCATTAATTCTGATTTCCTGCAGTTTCCAATTTTTACCAGTCCCTCTGTTCCCTAATATTTCTGGAAATTAGTTTCTGTACCTTCCCCTGTGGAGATGGAACCAATGCATTCCTCTCAGCGGACAGATGGTTTCAGTCAACTCGTGAATACATTGGAGGACTGCACTTTAGAGATGGTGGATATATTACCCACTGCATCCTGAAAAGTTCCAGAATCAATCCAGTTTAATTCATCGTGAGTGTCAGCGCAGTCCTGCTACTGGTGCGAGAAAACAGGTTATACTGAAGGAGGGGATACAGCTCAGTGACCCCCTCAATTTTGAGACAAGTTGGTTTTACACTTTACACCTGAATGGGTGCAGCTTAGACGGATGTTCCTGGAAAACTCAGAGAGGAAAATATAGTGTCTCGCTCCTCCCTGTTTATACAGCTTCCCTTCTTTGTAGTCTCAGCTCCATTTGTTTATCATGGACCCAGACACACTGTAAATGCAGTATTCAGAGTGGGGTCCCCAGACCATCGAGGCTCCTTGAATGAACCCAGTAGCTGACATCACTATCCTGAGAACATCATCCACAGACACTCCACTGACAACAGCAATTGAATTCCCCACACCTACAATGCATCCATTCAGTATTGAAAATGCCTCGGTCTCCTCAGTTTCTCTCGGAGAAAGTGAGGACTGCAGATGCTGGAGATCACAGCTGAAGAAAGTGTTGCTGGAAAATCACAGCAGGTCAGGCAGCATCCAAAATTCAGGAGAATCGACGTTTCGGGCATGAGCCCTTCTTCAGGAATGAGGAAAGTGTGCCAAGCAGACTAAGATAAAAGGTAGGGAGTAGGGACTTGGGGGAGGCGCGGAAGAGTGCCTCATCTCCCGCCTGGGAACCCTCCAACCACAAGGGATGAATTCAGATTTCTCCAGCTTCCTCATTTCCCCTCCCCCCACCTTGTCTCAATCCCAACCCTCGAACTCAGCACCACCTTCCTGACCTGCAATTTTCTTCCTGACCTCTCCGCCCCACCCCCCTCTCCGGCCTATCACCCTCACCTTAACCTCTTTCCAACTATCGCATTTCCAACGCCCCTCCCCCAAGTCCCTCCTCCCTACCTTTTATCTTAGCCTGCTTGGCACACTGTCCTCATTCCTGAAGAAGGGCTCATGTCCGAAGCGTCGATTCTCCTGATCTTTGGATGCTGCCTGACCTGCTGTGCTTTTCTAGCAATACATTTTCCAGCTCCTCAGTTTCTCTTCCTGGCTGAGAAAGCTTTGACATCTCCACACTGTCGCACTGTAACAGTTCCTTTCTCCAAAGAAGCAGTTGACAATGGAACATTACGTTTCTCTTTCTCAGCGACTATAAGTATTGCTGATGGAGTTGATCACCACACTCAGAGACGAGAGATAGAGGGAACATAACTCACGGTAAGCAGGGACATCCCATTATAAATACGATATTCAGGCATATGTGGAATACGATATTCAGTCCATTATCAGCAATCATTTTGCTTGCTTTTCCTTTCTCTTTCTCTCACTCCATCTCTCTCTCTTTCTCTCTCACTTTCTCTCTCTTGCTGGACATCATCCACTCAACACAAACCTCCAGCTCACCCTTCCATCCATCCCTGATACAATAATATTATTTCTCAGTTGCATTCAGTTTTGATAGGTTCACTGAACTCGCAGCGGTATTTGTTTTTTTCCCGACAGACTGCCATACTGGCTGAGAATAGCCAACATTCTTTCAGAAGGTGGAGAATTTTATTTTAGATCGCCAGCATCCGCATTTCCTTGGTTATTTCACCTTTAATGTTGTTGTTTCGCGGGATGCCAGCATCACTGGCAAGGGCTGCATTTGTTGTCCATCCTAACTGCCCTTGACCACGCGGCCATTTGTCAAGGCAATATGGAGGCAACCATAGTGTCGTGGGTCTGAGGTGACACTTAGTTCAGACAGGGCAAACATGTTAGGTTTCTTTACCAAAGGTTATTAATAAAATAAGAAAAGAAATCCTGATGGTTTGTGCTTGCCATGAGTGAAATTAGGTTTCATTCCAATTTTTGATATTGGAATTTAAATTTAGTCATCGAATGTGGTAGGACTTCAGACAATGCGTTTAGAGTCATAACCTGTGCCTCTGAATTGCACAGTCAGTGACATTATTACTCTGTTTAAGAGTCCATGTTGTGAAGTAACTGTAGAGACAAGAACAAGTTTGTGATCAAACTATTTGCAAGTGGAAGTGAGGTCAGAAGTCATAAAATCTGGAGCCATAAAATCTGTCGTTAACGAAGGGGTAGGTGATGGCGAAGTCAGCAACATAACTCAGGCTGAGCTGGAGATTGGGGATATTATGAAGAGGGTGTCAGCAGGTTTGATCACAGAGAGAATATGGAGACATAAAACAGTTCACGGTAAAAAGGAGACTCAAGGTTCCGAACAGTCTTATTCCTTCTCAGATGTTTATGAGTAAGTAGTTTGGAAATGCATGAGAAGGAAGTGGCGTTTGTGACTGAAAGTTGATGTATTTGTTAACTATAATCAACCAGAATAGCAATAACATAAAGCCTCATTTATAGAATCGACAAAGATAGAATTACCAGGAACACCAATAATGGCGAGGATGGGATAGTATCCAGCTTGAATAATCATCAGCACGGCTAGTATCCGCAACTCTAACCGTGGCCAATGCTGAGAAGGCCAATAAAGCCCCGATAATAAATCCTGTCCATTGTTGGAACATTCCAGCCTAATGTTCTCAGATTCTGATCCATTGTTGGAACATTACAGTCTAATGTTCTCAAATTAAAATCCATTGTTGGACCATTCTAATGTTCTCAGATTCTGATCTCTCTCTCTTTCACTGTAGCTGATCCCAATCTTGTTGAGGTTGACTCTGCGCCGAATACTATGGCATAACAAGTTGAAAGAAGTCCCTAATTATGGAAGAGGGAAATCCTCCAGTGATCCAGTTAGGTCCAGAAAGATTGATATTAATCACAGTCACTGAACAAACAGCTCCAGTTAACCCATTTCACGGCAACTCTGATATATCACAATAATACTTGGTGTGGGTGGGATTTTGATATCAATGATTATTGGGCTAATGGCACATCTCCAGTTGTAAACATCGAGGTGAGGGAGAGACATAATACTTTCTCTTCACAAGTTCGATTATTATGCTGTTTTTTGGCAATATCGGAATTGCTGGGCTCCCGAGGCCGTCTGTGTCTGATCACCAGGCCCGCTGCATCTTTTTGCTTTATGTATTTATGTTTTACATTGACTTTTTTCTGTCCAGCATTTAACAGCTTAGGTGGGTTTAGGTATTTTTGAGAGACACGTACAGGGCCATAGACGATGTAGATACAGTCCATTCCTTGTGTTCTTGCAGCCGCGGTCTGGTCCTGTGGAGTGATGTTCAAATTCTCACAGAACCAGGATTCTTACTTTTACCTTTGGCCAGCTATTGTTGGTGTCTCAGCAGGGTTGGAAGGCAGGAAACCTCTCCCCGTTCTACACACTCTCTCTGTGATTTCTCTCGGAACTGTCTTTTGATGTTCTTTCCTCCTGGATTGGACAACTGCATGTCAGACAATCTGTTTCCTGCATTTGTTTTTTGACATTTGTGATGATACCATATTGGAGCAGTTACCGTATAGTAGTTAAATAAACTATTATTCTGATAAGTTTTCCAACAGAATAAAGTTATTGCAAGTTCCTCTTCCTTTTGTTGTCTTTTATCGACAGTCTTCGAATAAATTGTGTTTTGCTTAATGTCGAATATTTTGACAAAGTAAATTCTATCTCAAACGCAGCATCTCACATTTACCAGCGGAATGGGCCGAGGTGGAGGAGTGATTATCATGGCAGGAATTATATCGGACACCCAATCCACCTCTCAGATCCAGCCCGGACCCGAAAAAGCCCAGCTGAGATTCCTCCTCAACATGAAGTACTGCGTAGACCAGGTTCGTGTACTGCTTCGCAATCCGTCCAGGATCGAACACTGTTTAGAGCTCAACAGTTCACTACTTATGTGTCCAACAGTGCACTGATCTATAAATTTGGACTAAATGATCTGGTCAGCACAGGGCGCTGTGCAGAACACACAAATGTATTGTTCTATACACACGGACTGGATATCTGTGCAGCATGGGGAGCTGTGCAGTAAATAACAGTGAATTTGTCTTTTAATCTGGAGCAGTTACCTTCCCAGCATACGCAGCTGTGTGCACCAATCGCTGCATTGCTCAGTAACACTGGGTTAGATTACTGCCCAGCGTGGGGAACCTTGCAGCTCATGCTGGAAGCGACAGGATGTGCAACACCTCTCCATTTACAGCTCCATATCTCCAGTGTGGCATGACACAGGAGTGCTGTGGGTGTTAAACTCACTGTCAGAGAGAGATGGCAGGGGAATCAGTTTAAATACCAACAAATGGGAGGAACTTGGTTAAAAGAGAGGGGGAGATTAAGAGAGAATTTCAGAGAAGAATCTGACGGTATGTTTAAAAATTGTGAAATGAGAACATTTCGATAGCGTCTTGCAATATAAGGCACTGTTTCTAGGAATGATGGGTGAGCAGGATATTTGTGTAAGTTAAGATGATGGAGAGTTTTGTATAAGCATTTGGCCTGCAGCGTTGTAACTGGCAGTAGGATCAGCAGAGTCTTCGACTCACTGGGCTGAATCGTACAATAATTTGTCTCAGTGTCATTTTCATTGAATGTGACAGAAGGAATATCTGCACGAGGCTGAGCTAGTTTCCTGGTGTTATCTTATCGAACTCACCTAATTAACTACCCACCCCACTCCATAGTGTCCCTCTCATACAATGCCAGCCCGATTCTGCCACCCATCATGACTGGAAGTACTCACAATCGCCGGGATGCCCCTGGATATTCAGTGATCCCTGATACTGTTGCCATCATTAAAAGGCCAATGGGCACACGGTTGAGCTTTCTCAGTTTGGAGCTGCCCTGCACAGTTTACCCGAGCATGACAGATATGGGGAAATTACACCACAGTTTGTCGACAGGGGCACGGAGGTCGTGGTGAATGGTCTAGTACAGCGGGGGACCATTCTCTTCCCAGAGCATGGTCTGAGCACACCACTCAGGATAAAAGTGCATCATGAGGCCATTAAGCCTCTCAAATATGCTCCACTATTCAGACAAAGGGAGCACCTAAACACTTGAAGACTCACTCTCTTCTTGAAGACAGGCGCCACTTTGGAGTTTCTTCAGTTTCACTGGAACACTCCTTTAATCCCGAGAATTATGGAATATTTCTCACAATGCCGCCAGTCTTTCTGTAACCACTTCTATTAAAACAAGCTATGAATTGTTGATGAGCTGTTTACCTTTTCTGTTTGAGAAAAGCCTTGTTCATTTTGTTAGAGACTATGCAAAACTTTCACCTGACTACAATTTTGTTTATAATATTGAAACTCTTCGTGCCTTGCCCTGCGAGGAACAATGTAAAATAATGTTTTAAATTCTCTGCATGTTCCCTGAAACAAGTTCCCCAGTCATATCCTCCAGGTGTCCCACATATTCTTTCCTGCCTTCCTTCCAAGGGTCACACACACATCTTGAATGTTTTTTATTCGATATGGGAAAACTCTTGCGGTTAGTTTCTTTTCATATTTCTTGCCAGTTTTGAAATGTTTTTTCTTTGTATTTTGTTTTATACAATCTGCTTCTTGTTCCAAAAGTAAACTTCCCAAATGTGGCCGACGCTAGAGCTCACCAATCTGAATTCTTTAGTTTGTGATTGATTAGTATCCTTCACTGCATTTGTGTATCATGGGTGGTTCCTCTTCACATCTTCATACCATCTTCTTTTTGACCAGAGCCAAACATTACTGAGAGTTATTAATCAGTACCTGCTTAAATGTTCCCACACCCCTACCCCCCCCCCCCCCCCCCCACACACACACACACACACATCTGCTTACCTTCATCTGTGTCTATTTTCACACTCCGTATTTGACCAGATATATGACATAAATCTGCATTTGAAATGCCTGGCTTTTTTCAATCATTCAGGGGGAACCTACGTATTTGGCTGAACACATGATCAGCTGAAGGTGACTCCATTCTCCCAGTTTCCCTGGCTCTGTCATTTCTGTTTGATGATGTCACATTCCAATGGGAAGCTTCCTACATGTCATCCTTTCCACTCAAACGAGAAATCCCCTAAATCTGATGGACTGACTTTTCAGCTGTGTCTATCCCATCTCCCTCACTTCTGCCCTCACTCTGTCCCTTCCTCCCCAGAACAATGATAGTTCTCCCCTTGTCCTCACTTCTTACTGCACTAGAATCTGCATTCACAGAATCATCCTCCGCCGCTTCCACCACCTCCAGCAGGACAGCATCATCAAACACATCTTCCCCTCCCGTCCACTGTCAGAAATTCATATGGACCATTCCTTCTGTGGCACCTCCATTACCTCGAACAGTTCTCCACATCCCCATGGCACCTTCTCATGTAAATGCAGAAGCTGCAATTTTTGCCCATTCATCTCTTCCCTCCTCACTGTCCAAGGCTCTAAACACACCTTCCAGGTGAAGCAGCATTTCACTTGTACGCTTTCAATTCAATCTCCTGTCATTGCTGCTCACAATGCAGTCTCCTTTACATTACTGAGCTAAACAGAAACTGCTTTGAGGAACATCTCCATTCTGTCTGTAGGAATGATCCTGACCTTCTGATTGCTCCCCATTTCAATAACCTACATTGCTCTCAAGATAATGAGAGTTCTTTGAGGAGTTAATGATGGGTTGGATCAGAGAGCGTTACCTATCTGAACTTCCAGAAGGCCTCTGATATGGTACCCCACAGGAGGCTGTTGAGTAAGATAAGGACCCATGGTGTCAGAGGAAAGGTACTAGGATGGATAAAAGGTTGGCTCTCTTACAGGATGCAGAGTGAGGATAAAGTTGTCTCTCTCAGGATGGCAGCCAGTGACTTGCAGTGTTTCACAAGAGTCAGTGTTGGGATCACAAGATTTCACTTTATAGGTGAATGATCTGAGTGGCGGGGCACAAGGCATTCTGGCTACGTTTGCTGATGAAGCAAAGACAGCTGGAGAGCCATGTAATATTGAGGAGGCCGGGAGTCTGCAGAAAGATTTCGACAGTTTAGGAGAGTGGGAAAAGGAGTAGCTGATGGAATACAATGTGGGGCAATGTGAGGTCATGCACTTTGGTATGAGAATACAGGCATGGACTATTTCCTAAATAGGAAAACAATTCAGAAATCTGAGGAACAAAGGGACTTGGGATTCCAAGCCCATGATTCGCCTTAGATAAACTTGCAGGTTGAGTCAGTAGTTAAGAAGGCAGATACAATGTTGTCATTCATCTTGAGAGGAGTAGGATATAATCGTGGGGATTCTGAGGCTTTCTAAGGCTCTGGTCAGACCACATTTCCAACATTTTGTGCCTCATACCTCAGGAAGGATGCATTCGCCTTGGTGTGTGTCAAGAGAAGGTTCACCAGAAATGAAAAGCTTAACACATTAGGAACGTTGGAGGACTCTGTGTTTATGCTCGATGGAGATTAGAAGGATGAGGGTGGGGGAGGGGGGGATCCAATTGAAACTTACGGAATACTGAATGACCTGGACACAGACAACATTGGGAGGACGTTGGCACTGGCAGAAGGACACAGACGTAAAGAAATGGGAAAACCCATTAGAACGGGGATAAGGTGAAACATCTTTAGCCAGAGAGTGGTGAAATTGGGGAATTCCTTACAACAGAAGGCTGTGGAAACGAGATCATTTGGCACCAACGATATAGCCAGGAACGGGACTGAGGATGTGAAAAGTGACTCCAGAGAGTTAGTTTGTAAGCTGAAGAGGAGGACGAGTAGAATAGTGATCTCAGGTTTGCTACCAGTGCCACGAGCTAGTGAGTTGAGCAACACTCAGCGAATGCAGCTTTCCACGTGGCTGCGAGGCTGGTGCAGGAGGGAGGGCTTCAGATATCTAGACCATTGGGATACCTTCTGGATAAGGTGGGACCTGTATACGAAGGACGGGTTGCATCTGAACTGGAGGGACACAAATGTCCTGTTTGGGAGGTTTGCTCCTGTGAATCTGGCCGGTTTAAACGAGTTTGGCAGTGGAGTAGGAATAAGACTGAGAGGGGGTTAGTTGCAGACGGGACAGTGACAGGATATATTGAATCTATCATGAAGGTTTCCCAAGCGATGAAACAAAGGGGTCAGTTAAAGTGCGTCTACTTTAATGCAAGGAATGTCTGAAATAAGAGTGACGAACTTAGAGCATGGATCAGTACTTGGGGCGACGATGTCATGGCCATAACGGAGATGTAGGTTTCACAGGGGCAGGGATGATTGCTTGATGTTCCAGGGTTTAAAACGTTTAAAAATGTTTCGGGGTGGCACAGAGTCTCAATGGTTAGTACTGCTGCCTCACAGCGCCAGAGACCCGGGTTCAATTCCCAACTCAGGGAACTGTCTGTGTGGTTTTTGTCAGGTGTGTTCAAGACGGTTTCCTTGCTCAGTATGGAGACAGACCGACGAGGGGAGAGGCACATTTTCTCCGTGGGTGTGCTCCGGTTTTCTTCCATAATCCAAAAGTGTGCAGATTAGGTGAACTGGCACATGCTAAATTGCCCGTAGTGTTAGATGAAGGGGTAAATGTAGGGGAATGGTTCAGGGTGGGTTGTTCTATGGAGGGTTGGTGTGGACTTGTTGGGCCGAAGGGCCTGTTTCCACACTGTAAGTAATCTATTCTTATCTAAAAAAGAACAGGGTGGGTGGACAATGAGGAGGGGGTGTAACATTGCTAATCAGAGAGTGTGTCACAGCTATAGAAATGAAGGTTGTTGAGGAAGGTTTGTCTACTGAGTCAGTATGGGTGGAAGTTCGGAACAGCAAGGGAACAGTTACCGCATTTGGAGGTTTTCTACAGACCACCTAATAGCAGTAGAGAGATTGAAGATCCCATATGCGGGCAGATTCCAGAAAAGAGCAAAAGTAGCAGGGTAAATGTTATGGGTGATTTCAACTTTTCCAATATCGACTGGAACCGCCTAAGTGCAGATGGTGTGGATGAAGCCGTTTTTGTCAGGTGTGTTAAAGACGGTTTCCTTGCTCACGATGGAGACAGATCGTCGAGAGGAGAGGCCATTTTGGATTTGGTGCTCGGCAACAAGCCAGGACAGGTGTCAGAACTCACGGTGGGAGAGCACTTTGTTGGAAGTGATCACAACTGCATCATATGTAGCATAGTCTGGGAGAGTGAAAGGAGCAGTTTCCGAGGGAAAAGGAAATTATTATGCTATCAGACAGGAGTTGGGAAGTACAGACTGGGAGCAATTGTTTCACAGAAAGGGCACAGCAGACATGTGGAGACTGGTTAAGGAGAAGTTGCGAGTGAGACACAAATTTGTTCCTCTGAGACAGGTAAGAAGGGGTAAGATTAAGGAACTTTGGATGATGAGAACAGAGGAACTTCTCGACAAAAGGAAGCAGGCAGCTTATGGAAGATGGAGGAAGCAATAATCTAACACAGCTTTAGAGGATTACAGGCATGCTAGAAATGGCCAAGGCGAACCATGATGGGGCACGAAAAAGGCTTGGCAAGAAGTACTAGGGAGAATCCAAAGGCATATTTGTCATACGTGAGGAATAATGGAATAATTAGGGAGAAGGTAGGGCCGATCAGGGATAGCGGAGGGAACTTATGCATGGAGTCTGAGCAGATCGGGGAAGCCCTAAACGAGTTTTTTGCTTCGATTTTCACCAAGCAAAGGGGGTTTGTTGTAAATGAAAACTTAGAGGAGCTGGGCCAGATCAGTCTTGACCAGGTCAAGATTGATGAAGTTGATGTGCTAGCAATTTTGGAAAACATTAAGATGGATACGTCCCCAGGGCCAGACCAGATTTATCCTCGACTGCTCCGGGAAGCAAGAAAGGAAGCTGCTAAGCCGCCGGTGAGGATATTTGCCTCCTCACTCTCCACAGGAGTCGTACCGGAGGATTGGAAGGAGGGGAAAGTTATTCCTTATTTCAAGAAGGGTAACAGGGAAATCCCTGGCAATTAGAGACCAGTCAGTCTTACGTCTGTGGTCAGCAAAGTTTGGAAAAAGTTCCGAGGGATAGCATTTATGACTATCTGGCAAATCATAGTGTGACTAAAGATAGTCAGCATTGCTTTGTGAGGGGCAGTCATGCCTCAGAAATCTTCTTGAGGAGATGTCAAGACAGGTCGACGACGGTCGAGCAGTGGATGTGGTGCATGTGGAATTCAGCAAGGTACTTGAGAGTGTTCCCATTGATGGCTCATTCATAAAGTCTGGAAGTATGGGATACAGGGAGGTGAGGCTATCTGGATTCAGAATTGGCTGGCTGGCTGAAGGCAGACAGTGGTTGTAGATGGAAAGTATTCTGCTTGGAGGACAGTGTTGAGAGGGATCCAACAGGGCTGAGTTCTTGATCCTCTGCTCTTTGTAGTTTTTATAAATGACTTGGATGAGGAGGTTATGGGGTGGGTTAGTAAATTTGTTGATGGCTGCAGCGTGACGTACACAGGATGCAGAGCTAGGCTGAGAAATGGCAGATGGAGTTCAACCTCGAAAAATGCGAAATGATGCATTTTGGCAAGTCAAATTCGAATCCTGAATATAGCATTAAATGCAGGATTCTTGGCAGTGTGAAGGTATAGAGGCATCTGGGTGCGCAAGTGCACAGATCCCTCAAAGTTGCCACCCAAGTGGATAAGGTGTCAAGAAAGTATTTGGTGTTTCGTCTTTCATTAAAGGGGGATTGAGTTTAAGAGCCGCGAAGTTTTGCTGCAGCACAACAAGTCCCTGGTGAGACCACACTTGGAATATTGCTTCAAGTTGTGGACGCCCTACTATAGGAAAGATACAGAGGCTTTGGAGAGGGTGCAAAGAAGGTTTACCACGATACTGCCTGGACTGGAGGGTTTGCTTTATGAAGAAAGTGTGAACAAGCTTGGACCTTTCTCTCTGGAGACAAGGAGGAGAGAGGAGATCTGATCGAGGTGTACAAAATAATAAGAGGAATAGGTAGAGTTAATATCCAGAGAATTTTCCCCAGGGCAGGATTGACTCGTATACGAAGTCATGGTTTGAAGATGTAAGGAGGAAGGTAAAAGAGAGACGTTAGAGGTGGATTCTTTATGCAGAGAGTTGTGAATGCATGGAATGCATTGCCAGAGGTGGTGGTGGAAGCAGAGTCATTGGGGACATTTCTGCGACTGCTGGACATGCACATGGATAGCAGTGAGTTGAGGGGTGCGTAGGTTCCAGTTTCCTGTCACAGTACCAACTTGTGCAGGTTCGGTGAACTGGCCATGCTGAATTGCCGATTGTGTTCAGGAGTGTTGAGGTTAGGTGCAATAGTCAAAGGTCTATGTATAGTATTAGGGTAGAGAATGGTATTGGTTCACATACTCTTTGGAGGGTCAGTATAGACCCTTTAGGCTGAAGGGCCTATTTCCACACAATAGGGATTCTAAGAAAATGCAGGCTGTGGCAATGTTCCAATGAAGCACAACCCAAGCTCGGGTTACACCCAACTTTACACTTTGGAACGTTACAGTCTGCAGGAGTTAATATTCAATTCCATAAATTCACAGCCTGAACCCATTATGGCTGTTCTCCATTTTCCGTCCACTCTCCCTACTGGACTCCCGAAGTTCGTGTCTTGTTTATGTTGCATTCAATAGAGAAAATCAATTTCTAATATTTACACATTAATTTACACCAATTATATAACTGTGTCTCTTTCACCACAATTTCAAGCCCATTTGTCTTTCACACTGGGCCTCCAAACACTCTTTCCCAACTCTGCCAAGATACGAAAATGCTCAATTTCCACTCCTTTACATATCTGAAGAAGATTTACACTGGAATAAAAAGATTAACATTGTTTCTCTGACCCGCTGATTTCCTTCAAAAATGAAAAGTTACAGAATACATTTTCAATATAGCAAAGATTATTGGATACAGGAAGTCTGAAACAAAAACAAAAATTGTTGGACTTACTGGGTGTTTTGAGGAACAGTAACCGAACCCGAAAGATTAACTTCGCTTTCACTCCACAGAGCTGAAAATGTGTTGCTGGAAAAGCGCAGCAGGTCAGGCAGCATCCAAGGAGCAGGAGAATCGACGTTCGGGCATAAGCCCTTCTTCAGGAATGAGGAAAGTGTGTCCAGCAGGCTAAGATAAAAGGTAGGGAGGAGGGACTTGGGGGAGGGGCGTTGGAAATGCGATAGGTGGAAGGAGGTCAAGGTGAGGATGATAGGCCAGAGTGGGGTGGGGGCGGAGAGATCAGGAAGAAGATTGCAGGTTAGGAAGGCGGTGCTGAGTTCGAGGGATTTGACTGAGACAAGGTGGGGGGAGGGGAAATGAGGAAACTGGAGAAATCTGAGTTCATCCCTTGTGGTTGGAGGGTTCCTAGGCGGAAGATGAGACGCTCTTCCTCCAACCGTCGTATTGCTATGGTCTGGCGATGGAGGTGTCCAAGGACCTGCATGTCCTTGGTGGAGTGGGAGGGGGAGTTGAAGTGTTGAACCACAGGGTGGTTGGGTTGGTTGGTCCGGGTGCCCCAGAGGTGTTTTCTGAAACGTTCCGCAAGTAGGCGGCCTATCTCCCCAATATACAGGAGGCCACATCGGGTGCAGCGGATGCAATAGATGATGTGTGTGGAGGCGCAGGTGAATTTGTGTTGGATATGGAAGTATCCCTTGGGACCTTGGAGGGAAGTAAGTGGGGAGGTGTAGGCGCAAGTTTTGCATTTCTTGCGGTTGCAGGGGAAGGTGCCGGGAGTGGAGGTTGGTTTGGTGGGGGTTGTGGACCTGATGACGCTCTCAGATTAACGAGTTTAACACGCGGCGTGACATCAAACACTTCATCTGCCGCCTTCGCCTCCGTGACTACTTCTTCAATCAAGACTCTCGCCCACCATCTGATGACCCCTTCTCCCGCCTCCAACACACCCCATTCACCTGGACACCCCGTGCTGGCCTCTTAACCACCCTCGATCTCTTCATAGCCAACTGCCGCCGCGACATTAACCACCTCAAATTCTCCACCCCTCTCACCCACTCCAACCTCTCACCCTCGGAACGTACAGTCCTCCACTCCCTCCGTTCCAACCCCAACCTCACTATCAAACCAGCAGACAAGGGAGGCGCGGTAGTAGTTTGGCGTACCGACCTTTACACCGCTGAGGCTGAACGCCAGCTCGCAGACACCTCCTCCTACTGCCCCCTTGACCATGAATCCACCTCCCACCACCAAACCATCATCTCCCAGACCATCCATAACCTCATCACCTCAGGGGATCTCGCATCCACCGCCTCCAACCTCATAGTCCCACAACCCCGCACCGCCCGTTTCTACCTCCTGCCCAAAATCCACAAACCTGACTGCCCCGGCCGACCCATTGTCTCAGCCTGCTCCTGCCCCACCGAACTCATCTCTGCATACCTCGTCACGGTCCTGTCCCCCTTAGTCCAAGAACTCCCCACCTACGTTTGGGATACCACCCACGCCCTCCACCTCCTCCATGATTTTCGCTTCCCCGGTCCCCAACGCCTTATCTTCACCATGGACATCCAGCCCCTGTACACCTCCATCCCTCATCACGAAGGACTCAAAGCCCTCCGCTTCTTCCTTTCCCGCCTTACCAACCAGTACCCTTCCACTGACACCCTCCTTCGACTGACGGAACTGGTCCTCACCCTGAACAACTTCTCTTTCCAATCCTCCCACTTCCTCCAAACCAAAGGAGTAGCCATGGGCACCCGCATGGGCCCCAGCTATGCCTGCCTCTTCGTAAGATATGTGGAACAGTCCATCTTCCGCAGCTACACTGGCCCCACCCCCCACCTTTTCCTCAGCTACATCGATGACTGTATCGGCGCTGCCTCGTGCTCCCACGAGAGGTTGATCAGTTCATCCACTTTACTAACCCTTCCACCCCGACTTCAAATTCATCTGGACCGTCTCAGACTCCTCCCTCCCCTTCTTAGACCTTTCCATTTCTATCTTGGGCGACCAAATCAACACGGACATTTATTATAAAGCGACCGAGTCCCACAGCTACCGAGACTACACCTCCACCCACCCTGCCCCCTGTAAAAACGCCATCCCATATTCCCAATTCCTCCGTCTCCGCCGCATCTGCTCCCAGGAGGACCAGTTCCAAAACCATACAACCCAGATGGCCTCCTTCTTCAAAGACCGCAATTTACCCTCAGACGTGGTCGACGATGCCCTCCACCGCATCATTTCCACTTCCCGCTCCTCCGACCTTGAGCCCCGCCCCTCCAACCGCCACCAGGACAGAACCCCACTGGTCCTCACTTACCACCCCACCAACCTCCATGTTCAGCGTATCATTCGCCGTCATTTCCGCCACCTCCAAACGGACCCCACCACCAGGGATATATTTCCCTCCCATGCCCTATCAGCGTTGCGAAAAGACCACTCCCTCCGTGACTCCCTCGTCAGGTCCACATCCCTCACCAACCCAACCTCCACTCCCGGCACCTTCCCCTGCAACCGCAAGAAATGCAAAACTTGCGCCCACACCTTCCCCTCACTTCCCTCCAAGGCCCCAAGTGACACTTCCATATCCGCCACAAATTCCCCTGCATCTCCACACACAGCATCTATTGCATCCGCTTCACAAGTTGTGGCCTCCTCTAAATTGAGGAGACAGGCCGCCTACTTGCGGAACGTTTCAAAGAACACCCAGAGCAAACAACCCAACCACCCCATGGCTCAACACTTCAACTCCCCCTTCCACTCCACAAAGGACATGCAAGTCCTTAGACTCATCCATCGCCAGACCATAGCAACAAGACGGTTGGAGGAAGAGTGCCACATTTTCCGGCTGGGAACCCCCCAACCACAAAGGATGAACTCAGATTTCTCCAGTTTCCTCATTTCCCCTGCCCCCACCTTGCCTCAGTCAAATCCCTCGAACTCAGCACCGCCTTCCTAACCTGCAATCTTCTTCCTGACCTCTCCGCCCCCACCCCACTCCGGCCTATCACTCTGACCTTGACCTCCCTCCACCTATCGCATTTCCAACGCCCCTTCCCAAGTCCCTCCTCCCGACATTTTATCTTAGCCTGCTGGACACACTTTCCTCATTCCTGAAGAAGGGCTTATGCCCGTATCGTCGATTCTCCTGTTCCTTGGGTGCTGCCTGACCTGCTGCGCTTCTGTCCAGATAAAGTTACATCTGTGTTTTCTCTGTCCAAGTCTGCAACTGACCTATATCCTGCTGTATTCTCTGGCAATCATCCTCACAATCTGCAACTCCACCATTTTTTTTTGCAGATCTCCTGTAACAAAAACACTTTCCACCCCTACTCTGTCGTCTATGGCCAGCCGGTTCTCTCTCCATCTTACTAACTGACCGCTGATCCCCCTTCCCTTCACCTTCTGTATGAGCCTGCCATAAGGAACCATATCAAAGGCATTGCTAAGGTCCAATTGTTCAACATTCAGCCCCACGCCCTGATCAATCAATTTAGTCACGTCCTTAAAATAATCAATCAACTTTGTGAGACAGAATCTTCCCCACACAACTGTGTTGCCTGTTGCTAGTAAGTCAATATTAGAGGACTATTGGAGCTGCACTCGTTCAGATAAGCGATTACTTCGTCATATTCCTCACTTGAACCTTGGAGGCGAGATTAGACTCCCTGCAGTATGGAAACAGGCCCTTCAGCCTAACCAGTCCACACCAATCCTCAGAAGAGTAACTCAACCAGACCCATTCCCCTGCCCTACATTTTACCCTGACGAATACACCTAAAACTATGGGCAATTTTGTATGGCCAATTCACCTGTCCTGCACATCTTTGAACTGTGGGGAGAAACCGGAGCACCCGGAGGAAACCCACGCAGACACTGAGGGAATGTGCTAACTCCACACAGACAGTCACCCAAGGCCGGAATAGAAACTAGGACTTTGGTGCTGTGAGGCAGCAGTGCTAAGCACTGAGCTCTTGGTGGTTACTGTATGCTGGGCCGAGATGGTTACTGTACAGTGGGTGGTATGTTGGACCGTGATGGTTACTGTGCAGTGGGAGATATGTCGGGGTGTGATGCTTACTGTACAATGGGAGGTATGTTGGACCGTGATGGTTACTGTACAGTGGGCGGTATGTCTGGCCGTGAAGGTTACTGTACAGTGGGCGGTATGTCGTGTGGTGATGGTTACTGTACAATGTGAGGTGTGTCGGGCTGTGACGGTTACTGTACAGTGGGAGATATGTCCGGCCGTGACAGTGGGAGGTATGTCGGGCCATAAGGGTTACTGTACTGTGGGAGACATGTTGGGCCGTGATGGTTACTGTACAGTGGGAGGTATGTCGTGCCGTGATAGGTACTGTACAGTGGGAGATATGTCAGGCCGTGATGGTTACTGTACAGTGGGAGGTATGTCGGATCTTGATGGTTACTGTTCAGAGGGAGCTATATTCAGCCATGATGGTTACTGTACAGTGGCAGGTATGTCCGGCCGTGACAGTTACTGTACAGTGGGAGATATGTCAGGCCGTGATGGTTACTGTACAGTGGGAGGTATATCGGGCCTTGATGGTTACTGTTCAGAGGGAGCTATATTCAGCCATGATGGTTACTGTACAGTGGGAGGTATGTCGAGCTGTGATGGTTACTGTATATTGGGAGGAATGTCAGGTCATGATGATTACTGTACAGTGGGAGGTATGTATGGCCGTGATGGGTACTGTACAGTGCGAGGTATGTCGGGTCGTGATGGTTACTGTACAGTGAGAGGTATGTCGGTCCAGGAAGTTGCAGACTGTATGAGTTGTATAGAATACGATTCTGCTGCTGCCGATTGGCCATGATTCTTCATGGATGCATCATCATTGGTTGCTTAATCTGTTTAAAATCTGTACCATTCAGTACATGTCATGGTGAGGAGGGACTGCAAAATGTGAAGTTAGCCCTTGCTTCCTATTAGGACTGTGCAGTGAACATTATTACCGATATATGAAATGGAGGCGTGTATCTGCAGCAGGCTGATCGTTGAGGATGTGGTCAATTATAGGTTTCCCTTTTATTGGTTCCCCCATAACCTGCCGCAGAACAGTCTAGCCACCACAGGATCCAACATCAATGCTGAGCACTATCATTATATTAGATTTCCTACAGTGTGGGAACAGACCCTTCGGCCCAACAAATCCACACCAACCCTCCGAAGAGCAACCCACGACCATGGCCAATTCACTTGAGCTGCATTTCTTGGGACTGTGGGAGGAAACCCACGCAGGCACATGGAGAATGTACAAATTCCACACAGGCAGTTGCCCAAGGCTGGAATCAAACCTGGGTCCCTGGTGCTGCGAGGCAGCAGTGCTAACCACTGAGCCACCATGCTGCCCTATATTGACTATATGCCAAGGAGCTGTCCTCTTCTGCCTGGCTGTGTACTTTCAGTGGGACAGAACCTGCCAGAGAGGGTGCTGATGTTGCCCGGGACATCGTCTTGTTCACATAATCTTGATTTCCAGACAACATCTGATTGTTGCTTCATTAGTTTGTGGGAAATATACAAACGGTCACTTTTACATTCTGTATAATGAAGAGTTAATATCACTTTATTTCTTACATATTTTAAAATAAACCAAACATCATTTTTTTTAGTTGAAAGCAATTGAAGTGAGCAATAATTGTTTTTCCAGAGCGCACACCTAACTATTACAGTTCGTGATTGTAGTAAATAACCAATTCAGGTTCACTTCAGTGAACACTCCATCTTGCAGGCAGCAAAGCTGTTGGAAATGACTTTCAGAAAAAAATCTACATTCAGACACCGTTTTACTGGCCCTCACCACGACCTCCAAAACACTGGTCATTTCCAAAATCTGTTCAGTGAGCTTTCTAACTTGAGCTGGACAGTTACTCACACAATCCCTCACAATAGACTGGTTCGAGACATTCCTGAACAACAGGGAGATGTCTGTGGGGGAGACTGGTCAATGGACTAGCACATGGCGCTGGTCCAGATTAGTTCAACATTTGTAACAATGACCTGTAAACAACCATGTCTTGCAAGTATATCTCTTCTGGTGTGCCACCTAAACTTTGTAATTCTGTACCTTGGACCCAGTGAATGAATGCGTTATAAAGGTAATGGGTTCCTGCAGCACATAGCATCTTACATTGAATCCCTCATAAACCATATCCAGTGTATGTTATCTCCACAATGTCAGTTTCCAAACAGAATTGTGCAGCTCCATTGATGGCTGTCATCAGCCCAGCCCAACATTCTTGTGTGTGACTTGAGCTAGAAATTTCTGCATAAACGTTTGCAGCATTGTTCTAACCATTAACAGCAAAGTGTTTTTACTGAAGGTCCAACATCCTTTCACAACACCCCCCCCCCCTCCCCCCCACCCCTTTTATTCAGTTCATTTTTATAACAATATGATTAAAACAGTGCACAACTCACAGTATGGAGCATTGAAATGATGGGTCTCATTTCCACACCCACGACCAAGTGAATATTAAGTGCAAGGACTTTGAAAATAGAACACAGAACATTGAACAGTACAGCACAGAACAGGACCTTCAGCCCACGATGTTGTGCCGACCATTGATCCTCATGTATGCACCCTCAAATTACTGTGACCATATGCATGTCCAGCAGTCTCTTAAATATCCCCAATGACGTAGCTTCCACAACTGCTGCTGGCAAAGCATTCCTTGCTCTCACAACTCTCTGTGCAAAGAACCCATCTCTGACATCCCCTCTATACTTTCGTCCAAACAGCTTAAAATTATGACCCCTCGTGTTAGCCATTTCTGCCCTTGGTAATAGTCTTTGGCTTTCGACTCTGTCTATGCATGTCATTATCTTGTATACCTCAATTAGGTCCCCTCTCCTCCTTCTTTTCTCCAATGAAAAAAGTCCGAGCTCAGTCAACCTCTCTTCATAAGATAAGCCCTCCAGTCCAGGCAGCATCCTGGTAAACATCCTCTGAACCCTCTGCAAAGCATCCACATCTTTCCTATAATAGGGCGACCAGAACTGGAAGCAGTATTCCAAGTGCGGTCTAATTAAAGTTTTATAGAGCTGCAACAAGATCTCACGACTCTTAAACTCAATCCCCCTGTTAATGCAAGCCAAAACACCATATGCTTTCTTAACAACCCTGTCCACTTGGGTGGCCATTTTAAGGGATCTATGTATCTGCACACCAAGATCTCTCTGTTCCTCCATACTGCCAAGAATCCTATCCTTAATCCTGTACTCAGCTTTCAAATTCGACCTTCCAAAATGTATCACCTCACATTTATCCAGATTGAACTCCATCTGCCACCTCTCAGCCCATCTCTGCATCCTGACAATGTCCCGCTGCAGCCTACAACAGCCCTCTATACTGTCAACGACACCTCCAAACTTTGCGTCGTCTGCAAACTTGTTGACCCATCCTTCAACCCCCTCATCTAAGTCATTAATAAAAATTACAAAGAGTAGAGGCCCAAGGACCGAGCCCTGTGGAACACCTCTCACCACTGACTTCTAGGCAGAATATTTTCCTTCTACTACCACTCCCTGACTTCTGTAGGCCAGCCAATTCTGTATCCAGACAGCTACGTTCCCCAATGTCCCATTCCTGCTGATCTTCTGAATGAGCCTACCATGGGGAACCTTATCAAATGCCTTGTTGAAGTCCATATACAGCACATCTACAGCTCGACCCTCATCATGACCTGCCCCTTACAAAGCCGTGTTGACTCCATTTAATCAAGTCATGCTCTTCCAGATGGTCAGAAATCCTATCCCTCAGAATCCTTTCTACCACCTTGCAGACGACAGAAGTGAGACTTACTGGTCTGTAATTGCCGGGGATATCCTATTTCCTTTCTTGAAGAGAGGAATTACATTTGCCTCTCTCCAGTCCTCAAGTACGACTCCAGTGGAGAGCGAGGATGCAAAGATCTTTGTAACCGGTGAAGCAATCACATTTCTCGTTTCCCAAAGCAGCCGAGGACAAATCTGAACCGGGCCTGGCGACTTGTCAATCTTAATGTTGCTCTTCGGAGGGTCTGTGTGGACTTGTTGGGCCGAAGGGCCTGGTTCCTCACTGGAAGTTAAAATGTGCTTTAAAAAGCAGTGTGTCTGTCATCATTTTGATTCAAACCTCGACACACAAAGTCTCATTTGAAGACCCTTCCAAGATATTGTCCATCCTTTGAGCAGTAACTGACTTATTAATTAATGCAACAGCACCTCATCTTTAACACCCTGACCTGGCCTGCCTATAGTTCCAGTAGAACAGAGTATTGAGTTGTTAGCCCTGACCTCCCTCATATGCGCCTCTGTGATGGTAAAAATGTCACACCTCCACATGTCAACTCATCTGTCAGCTTGTCTGATAATACTCCCAGCATCAACGTAAGCTGGAACATAATACCTGGAATACACTGTACCTCGGAGTTCTTCAGTCATTTCCTGTTTGTTATCAAGCTGCTCAAAACATGAACCACAACTCTAACTCTGGCACTGAATGAATTATAATTGCTTTTTTTAAAAAAAAATGTCTTCATCAAGTGCAACTTTCCAGAACTGAGCAGTCAGCTCCACATACAATGAGTCCTGATGGTTAATTCCCCCCCCCGCCCCCCCTCCCCTCAGTGTGCAGAGGGGACACCATCAGTAATGGAGAAAGTGAGGACTGCAGTTGATGGAGATCAGAGTACAAAAGTGTGGTGCTGGAAAGGCACAGCAGGACAGGAAGCATCCGAGGGGCAGGAGAGTCGATGTTTCCGTCATAAACCCTTCACCAGGAAGGGATTGGTGCATTCCTCTATTTTTTTCATTCCATGATTCACAGAATGTTGTGAACTGTACTTACTCAGGAAGGCAGCACTGTATATTGCACTGTGCAGGGTGTAGAAAATTTGAAGGGAAGTATATACTGATTGAATGAATTACAAACGTAAGGATAGGTAAATCCCCTGGGCCAGATGGAGTTACCCTAGGTTACTCCAGGAAGTGACGGGAGAGATTGGCGTGCCTTTGGCGATGACTTTTGTGTCCTCACTGTCCACTGGAGCAGTGCCAGCCAGATGTTTGGAGGGTGACAAATGTTATTCCCTTGTTCGGGAAAGGCAATAGGGATAACTCTGGGAATAACCGAACAGTCAGTCTTAGATCAATGGTGGGCAAAGTATTGCAGACTTTTCTGAGAGAGCGTATTTACAATTATTTAGAAAACGATAGACAATTAGAGATAGTCCGCATGGCTTTGTGACGAGCAGGTCATCCCTCAGAACCCTTATTGACTTCTTTGAAGATATAAAAAACACGTTGATGATAGTAGACCAGTAGATGTGGTGAACAAGAATTTTAGCAAGGCGTTCCCTATTGTAGGCTCATTCAGAAGGTACAGAAACATGGGGCGCAGAGACATTTGTCTATCTGGATTCGGGCGTGGCTGACCCATAGAAGACAGAAGATGGTCGCAGATGTAAAGAATTCAGCCTGGAGCACAATGGCCAGTGGTGCTCCACAGGGATCGGCTCTGGGACCTGTGCTGTTTGTGATTTTTATAAATGACTTTGATGAGGAAGTGGACAAATACATTAGTAAGTTTGCCGATGAAACGAAGGTTGGTGGGGTTGTGGATAGTGTGGCGAGCATTGTAGGTTGCAACAGGATATTGACAGGATGCAGTGCTGGGCTGATAAGTGACAGATAGAGTTCAACCTTAAAAAGTATGAAGCAATTTCTTTGGAAGATTGCATTTGCATAAAGAATACAGGTTTAAAAGCAGAATCCTTGGCTGTGTGGAGTGACAGAGAGATCTTGGGGTCATTTTCCATAGATCTCTCACAGTTGCCACCCAAGTTGATAGAGTTGTTTAAAAGCAATACGGTGTGTTGTCTTTCATTACCAGGGGGATTGAGTTTAAGAGCAGCGAGATTATTTCTTCGCTCTATAAAGCTGTGGTTCAACCAAACTTGGAATATTGTGTTCAGTTCTGGTTGCCTCATTATAGGAAACACGTGGAAGCCTCAGAGACTGTGCAGAGTAGACTTACCAGGGTGCTGCCTGGACTGGAGGGCATGTCTTACAAAGAAACATTGAGCGGCTAGGGCTTTTCCCCAGCGGTAGTAGTAGAATCAGATAGATTAGGGATATTTCAGAAGAGTCTTGGATAGGCAAACGAAAGTTAGTGCATTGAAGGTTATGTAGGCTAGTCTGATCTTCGAGTAGGATAAAAGGCTGGCAAAACATTGAGGGCTGAAGTGCCTGCACTGCGCTATACCGTCAAATGTTCCAAGTTTCAATCAGCTTGTGGATTCTCATCAGTTGGTGAATGTGTGAGGGAGTGACGTGTGTGAGGGAGTGAGGCAATGGAGTGTGTGAGGGAGTGAGGTGTGTGAGGCCCGGAAGGTGGGGAGGGGCGTTAGACAAAGACGTCCAGTTTTGATGTAATTGTTGCATTCACCTGAGTGTCAGCACAATATGTGTGGTTACCAAGACCAGACAAAATCCACAAGTTCAGTTATTTAAAACGATTTTAGGCTTGCCGTTTGCTCCTGGTTTCTTCAGATACATTCTGCTGGGTTACCTATGAATTAGTATCTGAGCATCCACGGACATGTATAATTTTATTTTGATACTGTTGAATGAGAAGGTACATTTATTGGATATAGTTTCAGAGGGTACACTGTGAGACACAAAATGCTGCATTAGACTGTCAATTGTGAACGTTTTCACCCAGTGTCTGGTCCAGGGTGCAGATGTATGGAGTATGGGGGACATGCCAGATGTCATCACCAGAAGTAACTTGTGCGATGTGAATCTGACACTCCATATCCATACATCTGCTCTCTGGGCCAGGCTCTGACTGAGGGTAAATTTGAAAGGCATGGTTCCTGGTCTGTCATTGGTATCTAATTTACACAGCATTTATACGTACACTGATAGCAGTGATAGCCTGTTGGCTAGTTTCCTCCTGCTCAAGGTGGATTCCAAATGAATCTCTGTGAGGGAATGTTTGAATGACTGCCCTAACCCAGGTTGGTAACTCTCTTCACAGATTCAGGACCAGGCCAGTATCTCTCTGAGTCCGACATGCAGCTGTGAGGTCCTATAGCACTGTACCCGAATTCACCCTTTTGGAATCCACTTTTAATGTTGGTCATGATGCAAAATGATGGGTTTACGGACTTGCACGATAATCAGGAGTTTGCCATGTTTGTGAATTATGCAATAATAAGGTATGAACTACAATTATTCAACTGAACAATAACTGCGTCATCTCTGAAGACAATAAAATCGATTCTATGTTGATGGAATTATACTATAAACACCGAACAACCGTTTATGATACAAAAGTAAAGAATGCACATTTTGTTTTGTATTGAAAAAGAACATGTTGTCTGACTATGCTGGTGATCACAATTACACATTGAATCTCAGTATTCAAATACCTATATTGTCGCTCTATCATTTGCAAAATAGTTGACATCTGACAGATTGAATACTCAGAGTGAGCATTTGATTGAACAATCAAATAGAATTATAGCATTTAAATATAATCAATCAATTTAATTTCTCACCTGAAATGTGTGAGCTTCAGTTATTTGCCAACAATTCTATTAGTTTTAAAATAATGATGGAAAAGGATAGACTTGATCTAAAATTTGAAGTTCTAAATTGGACAAAGGCCAATTTTGATGGTATTTGGCAAGGTCTTTCAAAAGCTGATGGCGGCAAATGTTCGTAGGTAAGCGGACGGCTAGAAAATGGGAAGCCTTCAGAAATTAGATAGCCAGAGTCCAGAGACAGTATAATCTTGCTAGGGTAAAAGAAAAGGCTGGTAGGTATAGAGAGTGCTGAATGACTTAAGACATTGAGGAGCTGGTTAAGAATAAGAAGGAAGGATATGACAGGTACAGGTAGGATAGACCGAGTGAATCCTTAGAAGAGTATAAAGGCGGGAGGAGTATTCTAAAGAGGGAAATCAGGAAGGCAAAAAGGTGACATGAGGTAGCTTTGGCAAATAGAGTTAAGAAGAATCCAAAAGGATTTTACAAATACATTGAGAACAAAAGGGTAAACAGGGAGAGAAAAGAGCCCAAAGATCAACAAGACAGCCTTGGTGTGGAGCTGCAGGAGATGGAGGAGATACTAGATGAGAATTTTGTATCAGTGTAACTCAGGAGAAGGACATGGGAGATGTAGATATACAGAGAAATAGATGGTGATATCATGAAAAATGTCCATATTGCAAATGAAGTAGTTTTCGATGTCTTGAAACGCATGAAGATGCAAAAACCCCCAGGGCCTGATCGATCAGGTGAAACTTGAAAGGGTTCAGAAAAGATTTACGTGCAAGTTGCCAAGGTTGGAGGGTTTGAGCTATAGCTGGAGGTTGAACAGGCTGGGGCTGTTTTCCCTGGGACGTTGGAGATTGAGGGGTGACCTTACAGATGTTTAGAAAATCATGAGGGGCATAGATAGGGTAAATAGACAAGGTCTTTTCCCTGGGTTGGGGGAGTCCAGAACTAGAGGGCATAGGTTTCAGTTAGGAAGGGAAAAATGTAAAAGAGATTTAAGGTGCATTTTTTTCACTCAGAGGGCTGTACGTGTGTGGAATGAACTGCCAGAGGAAGTGGTGGAGTTTAGTACAATTGCAACATTTAAATGGCGTCTGGATGGGTATATGAATAGAAAGTGTTTAGAGGGATATGGGCTGAGTGCTGGCAGGTGGGACTAGATTGGATTGGGATATCTGGTCGGCATGGACAAGTTGGACAGAAGGGTCTGTTTCCATGCTGTACATCTCTTTGACCCTGTGACTGTAATTTAGAAATGACAATAATTTGACATGCACTATCAATAAATAAATCGTTTATATTATTAAATTGTAGCATACAATATGTTGAAAACCTGCTATTTTTAGAATGAATGATAAAGGACAAAGAACATTCCAACACAGAAACAGACCCTTCGGCCCTCCTAGCCTGTGCTGATCCAGATCCTCCTATTTTCTAAACTTGCCACCTATTTTCTAAGGGTCTGTATCCCTCTGCTTCCTGCCCATTCATGTTTCTGTCGAAATTCATCTTAGATAACGCTATCGTTCCTGCTTCTACCACCTTTGCTGGCCACACGTTTCAGGCTGCCACCGCCCTATGTGTAAAGAACTTCCCAAATATATCTGCCCTAAACCTTTCCCCTATTACTTTGAACTCATGACCCGAGTATTGAGTTCCACAATCTGGGGAAAAAGCTTCTTGCTATCCACTCTGTGCATATCTGTCTTGATTTTGTAGACCTCAACCTTCGACTTTTTCATGAAAATGGTCCTAATCTACTCAATCTTTCTTCATAACCAGCATGTCCAACCCATGCAGCATCCTGGTGAACCTACTCTGTACCCTATTCAAAGCATCCACTTTTTTTGTTAATGTGGTGACCAGAACTATATGCAGTATTCCAAATGCGGCCAAATTAAAGTCCTATGCAACATGATCTGCCAGCGCTTGTACTCAACAACTGATCCAATGAAGGAAAACATGCCATATGCCGCTGTGACCACATTACTCACCTGTGTTGGCATCTTCAGGAAACAATGGACCCAAACACCCAGATCTCGCTGTAAGTCAATTTTCCCCAGGACCTTTCCTTTTACTGTGTTGTTCACTCTTGAACTGGTTCTTTCAAAATGCATCACCTCGCATTTGCACAGATTGAACTCCATCTGCCATTTCTGTGCCCATCTCTCCAATCTTTCTATATTCTGCTGTATTCTCTGACAGACCTCTTCACTATCTGCTACTCCAACAATCTTGGGGTCATCTGCAAACTTGCTAATCAGGCAAACGATACCTTCTTCCAAATTATTGATATATATTACAAACAACAGTGGTTCCGATTTGGAGATGCTGGTGTTGGATTGGGATGTACAAAGTTAAAAATCACACAACCCAAAGAGGCATGGTAAATTGGGGAAACCGAGCAAAGGCTACAACAACGGATGAATGGGCACCGCACAACAGTCAACAGATAGGAGGGTTCTCTCCCAGTTGGGGAACACTTCAGTGGTCCAGGACATTCAGCCTCGGGCCTTCGGGTGACCATCCTCCAAGGTGGACTTTGGGACAGGCAGCAGAGATAAGTAGCCGAGCAGAGGCTGATAGCTAAGTTTGGTACACATAGGCAGGGCCTCAACCGGGACCTTGGGTTCATGTCACATTACAGGTGATCACCATTGCACTACACACACACACACACACACACACACACATATTCGTACACTCTCTCTCTCTCTCTCTCTCTCTCTTTGTCACACACACACACACACACACACGGACACAGGTACACACAGACGCGCGCACAGACACCCACACACACCCTTATAGACACACACACTTCCACACTCACACATGCACCCCCTCGCAGACTTAAGACACTCTGCACTCACTACACACACAACCACTTTCTCACACTCACAACCCCCACCCCAGACAGACATACACACACAGACAGACAGACAAAGACCCACATGCACACATATATTTTGTGGGGTGAATTTGTACTTGCAGAGTTACATTCTACTTTGCTCAAAAACTGCATACATTCATGTAGAACTCTGAGCTCAAAAAGTGCATGAATGTATGTAAATCTCTGTTATCTCACTTTTTAGATTAGAATCAATCTAAACATCATGGCATAGACAGAGAACACAGGGGGCTAACACCTTCAACATATTGCCTAGCTATCACCATTGTTAACAACTAACCCAAGAATGCAACTTTAAAAAAAGGTTTTGTGATTTACACATGAAAGAATTGAAACTATCACTATATTCTAACAGATGAAAGGCTTAACAGACACTCAATTTTTCAATGTATAATTTCAGTTACATCACACTATAAATGTTTGCTATAAATTCTGTGTTAGGATTGCGCCCTCCACAATCACCTGATGAAGGAGCGTCGCTCCGAAAACTAGTGCACTTCCAATTAAACCTGTTGGACTATAACCTGGTGTTGCGTGGTTTTTAACAATGGTCCCAGAATGGATCGCTGTTGCACACCACTGGTCATAGGTCTCCAGTTTGAGAAATGCCCTTCCACTATTACCCTCTGTCTCCTGTTGCCCAGCCAGTTCTCTATCCTTTTAGATAGAACACCCTGGACCCCATGCGACTTCACCTTCTCCATCGCCGACCATGGGGAACCGAATAAAACGCCTTACTCAAGACCCTCAGTATCTTCTCCAGCAGCTTTCCTACCACTGATGTCAGGCTTGCTGGTCTACAATAACCTGGATTATCCCCGCTATCCTTCTTAAACAAAGGGGCAATATTAGCAATTCTCCAGTCCTCTGGGACCTCACCCATGTTCAATCATACTGCAAAGATATATGTTAAAGCCCCAGTTATTTCCACACTCATATCCTTCAATAACCTGTGGTTGATCCCATCCAGACTTGGGGGTTTGTCTACCTTAATACCTTTTAGAGTATTCAAAACTTCCTCCCTCTTTATGTCGACTTGAACCAGAGTACTCAGAGATCTATCCATAACCTCAACATCTGTCAAGTCCCTCTCCTTGGTGAATACAGATGCAAAGTATTCGCTAAGAATCTCACCCATTTTCTCTGACTCCATGCATTCCTGTCTTCCTTTGTCCTTGAGTGGGCCAAGCATTAAATAGTTACCCTCTTGCTCCTTATATATGAAAATAATTCTTTGGGATTTTCCTCAACCTGTTTGCTATCAATATCTCATGACTACTTTAGCCCTCTTAAATCGTCGATATTTACTGTGAAATGTAACTAGTGAAAAGAAAATAAACATTTGTTCGTGCGAGTGGGAACTCAGACCTTTGCAAAGTGTTTTGTGCCAAAAAAATTTGAAATCCGTCTCAGTTCAAATAAAAAGCAAGAGAAGAAACCGCTTGAAAAGTGTAATTTTCAGCCACTGTCCCCCCCCCCCCCAACGTTCTTCTGAGGTAGAAAAGAGTGAGGGTTTGTAACCAGGGCACAGCAGTAACTATGGGTGGTTTGAACATGCAAATCGGCTGAATTAATCAACTTGACAGTGATATCCTTGAATAAATATCCAGAGAGTGTATGAGAGATTATTTCTGAGAGCAGAATGTCATGGAAACAACCAGAGAATGGGGCGGCACGGTAGTTCGGTGGTTAGCACAACACCAGGCCCGCAGGTTCGATTCCAGCCTCGGGGGACTGTCTGCGTGCAGTTTGCACATTGTCCCCCTGTCTGCGTGGGTCTCCTCCCACAGTCCAAAGATGTGCAAGTCAGGTGAATTGGCTATGCTAAATTGCTCATAGAGTTAGATACATTACTCAGAGGGAAATGGGACTCGGTGGGTTACTCTTCGGAGGGTCGGTGTGGACTTGTTGGGCCGAAGGGCCTGTTTCCATACAGTAGGGCATCTAATCTAATATACATTTGATATTATGTAACAAGGAAGGATTGGTGGATGAGCTTTGCCTTGGAAGGAGTAACCACAACATGCTGGAGTTTCACATTCAGATTGAAAGAGTGAAGACTGAGTTATACATGAGAATTTTAGTGTTAGGCAATGATCATTATACTGACACAAGGAAGGGTTTGGCTGTGGGGGTCTAGGGGAAGAAAAGAACAGTCAAAGGCAGGACAGCTGAAGAAATTTGGCTAAGGACCGAAGAGGAATTGCATTACGGAGAAAAATCATCCATATCTTGATAAGGATGTCAAGGATAACATGAAGGCAAATCCCAGTGCATATCATACTGCACACGTTAGTCACACTGTGGAGGATTTTAGCAAGTCAGTGGCCTCTTGGTGTTATCACTGGTAATGTTCTGGTGACCTGGGTTCAAATCATGCCACAGCAAGTCGCGGAGCTTGAATTTAAATCTGGAATTAAGAGACTGATGGTGGTTATAAATCAATTGCCAAGAAAAACTTACCTGGTTCACTGATGTCCGTTAGGGAAGGAAACTGCCATTCTACCATAGATTCACCACTCTCAGGCTGAAGACGTTTCTCCTTATCTCCGTTCTAAAGATTTTCTCTTGACTCTCAGGCTATGTCCTTGAGTCCTTTCTCTCCTAACAGTGGAAGCATCTTCCCAACAGCTACTCTGACCAGGCAACCAGTATTCAGTATGCTTCTGGTAGAGCCCCGTTCACCCTTATAAACTCCAGCGAGTATCGACACAGAGATTTCATATGTTGAGCTTTTCATTCCTAGGACCATTCTTATGAAGTTCCTCTGAACACGCTCCGGGGTGGTACATCCTTCCTGAGTTATGGGGCCCAAAGTGGTACACAATGCACCAAAAGTGGCCTGACCAGAGTCTTTTGGAGCCGCGAAAATCTTTCCCTGCTGTAATATTCAAGTCAACTCAAAGGAAATATCATCATTGTATTTGCCTTTCTGACCAGACAGGCAACTGAAATAATAATCTTACGATGGACAATAATAAATTTACCATGGAGTTACAAAAATGAACAATGATTAAAGCATGCTGGGAAGTAGAACCCAGCCTTGACCAAAGTCCCTGTGCTCATCCACATGCTGCAGAATCCAGACAGGCTGCAGCTACCCAGAGATGGTTTGCAAACAAACCTGACAGCTCCAGACCCTGTAATACTCACCTGAAGTTGGACCTGAATGGGACAATGGAATGTCACCCTTGGGCAATCAATGTGACAACCCCAGGTGTGGGTCTGCTTGATCAGGGTAAATGAACCTGATCATTCCATTGGCACATTCTCCACACCATCCCAAAAGGCGTGAATACTTGGGAGGATAAGAATCACCGTAAAACCGCTTAGAGAGTGGTAACCCGAGAATAACCACTGAAAGAGAAGACGCCTACAAGACCATCAGAAGAACAAGAAGACATCACCACGTTGAATCCGGTCAACGTGGATAATAGTGGGGTGGTATGTGATCATCCAAAGTTAAGTTAAACCATAAAATAAATTGTAGTGTTTTTCATTACATTGTAATACGTTTTATTGTTCTAATACTAATTGTGTTCAATAAACAAATACCATTGTTTATAAAAGTTGTCTCAGTTCTTTTGCTGAATATAAGATTTCAAACACACTGTGTGGCCGATACAGCTACTGACACAACCTGCACATTTACCTTGAGATAATCCTGACTGGAACTCGCAACACTCTGCACTTCAGACTTCTGAATTTTCTCCCCAGTTATGAAATAGTCCATGCCCCTCGTCATCCTACTAACGTGCACCACCTTGCACTTTCCCAAGTGTACTCCATCTGCCACATCTTTGCCCACTCTCCAACCCTGTCTAAATCCTGCTGCAGACTCCCTGCCATCTCAATGATACCTGTCCCTCTATCTACCTCTGCATCATCTAAAAACACCGCTGGATTGCCCTCAGTTCCTTCATCTAGATTGTTAATGTACAAAGTATAAAGTTGTGGTTCCCTTGGGAACACCTGTTGTCATTGGCTGCTATCCTGAGAAGGACCCTTTTATTCCCACTCTTTACCTTCTGCCAGACAGTCAAGCTGCTGTACACACTAGTACCTTATCTCTGATACCATGGCCCTTATCTTACTCAGCATCCTCCTGTGAAGCACCTTGCCAACGTCCTTCTTGAAGTCCAGACTCATAGTATCCATTAGCTCTCGTTGGTCTAACCTGCTTGTAACATCCTCAAAGTGTTCTAACAAATTCATTAGCATGACCTCCCCTTGATTAAACCACACTGACTTCGCCCTACTTTACCATGCACTGGCAATTATTCAGAAATCTCATCCTTCACAATGGATACCAGGAACGTACCGACGGCCGGGGTTAGGCTGATCAGTTTGTAATTTTCTGTCTTTTGCCTTATTCCCCTTTTAAACAGGGTGTCAGCGAGATCCAAGATGGCGGCGACCCAGTAGGTCTGAGTCGGCAGAGCTCTGCCCAAGTCTCAGGCAGTGGGGTACCCACCCTCACCTCACCTCTTAAATTGCTAAAAGAGTTTTTGCCCAGCAGCCTTGGCCATTCTATATCAAACTTTAGCATTCTGATGCTTTTTAAAACGAACAAAGGTACAGGCTCTCGCAGTTCACAACAGACAGGGACTTCTCTCCCACTACCCCTCAGCAACAGAGACATCTGTGGCCGGCTCGGGGGCCTGACCTGCAGGGGAGAGCCTAATCTCGGATTTTCTTAACCTCTGAGAGAAGATTGATGAGTCCATTGAAGAGACGCTGTCCAGGTGGGAGTGAATTTCGATCATGCTGAAGAAACATGACGGAGAGATCGAGAAACTCGGGCAGCGTGTCGGGATGGGGCAGAGCAACGTGCCGCGGCCTCCGAGACCACTGCTGAGTCATCCAAAGATCAGGTCTGGGCTCTAGAACATCGAGTACGGACCTTAGATGAATATATTGATGACCTCGAAAATCGAGCTCATCGGGAAAATATTCGGTTGCTTGGCCTTCCCGAATGGGAGGAGGAAAGGCAGCTTGTTGATTTCCTGGAGCAATGGCTCCCACAGCTGCTGAAACTGGAGTCGGAGCTGGGCTAGTTGCCGATTGAGCGAGCCCATTGGGTTGCTGTGCGCCGGCTTGGGTTGGACCAGCCAGGTTCTAGTTCAACTTCAACATTAGAGGGAAAAACAGATGCGGCTAGCGTCCACCAAAGTGTTGGGGAAGGATCCCCATGCCATGATATACAAGGGCTCCAGGACAATGTTGTTCTCTGGCTGTGGTTCGCAGGAGGAAGGCATTTGATGAGGCGAAGAAGCGTCTGAGGGATCTATGTGATATCCGGCAATCCTATGCTACAGTCATGGAGGATCTTTATATGAATTCAGATCAACGGAAAAAGTAAAGAAATTCCTGGATGCTCTCAAATAGACTGCAGGATTTGAACTGTATGGATGATGATTATATTTTGCCCCCTCCCCTTTCTCTTTTCTTCCTCCTCCTTTCTTCCTTTTTTTCTCTTCCCTTTCTTTCCGTGGTGGTGGGGGAGGGGGAATGCTAGTTCCTTATCCATTCTATGGACTCTTATCTATAGCTCGTGCGGCTTATTTGATTATTGAAGGACGTTTCTGAGTTTTTTTTAGTTGCTTATTACTTGCTGGGATTGTAATTTTGTAATTTTATATATTTTAATCTTGTGTTGTTTTGCTAAGTGTATCGAGATGTTTGTGTGGGGTGTCGCCCACCTTTAACTTCTTTGTAGAGTATTTACTCTACTTTGTAATGGCTGGGCCGAGGGCATGCCTCTGGCTGGGAGATGTTATGATGGGATTATTGGAAGGTAGTAGTGCCTCCTCTGAACAAGAGGGAAAGTCTCCTTTCAAATAAGTTTTATGTTATTTGTTTTTAGGAGTAGTTCTTAGTTGTTTTGATTTAGCTGTATTAATATGTGTGAATCATTTTTGGTTTCATCCAATGTCTTTTGGGTGGGGATCTCCTTCCTGGGGGGGTCTCGGGCTTGCTTGGACTATCATGGCTAGTCATTCATTTAGGTGGTGCACCTGGAATGTCAAGGGGAGCCACTCATTAATCAAAAGGAAAAAGATATTATCAAGTCTTAGTTGGAAGAATCTTCCCTTAGAAATGCTAAGCCAGATAAAAGATGAGTCTGGATGATATATATTAGTTAAAACCCTAATATATGGAGAGGAATATAGGATTCTGAATCTCTATTCCTCCCCCCCACCACGGCGCTCCCTTTTAAATTTGTGATGGAAGCATTCTCCAAGTTGATGGCTCTCGGGGTGCACCACACAATTATAGGGGGAGATTGTAATTGTATCATCGACCCAGGGGTGGACAGAATGCTTAAGTGCTCTGCGGGCACATCTATGAGATCTAGGCAGTTGGCGGATCTGAGTAGGTAATATAACTATTTCCGACCTTGCTGCAGTATATATGGAGGTTAACAATTGTGATGATGAGATAGGTTCCCGACATTGGTGTATGGACCCTTTCCTATTGAAGGATAGTAAGTTCATAAAATATTTATCGCAGGAATTTAAAACCTTCTGGGATATCAACTCCAACACGGCCAGTAACCCATCGGTGATATGGGAGACTGCTCAGGCATATGTGCGAGGCTTGATTATCTCATATTCTGTGACCCCGAAAAGACAAAAGGGAGAAAGAAAGCGTCTGCTCAAGACTCGCCTGAAGGCGGGAGAGACAGCGTATGTTGATAGACCCTCCATTACTAAACTACAGCGGATCACAGCCCTTAGGGTAACTTTGAATACTACACTTACTCAAAAAGCAAAGAGGGAGCTATTACTTGTGAAGCAGAGATTATTTGAATACAGTGATAAGCCTCCCAGGTATCTAACATACCTTGCCAGAAAGAAAAAGGCTTCCCATCCATAACGTCTTTAGAAAGAGGTCTGGTACCAGACTTTTGATCGTAAAAAGATCAATGCAGCATTTAGAAAGTTCCATTTCGAATTGTATAGGTCACAGGGCTGTGATAATAGAACAAGGAAGATAGAGTTTTTTTTAAATCTGGCCATCCCAGGCCTAACCTCGGAACAGGTGTTTTTCTTTAATGCCCCCCGGCAACCCAGGATGTACAGGAGGATGTGAGGCATCTCCAGAGTGGCAAAGCGCCCAGACCAGATGGATTCCAGGCTGAGTTCTATAAAGAATTGATTGGGGAATTGGTCGGGCCACTTATAAATATGTTTAATTATTCACAGAGTCAGGGCAGCCTCCCGCCTTCTCTGAGAGAAGCAAATGTTTCTCTCATTCTTAAGAAGAGAAAGGCCCCAGATGACTACTCTTAATATAGACCTATATCCTTGTTGAATGTGGATTTTAAAATTCTCTCAAAAATGTTGGCATTAAGATTGGAGAGGGTTTTGCCATTTTATTAAAGAAGACTAGCTGGGGTTTATAAAGGGTCGCAGATCAACTAATAATATTAGAAGAGTCTTAAATATGGAGCAAGCCTGCCAGCAGGGAGCGATACGGGATTAGTTGTCTCCCTAGAGGCAGAGAAGGCATTCGATTGGGTAGAATGGCCATATCTCTTTTATACGCTGGAACGGTTTGGTGTTGGAGAGGTCTTTACTAAATGGGTTACAGTATTATATAATGATCCCCAAAGCAGCGTTGATCACCAACAGTTTAAGTTCAGATAGCTTTCGCGTTGGCAGAGGTAGTCGTCAGGAATGCCCTCTCTCACCATTATTATTTACACAAGTGATTGAGCCGTTGGCGGAAGCTATAGGAGCTGACCCTAATATAATGGCTCCGGAGGTTGGATCGGGTAAGCACAAAATTACTCTCTCTGTGGATGATGTCCTCCTTTTCTTAAATGATCCATTGTCATCTGTGTCCCGCTTAATTCAAGCAGTTAAATTATTTGGCATGTTCTCAGGTTATAAAATCAATTTTATGAAATCGGAGGCCATGCTGCTGGAGGTCTTGCCAGCATATCCAATTTTACGGATGTATCCCGTTTCCCCTTTCGGTGGTCACTGGGAGGTTTTCTTTACTTAGGTATTTTTAATACTCTTGTATTCGGTCAGCTACGTAAAGCCGAATATAGACATTAATTGGAGAAAATAAGATAGGACCTTCAACGCTGGGAAGATGTCCCGAAATTCTAGATAGGTAGAATAGCTTTGTTCAACATGAATCTCCTATCTCGCCTGTTATACGCTATGAGAATGCTCCCCTTGATGCCTGCCGAGAAAGGCGTTGCATAACCTTTATGGTTGGCCCGGCTCCTTTACTTGGAGTTATAGACGGCCACTTATTAAATTAGAAATGCTGCAGCTTCCATAAGTAAGGGGTGGGCTGGATTTTCCGGGTTTCAGGAGGTGCCAATTGAGCTCTCTATTATCCTACGTAGCTGATTGGGTCTCTTGTGAGCCTCAAACAATCTGGTTAGATACTGAGGCCTACCAAGCAAAATATCTCCATATCAATCTACTATTTATGGACAAGATGACAGTTGTTACGATCATTGTAAAAATCATATTTTATTAATTAGTTCTTTGAGGATGTGACTAGAAAAGTTGATGAGGGTTGAGCTGCGGATGTGGTGTATATTGACTTCAGCAAGGCATTTGATAAGGTTCCCCATGGTAGGCTCATTCAGAATGTCAGGAGGAATGGGATACAGGGGAACGTAGCTGTCTGTATACAGAATTGGCTGGCCAACAGAAGCCAGTGAGTGGTAGTAGAAGGAAAATATTCTGCCTAGAAGTCAGTGGTGAGTGGTGTTCCACAGGGATCTGTCCTTGGGCCTCTACTGTTTGTAATTTTTGTTAATGATTTGGATGAGGGGATTGAAGGATGGGTTTGCAAGTTTGCAGACGACACAAAGGTTGGTGGTGTCGATGACATTATAGAGGGCTGTTGAAAGCTGCAGCGGGACATTGACAGGATGCAGAGATGGGCTGAGAAGTGGCAGATGGAGTTCAACATGGATAAATGCGAGGTGATGCATTTTGGAAGATCGAATTTGAAAGCTGAGTACAGGATTAAGGATAGGATTCTTGGCAGTGTGGAGGAACAGAGGAATCTTGGTGTGCAGGTACATAGATCCCTTAAAATGGCCACCCAAGTGGACAGGGTTGTTAAGAAAGCATATGGTGTTTTGGATTTCATTAACAGGGGGATTGAGTTTAAGAGTCGTGAGATCTTGTTGCAGCTCTATAAAACTTTGGTTAGACCGCACTTGGAATACTGTGTCCAGTTCTGGTCACCCTATTATAGGAAAGATGTGGATGCTTTGGAGAGGGTTCAGAGGAGGTTTTCCAGGATGCAGCCTGGACTGGAGGGCTTATCTTATGAGGAGAGGTTGACTGAGATAGGACATTTTCTATTGGAGAAAAGGAGGAGGAGCGGGGACCTAATTGAGGTATACAAGATAATGACATGCATAGATAGAGTCGATATCCAGAGACTATTTCTCAGGGCAGAAATGACGAACAGGAGGGGTCATAGTTTTAAGCTGGTTGGAGGAAAGTATAGAGGGGATGCCAGAGGCGGGTTCTTTACGCAGAGACTTGTGAGAGCATGGAATGCGTTGCCAGCAGCAGTTGTGGAAGCAAGGTCATTGGGGACATTTAAGAGACTACTGGACATGCATATGGTCACAGAAATTTGGGGGTGCATACATGAGGATCAGTGGTCCACATAACATCATGGGCTGAAGGGCCTGTTCTGTGCTGTTTTTTTTTCTATGTTCTATGTTCTATTAAATATAATCAAAGCCTGGAGGATAATGCGACAGGATGAGGGCAACCTAGAAAAATCCTCCCCCTATACCCCTATTGTGGTAACATTGAGATTCCAGCCAGGGCCGACTGATGCTGTATTCAGAACTTGGGAGTCCAAAGGTATCTCCTGTTTGGGGAACCTGCTCGATGGGGAGGTCATGATGTCCTTCAAACAGCTGCGTCAGAAATTTGTGCTGCCTAGTAAAGATCTTTGTTAATATTTTCAATTACGAGACATTATACAAAAGAAGACCACATTGATAATTAATCCATATAAATCAGATAGGGAAATGAGGGTGCTTCGGCCGATGGGTCTGTCTGCGGTCTGTACTCTCGACCACAAACTATTTAATAACGTACCAAACGACATGGAACGGTTATATAAAACCTAGAGTCAGGTATTGGGGATGGAAATCTCCTTAGCGATGTGGGAGGACATCTGGGAAAACACTGTATCTGTAACAGAACTCAGGCTATCCAATTGAAGATACTTCATAGGGCTCAGATGGTACCTGAGTGACTTGCAAAGTTCAAGGCAGGAACATCTCCAGTATGTCCTGCATGAAAAATAGAAGTTAGTACTCTCACGCATTGTCTGACATGCCGTAAGATCCGCATGTATAGGGACAGAGTAGCGAATGTTTTGTCAAAGATTTTGGGTACGGAGATTGGGCGGGACCCAGTGCCTCTACTTTTAGGCTCCCCAAATTTCCCTTCTTTGGATGTATACGGGAGGAAATTATTGATTATCCTTTCGTTTTTTCCGGGGAAAAACATTTTAGTGAATTGGATATCCGAAGGTCCCCTAGGACTTGCAAATTGGCACAGGATAGTCATGGAATATATCCCCCTTGACTTCCTTACGAATATGGTGCAACAAAAAATGTAATTATTTCATAGAAAATGGCAGCCCTTTTTTGAACTACATTGACACAGATATATCGGCCACATTGTTCAAAACCTTTGCTTAGCCGTGGGGATGGTTCTGGCTGGTTCACGGGCTCCCGGGAGGAGGAATCCTGTATCAATACGGGTTCTGTTATGACTTAATATAATTTTTAAAACATATGTATCGAGTTATTTATTTACTTTTTAATTTTCTTTTCTCCTGTTGTTTAGTTTTCGTAATGTAGGATATCCTATGTTATGATATGCTAGTTTGGAGAATAGATTAGTAGTTTGTTTTTAAATTCTGTATCGGGGTTGTTATTATATTGTAAAGCAGAATACACTAGTTTGTACTATTTTTGTAGTTTTGTAAAACAATTCAAATATCTTCTTTTTATTTAAAAAAAAAACAGGGTGTCACGTTCGCAATTTTCTCGTCTTCTGGGACCCTCCCTGATTCAGAAGATTTCTGGAAGATCACCATTAATGTCTCCATCCAGCTTATTTACCCATTACGTTTTCAGCTTTGCCTCCTCACTCTCTTGAATTTTTGGGATTTTATTCATGTCTTCCGCCTTGAAATCTGACATGAAATAATTATTCAGTTTCTCATCTATTATTTGTTCCACAGTGCTAACTCTCCAGCGTCATTTTCCAGGGTCCCAATATCCACTTCTGCTTCTCTTTTTTGCCCTTGAAATATCTAGAGACTCTTACAGTTATATCACTGGATAGCCTACCCTTTCTTTAATCTTCTCCGTCCTTATTTCTTATTTTGTTGCCCTCTGTTCCTCTTTGTAAACTTCCCAATCCTCTGGTTTCCCATTGCTATTTGCCATGTTATCTGCTTGCTCTTTTGCTTTTACCCTCGCCATGGATTCCCCAGTCATCCACGGATGTCTCATCCTCCCTGTACAATGCATTTATTACCTCGGGATAAATATTTTCTGTGACTCCTAAGTTGCTCCGAGAAACTCCCATCATTACTGTTCCACTGTCTTTCCTGCTATGCTCTTCTCCCAGTCAATTCTACCCCCAGCTCCTCCCTCGTGTCTTTGTCGGTGCCGTTATTCAGCTGTAATATTAACTCCGATTCTACTTTCTCCCGCTCAAATTGAAGTTTAGGTTCAATCATATTAGGATCACTGCCTCCGAAGGGTTCCTTCACCTTCAGCTTCCTCCTCAAGTTTGCCTCATTGCACAACACTAAATCCAGTATTGCCAGTTCCCTTGTTGCCAGCACCATAAGCTGCTCCAAAAAGCCATCTCGCAGACATTCCACAAATTCCTTACCTTGCAAACCACTACCAGTCCGATTTTTCCAATCCACCTGCATATTCAAAACCCCCCACTCACTGTAACTTTGCCTTTTCTACATGTATTTTCTACCTCCTGGTCTATCATGCGCCACAGCCCCTGACTATGATTCAAAGGCCTGTACATTACTCCAACTATGGTTTATACCTTTGTGGTTCCTCAATTCTACCCACACACATTCCACACCATCACTTTGAGTAATGGGAACTGAGTGATAGGACTGCAAAACACTTTAGCTTTGTCTCAAATTTCTAGTTTAGACATGGAGTAAAAATATTTCATTTTAAATTAATTTGAAATGTCGCCACAGTGTGTTTCTTTGGCCAAATATTCTGTCTGTAGTACGGAAGAATACAAACTGTTGAAACTGTTAGAGAAGGAAGTTATGAAGAGGACACGAGTCTATAAAGAGATATAGGTTGGGAAAAGTGAAGGCAAATATTGGTGTATGGAACATTGTAGGAAAAATGTGTCTGTGCTCAAAGATATTGCCGACTTGAATGGAAACGTAGTGCATTATTTCAGTGGAGAAATTGGCTTTAGGCACAGTGGAACCGGGCACCTGGGTTACAAAATAAAAAATTACGTGTACATCAAATTTTTAGGGAGGTAAGATAAATGTTGAAACTTTCCGAAACAGAATACATTTAAAAGTAGGGGCGATTTTCGACTGATCTACAAGGTAGTGATGTGACCACATCGAGAGAGCGATGGCCACAATGATATGAAATACAATCCAGAGAAGATTCACTCAGCTGACTCCTGGGAGGAGCGTTTATTTATGGAGGAAATCTTGGATTGAGTGGACCTGGATCTGCTGGGATTTAGGCGAACAACATGTGGTCTTGTTTAACCCCAGAATATTCCAAGTAGTCTTTCAAGTTGAATTCTGAAACAATGTTTTAGCTTGTGTGAGAGATTACCCTGAGTGGATGGATTATAAAACTAAAGAATGTCTCTATTAAGAAGATGGCGATTTGGTGTAATCATTTCAAAGTGTTGTGTCTTTGTGGAATTCTCTTCCCAGATCGTGATGGAGTATAAGTCATTGAATATTCCTAAGGCAGAGGCAGGCAGAATCTTGACTAAGAATGACGTATTAACATTGTAAGGGCAAAGGAGGAATGTGCGATTGAGGCCACAATCAGATCATCCACGATCTTATCGCAAAACGGAGCTGGTTTGATTCCTTAATCCTGATGCTAGTTTCCACATTTCTGTTGTCTTTAGATACTGAAAAAAAAACACGATTGTCACGATTTTTCTTTCAGATTGTTGGGCACAGCTTTCCATATTTGACTTTTAAACGGCACTCAAAAGCACTCAGAAAAGATTAATCATGTTGTATAGAAGTCAGGAGCAGAGGACAAAGGGAAAGCCACGCTTGAAACTGCTTTAGAAATCAGATTGGGTCGAATGGATAACTTTAATACGGCAGATTCCTTTCAGTTGTTCTTGTGAGGTGCGTTTCATTACCAAGGCCAGCATTCTGTTGCCTGTGTTTAATTTCTATTCAGAATATGATGATTGACCCCAGGCGTTCTTGTGGTGCAGGAACACTAACAGGTATGTTGCAGAGAGAAACGGGGTTCTTAACAATTTGATAGTGAAGGGAGAATGATATAGCTGCAAATCCTGTGTGCCCTTGGAGATTGTTTTCCTCACTACTTGATGCTCACAAGCTATGGAAATAGTGAGACTTCATTCTCTGTTTCCAAAAATTAAGGTAATAGACCCATATAGCATTCAAACAGGCCTTTCAGCCCAATACATCTATGCCAGCCAGAAAACACCAATCTACATTATTTCCAGTTTCCTGAAGATCTATGACCCACTATTCCCTGGCATTTTGCGTTTAAATGCTGCGTTAATGCTCGTATCTGTGACCTGAGCTTTTGTTCTTTCAATACATGCACGAAATGGTTTCACAGAAATAGATCACACAACTTTAACGACAGTGACAAACTCATCGGATCAGTAAGATGTCCTCGTTGTTTAATAATTATTAGAAAATCGAATTGTCTGTTTAGTTCATTTGGAATTTTAATGGAGCTAGACCAGCATGAATTGCCCTTGAGACGTTCCAGTCCAGTTGGTGTTGGTCCATCCAAGTGGCTGTTGAGAGGGAGTGCCAGCTGTGCATCTTATGTGCTGGTTTAGCTGGGTGTAAATATTAGTGGTGGTGGATGGAGTGTTAGACAAGTCGCCATGTTGTGATGAACAACTCGCAGTAAAACGAACTCTTTGTCAATTCGAATATATGAGAAGGAATGTATTATTCTTCAGAGAAATAACAACCTTACACGAGACGTCTATATAATAACGAAGCGAAGTCTTTTTCTACGTTATTGGTTTCCTTAAAATAATGGTGTCAAACAGCTGAAATAATGCTGCCGCTGTCGTTGGACGATTCTTGCACTGAGCATGTGAATTAACATGGATATTTTCAGAGATGTCTGGGTGTGCTAGGTTGAGTAAGTACTGATACTCCATGGGATGATGCTGGTTTGTAATCTCGCCACTTACTGACCACAGTTCGATGGAACAAACCAACAAGTCTCATTGGTTGCTGCTTCAGAATATATTAGAGCTGTCATGGCTGCCACCACATGAAATAATGTATTAAAGACAAGGCCCATCGAGTCTGCAGCATCCAATGCTGATACAAATGCTTTATAAAGTTTGTGATGTTTCCTTCCTTATCCACCCTCTCGGGCAGTGCATTCTAGACACAAACCATCGTCTGCGTTCAAAAAAGATTCCACAAATCCTCTCTTAATGTCTTGTCTTTCATTTTAAACGTGCTCCCCCTTGTTTTTGATCCTATGACTAAAGGGAACAGCTGCTCGTACCTCTTAAGCTCTTATACACCTCTGTCAGGTTCAGTTTTCTCCCACAGTGCACACAGGTTCACTGGAGAGACGCAGGGACAGGGTAGGAGTCGGGTTAGCCATGGGAAATACAGGAGTGGGGTATGAGGGGGGATCTGGGCGCAATGCTCTGCAGACGGTCAGTGTGGACTCGATGGGCCAATGTCCCATACAATAACAAAAAATAAAGGTTAAATCAAACAAAGAACGATGCTGGGGTTCTGAACCAAAAGGAAACAGCGTGCTGGGAAAACGGAGTAGGTTTGCAAGCCTTTGTCGAGAGAAAAACAGAGTTAGCTTTTTGAGTCCACTCACCATGCATCAGTCATGAAATCAGCTGGGAAATAGTGTAATATATGTTGGTGGATTGTGTTGAATATATGGAGAAATAGAGACATAGAACAAATAAACAAAGGAACTGTGGATAATCAACTGGTATGGAAATAAAATGAGAGATCATTTTCACTTATTTTTCACCTTTTCCCATATTCCTGAGTATAATACCCATTTAGATATATATCCTGTCCCCGTTTCAAGGGAGTTCTGTCCCCTCCATCTCTCCATCCTGGGTCATCTTCTTTTCTTCATTAATGGGACATGTGTGTTGTTGGTCAGGCCAGCATTTATTTCTATTTCCGAGTTGATTTGAGAAAGTGCTGGGGAACTGCATCTTTGAACCACTGCACTTCGATGTTTTCTAGACTGGCCGTGCTCAGGTCTGTCTGGTTTCACTTCTTTGAGACCTTGTAGTGTATAACTGAATATCAGACTTGGCTATTGCAAAGAGCATTTGGGAGTCTACCACTGCTGACGGTCTGGAATCACATGTAGGCCAGACCAGTGAAATTCCATTCCCGGAAGGACACTCGTGAGCCAGATGTTCTTAGTTTTAATAACTATCAATATTTCATTAGATTGTTAATTCCAAATATTTTATTGAATTCAAATTCCACCACTGCTGTGGCAGGATTGAAGTCTGGGTTTGGGTCATCACCTGGGAAAGGTATACAATTGGGAAATATTTGTGTAGATCTCAGAATTTGTAGTCTAGAGAAAATACCGCTTGACCATCACCTCTCCAGCATCTCCACCATCAGTAGCGGTGTTGCTGTTATCTTGACTGAGCAGAACATTGTACAGTTACAATGTCAATTATTTCCATGGAGAGCAGAACTATTCATATTTCAGGGACTGCACTGAAATGTAACAGTTTACCAACCAGGAATTGAAACAGAGGAGAGGTAGGCATTTTCAACACTGAGTGGGTGTGCCATATATACAAGTATTGACTTGCTCCTGACATTGGAAAGTCAGTGTAGGTTCTCTGGATGGTTTTCTTGCATTTGTGTTGTCAGCTGCTGCATTCATTAAAGGAGACCCGAGGGCCTGGTGTTCCTACTCTGTGCAAGGTATGGGGATAGATTTTACAGTGCATCTGGGTCTGCAGAGACTACATAGGGTGTAGCAGGTCTCTTCACTGTCCTTACTACGATTTCCACAAATATTTCCCAATGGTCTACCTTTCCCAGGTGCAAAGTATGAAGCCAGTTTATTTCAACAATGAGGAGGTCACAGAGTTGTGCAGTCTCACACCAGGGAGAGGACTATACTCAAAATTGCCCATCAACCATTTTGACTCTGTAACTTGACAGACAGGAGGGGCGGACATATCCATTATGCCAGAGTTCCATCATCTCACGTATTCACGAGGTGACAAAGGCCATCTCTGTCCAGTGAGGTTCTGTCCAAACAGAGGAAGCAACGGAAAATCTGTTTGGAAATATTAGAGAACAGGGTGACTGACGAAAGTGAGGAAGTTACGAAACTTAGAATTAGTAAATTCGAAGTACTGGTAAAAACGCATTGTGTTGAAGGTTGGTAAGCTGCTGGAGCAGATGACTGATGAATTTAGAGGGCTACCGCGATAGGGTTGGAGAATTGAGCTTGCCGGATAACTCTTTTCAGAGCTGGTGCAGACACGATAGATCAGTGGACTCATTCTCTCCAGCCTTTTCCTTAATTATAAAAGGTAGATCAAAGCTCTATAGATTCTGTAAAGGATCCTTCAGACTGGAAAGCAGCTATTATGATCACACATACTTACAACAGGATGGAGGGTGAAAACAGAAAACCAACTGGGGTATAAGTTCATGTCAGTTGTGAGGAAACTATGAGCAATTTTTGTAATTATTCATGAATAGATCATTGGAGAGCGATGATATAATTGAGCAGAGTCAACCTAGATTCCAGACAGTAAAACTATGTTTTATGGAGGATGTTGGTTGTGACATCTACGAGTGAGAACGGCGTATTTAAATTTTCAGAAGAAGGTTGACACGGTTGCACACAGGTAAGTGCAGAAAGGTACAGTCCTTGGCTAAGGGGGAATATCCTACATAGATTGAGAATTGGATGATGGCGAGGACACAGAGACTTTGGACAGAAGGCCACGACTGTTTGGGTATAACTTGTATCACTTGTATTAGTGCTTGGAACACCGTTATTTGTAGTCAGAGAAATGATTTGAATATGAACAACACATACAGCTTTTTTTCATGTTGGATTTATTAGAAGGTGAGAGATTGGGAAGTGCTTTTGGTAAAAAGGACCGGAATGCCCTTGGTCATAAGTCACGAACAGAATTCATGCAGGGCATCCTTTAATCAGGACAGGAAATGGAATGCCAGCCTTCATTACAAAATGTGTAGGAGTAAAGACACCTTCCTGCAGTTGTGGAGTGTTGTTGAGACAGTATTTGGGCTATTGTGGACAGACATGCTTTCCTATATAAATCAATGATCTCCCTGTCACAGAGGCAGTGCAAAGGAGTTTTATCAGAATAATCACTGGGATGATGGTACCATGATGAAAGTGTAAAGGAAATGGATGGTAATTTATAGCACGGTGAGAGTTGACTGCATTGGAACTTGAATATCATGGACGAACACATATTATTTCCATTGAAAGACATTGGTGGCATGAGAAATTGCATTTTCTTTATGTTACGTGCTTCTTGGTAGTTTATGTAGCTCTGTGGAGCTCCCATGTTGATTTAGAGAGAACTTAACGCTCTTACTGAATTCTTACTGTCTCAATGTTCAGTTGGTGTGTGACCCTGCACTGAGCGTCACATTGTTCACAAACCTGTCAGCAGCAACAATTCCTTACTTCTGAAAGAGTTAGCCATTCCCAACTTCCCTCCATGGAGAAAACCAGTCTCCCTTCTCGGAGATGGAAGATGCCTCCTTGAGTCTTCACATGAAACATTTGTCTTCCCTCTTCACTGTCAAAACATCACGTTAATGTATCAATTGTGTACCATTAGCAATGGAGCCAGAAGGAACACCATGGAGAAGTCTATCCGTGAAGTCTCTACTTCATTGGTTTGTCATGTTAGGGCGTCGATAACATCCTCCTATTTCTGTACAAGGGACTTGGGGGGTTGTTTGGGCAATCCTTGGTTCCTGTTTAACAGTTCAATGTGTTTGGCTGGGCTCCTTAACATCCTGTGTAATAGGCAGGAGGAAATGAATGGGCTATCCCTCTTCTTATCCAAAAGTGTTGATGGGCTGAATGACCTCCTCACATTCCTGTGAAGTGAGCTTCACGTGCTGAATAAGCTCCTCCTTTTATTGTGGTCATGCACAGTGTCCAGCAGTACTGTTACATGAATGTTACTGACACTCTAACAGCACAAGCCTGAATGCTGTCCGGGTCTTGCTGCACATGGACACAGACTGCTTCAGGAGCTGAGGGGGACACATTGTTCTGAACATCGTGTAATCTTCTTTGACCTTCCCCACTTCATAGCTTATGATGGGGGAGAAAGACATTTAGGAGCAACTAAAGATGCTTGTGCTGTGGATCTCCCGCAGAGATGTCCCGGGTCTGAGCTGGTGGATGTCTAAAAACCACAGCCAACCTCATTGTGCTGAATTACTCTAACCAATGAGGTGATTCGTTCTAATCTCCATAAATTTCCATTTCTTCAGGTTCCTTGATGCCATCATCAGTCAAATACTGCCTTGTTATAAGGGCCAGTCACTCTTACCTGGTATTCGCATATTTTGTTGATGTCAAAAGGTCACGCTGTATGTTTCCTTCACACAGAGGGGAGTGACCGTCGGGACATCTCTATCCCAGAATGGTAGGGGAGAGAGATTACTGAGATAGTTGGAAGAAGACAGAGATGGATGGATGTTTGACACGTCAGGGACTGTGGGAGTTGAGGCCTAGAGCAGATCAGCCATGATCCTATTGAAGGGAAAGGCAGGCTGTAGGAGCTGAATGACCTACTCCTGCTTCTAATGATCTTGCATTCTGTTATTGGATGCTTCATCGTTGTTATTTTCCTGGAAGTCCTGTGAAGGATTGTTGCAGTCAAAGAGACCACAGGATGTTGTGAGCAATATCTGGGTATAGTATGGGGGCATTATTTACTGTGAATCTCGGTCTACAACATGACTAATAAATGGAGACTGGGGAACTTCTGTAAAGAGAGAGGAGGGGACTGTTTCACAGTAGCACCCACTCTTTTCCAAAGAACGTTTTCCAATCCACACTAAATCATGTTTGACTGTATTCAGGGGCTGAATGGTCTCCTCTATTTCTGTGCACCAGGTAGTAGGAGCAAGTGGTCTCCAACTGTTCCTGTGTAGCGGATTGAGGTGCTGAATGGAATTGGGCAGAGTAGGACTGAGGAACAGGAATGGGTCCCTGCCCCACCAGGCACTAAGATTATGCCTGATCAGATTGTAGTCTCAGCCTCACATTGTTTTCTGCAGTTCATTATCCTTGAGTCACTTTCCCATCAAATATTTAACTAACACACCTTTGAATAAATGCAAACACACAGGTACCATAAACCTATGGGGCAGAAACCTCCCACTCAAATGGCCTTTTGAGAATTTCTCCTTATCCCTGATACTAGTGAGGTTAGAGAGTCATTGTTTCTTTTTATAGTCCCACTCCTCGAGAAGTCAGACAAATTATCAGTGTAACTAAGTGTGTAATTTGGTAACTGATATCGGTCTCAGACTGGGTCAGGTTCAATGTTCGGAACAAGTCAGAGAGGTTTCTTTAATTTGTAAAAATAACTAATCTAAAACCCAAGGAAAGTTACTCGAATTACAATGGATACATAAATGATATACCATTTGAACACTGACAATATGTACATCAACATTTATTTTTCTATAAATCTGAGGCACAGAGACATGCACACAAAGACACACACACACAGAAACGCACAGAGACATGCACACAGACACACACACAGACACGCACACAGACACACACACACACAAACACACACACTCACACACGCACACACACACGTGAAAGCAAACAGAAAAAAATGAAACTCTGCAGCATATTAGTTTGGAAGAGCTTTGTCCAAATAACAGTTAATTTCATGACAAAAGCAACATTGAAAATGTTTCAATTGTTATTCTGCCTCTGAAGTTTTTCTGCCTCACAGAAGCTGCTAAAACTGGGGTTTCTTCCTGGAACAGTTGAATTTGGTTGAATTCCCCTTTCTGCAGGCAGTGGAGAGATTCCAATGAATCCTCAATAGGAACCCTCAAAGAGTGCTAATGATGGCTGATTGGTTTTCAGCTCTCATATGTTCCTGTAGAGAAGTACAAGTGGAGATAGAGCAATAACCGTTTGCTTCTACGTCAAGTTACATTTTCTCCCTGCCTGATCTGAAACATGCAATAATGTGAAGCGAACACCATATATAACGTCTGGTTAAACATTCCCCTGATTGCATGACTCCTACCCTGTTATCTGCTCCATTTTGGAATGATTTGTAATTTATTATTTGAAGGTATGTTTAGATGTGACAGCATTATTTTTGTACAATAAATTCATGTCTTCATAGTACCTGTTTTAAAATGAATATATTGTTTTCTAAAACTGAATGCTTAGTTTTATTCTCTCATCCTCACGGGCTTATATAGTTCAATATGAACATCTCTCATTCTCAAGCTTGAAGTGCTCTGATCGTGTAGAGGCCATGTGGGCATGGATGCCGGGAACTGCCAAGGTTATTTTCCAAGGCTGGAGGAGTCCAAACCATAGAGTAGTGATTTAAGGTGATAGGGGAAAGAGTAAGAAGATACCTGAAGGGTAACATTTTTACGCAGAAGCTAGTACGTGCATGGAGCGAGCTAGCAGCAAAAGTGGTAGAGGTTTGTACAATTACAACATTTAAGAGACAATGGATGGGTATATGAATAGGAAGGGTTTAGATGGTTATGGGTCTAATGCTGGCAAATGGTACTACATCAGATTGGAATATCTGGTCGGTGCAGATGAGCTGGACTGAATGGTCTGTTTCCGTGCTGTATAACACTATGATTCCTTCAGGCCTTCATTCTCGCAAGGGGTAAAATAAAACATCTGTGAAAGCTTCTAAAACAATTAAATGTTTTTCTTTCAGTTAAGGTGTTCATTACTACGCACAAGATATCCGATGTAGTCTCAGCATTGTCATGTACAGATGCAGTAAAACATCCCAATGATTATACCCAATAGCGTTTGCATGAAACAGCATCATTCGATACACTTTCCTAATCACTTGCTGAATCTGCTGACTAGGTTTATGTGACTCATGTACCGGGACATACAAATCCCTCTATACCAATGAGTTCATCGATGTTTCTCCATTTAAGTAGATTACTGTTATTTTATCTGCTCAACACAGAAGTGACTTCCCTTATCCCACATTATACTGTTTTCTGCCAAAGTTTTGCTCACTAAATTCCCCTGTCTGTTTCCCATTGAGAGTCTCCATGTCCAGTTAAATGATTACCTTGGTGAATGAGCTAACTGAGTTCCACTCCAATCATTCCCCTCATCCAAATCATTGGTATAGATTGTAAGTAACTGATAATCTCACACTGATCCCTGAGGCACTCCACCAACTTACAACTTTTCAACATGATAATAAACATTTATCCCAAATGTTTATTCCCTGATAGTTAACCGGGTTTCCCCTGGTGCTGGGCAGCAGGCTAGAATGGTTGGATGGCCTCAAACTATGCTGTGTAATGTACTTAGCGGGCTGAATGACATCAATCTAAATCCTTAGAGGACAGAAGACAGAATTGTCTCCTCCTGTCTCATTATAACGATGCTGACTGGCTGAATGAGATCTTCCTTTACCTCTGCAACATTACTGTATGCTTGAGAGAACAACACATGGGTTAGGTTCAGCAGCTGGCCATTCAGCACCTCGCACCTGCTGCACAATGCAATTTGGCATGAATGACTCATATGTCAAAAGTTAACCAAGTACTTGTGCATTTCAGGTCAATAAAAATATTTTTGTCCCTTAGCCTGAGCCTTTCGTACTCCTAGGTGAGCTCCTACTGGGAATTCATGTGCTACCCATAACACTTCCTGTCTGTATGCTATCGGCAACACAATCTGGTGCACTTCGGCACATTTCTCCTCTGCACTAACTTGACGTGGTCTTCATTTCCGTCTTAAAAATAAATTTTTCAGATAATAACCCTCACGAATATCCTCTGTCTTCTTTTCAGAATACGCATCCACATATAAATCTTTTATCATCTTGTCTGTCTGTTGCAAGTCCCTTAGTCTTTCAGGACAAAACCCCTCTGCGTGACCCACCGCCTGTTCAGGTTTTACCTGCACCATTACGGCAAACAGGGTGTCCGGTAACTGAACGTCAACTATTTCATCTTTGTCCTCAGCTGTGCTTTGTGCTCTGACTTACGATTGTGGGATCTGGTTACTGTACAGCCTGGGAAAATACCAGGATATTTCTGATTTAACTCCTTAGTTTCTTAGTCTTCCTTGCGCTTCTCCACAACAAGGGGTGTCACTCCCAACTTGGACCTGCTAAATCATTCTCAAGAATAAACTGGATTCCTGGAACTGACTCTCTGTGAATCATTCCCACTGTAACTTCCCCAGTCTTGGCTAGGCACTCAAACCTGATCTTCCACAGGGGAATGCTACATTTCTGCCCATCTATTCCACAAATCACCACAGTCTCCTGTAACATATCAGAAAGATTGCAAATTTGCTCATCCCTTACTATTAGAGACTGGTTAGTTCCTGTATCTCTCAAAATTATAACTTCTTGCCCTTCTACCCCTGTTATTTCTGAGTAAACTTTACTCACAGAGGCGAATTCTTTATAGAGATCAGGTACTAACTCCATACCCAGCCGCTGTCTAGGCTGTGCACTTTCCTGCAGCTCATCGGCTCGTGTTGGGATTTCCTTTACAACTTTTACTAATGCCACTGACTTACCTTCTTTTACCACATCTTTTCCCACAGTGCCTTTCTTAACGACCAGCACTGTGACAGTACGTATCCCTCCTTATGGCAGTGAAAACATAATTTTCCTAGTGCACTTCTGAAACCACCAATACTGTAATTTTCTGTCTCCCACTCCATTACAGTGAAAACACCTGAGGCCTTTCACCTCCTTTCCACTCTCTTGGGCATCTTCTTTAACCCGTGGAAAACTCTTATTCTCTACTCTTTTTTTGTGTAGCATCCCAAATTCTATCCCTCATAGGACGAAATTCTGGCTGGAAGCTTGTCTTATGCAGCACCATGTATTCATCTTCTAATTCTCCTGCCTTTCTCAATTCCTGAACTTTCTGTTCCTCCAAGTGAGTTCTTATTATTTCTGGAAGTGAGCTTTTAAACTCCTCCAGCAGAATAATCTCCCTTAGAGCCTCATAGGTCTCAGCTATCTTTAAAGACCGCACCCATCAATCAAAATGCCTATGTTTAATTCTTTTGAACTCAACATAAGGCTTACCTGAACCCTTTCTTAATTTTCTGAACAGCTATCTATATGCTTCCAATACCAATTCGTAAGAACTTAAAATAGCTTGTTTTACGTCTTCATAATATCCTTAACCCTCATCTGTCAGCGCAGCAAATACCTCACTAGCCCTGCCTACCAGCTTAGTCTGAACTAGCATTACCCATAGATCCTTGGACCACTCCACCTGCTTAGCCAGATTTTCAAATGAAATAAAGAAGGCTTCAACATCTTTCTCATCAACACGTGGCAGAGCTTTTGACACCGTTGCATATATCACTAACGCCCCTTTTAATCTCCATCCTGTTAACTTGACTTTGCTGACTAAATCGCAATTTCTCAAGTTCAAATTCTCTCTCTTTTTTGCTCAGCTAAGAAATTTCTTTCTCTCTTTCTCCCTCTGTCTTCTCTCTTTGATCAGCTAAGAAACTTCTCCATTCTTTCTTCTCTCTCTTACTCTCTCCCTTTGTTTATCTTTAAACTGCATTTTCTTCATTTGTAATTTAAGTTTTTTTTTCCTAATTCTTCTGCACTTGTCTGTTTCTCTGACGCACCTTAGTGTTTGAGTAATTTCCTGTCAATTTCTGCTTTACTCTTGTTCTTGGTTAGACCCAAATCTAAGATATTTGCTAATTCTAAACGTTTGGCCTTTATCTTTCCTTCTAAACGCCCTCGGCAAATGTGGGAATCATCTTCAAACCACAGAAAATCTTTAACATTTTTTAAGATCCATTTCTCTCACTTTAAATTTAACCAACCACAAGTCACTGAAATTAAACAAACTGTCTCACGGACGTTTTATTTAAAGCTCTCGGACAATAATTTAAAAATAATTAAATCTACTGTGAGTTAACTCTGTCCAAATCTCAGACTGGATCTGTCTAAGCCTGTTCAAATCGCAAAGGAAAACCCGCACACCGTTTAACACAGGGTAAACCCCTCTCCCATTTTAAACCAGATACAGAGAAAAAAGTTCACCTCATGCTGGAATCTGTTAAATTTCGAGAGGCAAAGATCTATTTACAAAGTAAAACTAACAATTTTGTTCGTTAAGTCCAGCAGAGAATATTAAAATGAACAACTATTTAGAACTCCTTTTGTTAAACCTTTTACCTCCCACACTACAACACAGATCTGATAAAACAAAACACCACCATTAAGATTTACAAGAAATAGAAACGCATTCCAAAACCAGTCAGCTTTTTCAATTCTCCTTTGTAGATTTTGCTCTGTAGGGTTTTTTCTCTAGGTCGGCTAAGATGTTCTGCTGTAGAAACCTCTTATAGACAGGTACCTTTTAGAAAGCTCTTCAGCTTGCAGTCTGTCTTTGTGGCTGTCCTTGGCAGTTCTCCCCCTAAATGTTCAAAATTAGCGGTTTTATACCTCAAAACATTGGATCATTTTATTGATTTTGAAGTCATAAAATACATTATATTTCAAACTAGATTGGATTTCAGTGTATTTGGGCATAATTTAAACTGGCAGGCGCAATTTGGATTTGTTTTTGTTCCATGGCAACTCAGAATCACTGTTGATTTCGCAGTCAATTTTTTTATTTTAACTTCTTTCAGAATAATGTACACCTCTACACCTTCATAACAATATCTTTTGGTTTCTGTAAATTTGATGATCTTGGTAAGTTCACAAAATAGCATATTCTGTTCCATAAAAAGACACGTTTACTATCATCCTTCCTTTATCTAAATCCTTCTTTCCAGTTATGATTCCAATTACTAACAATGTTACTGGTATTCTTCAACAAAGTAATACATTGCGTGTGTGTCAGTTTGCGTGTCTGTATATATATATGTGTGTGTATTTTGTGATTAATCCGCTGTAATTAAACTGACATGAAAGAATGAGATGCAATCACATTCCCAAATGAAGAAGTAAATGCGCAACGTTTCCGAACTTTCTGATATAAAAAAAAGGTGCAAAAATCTCCTTTATTCAGGATTGGAAAGTGAGCACATGCCGTTCATGTACAAAACAGAAGTAATTTAATGAACATTTACTGGGATTATTGAACAACCAAATATTTTGTTTTCTCCTGAGAGTTTAAATTCAGCATTTTTCAAGTCTGAGTTGTACATGTTTTTTATCAATATGCAATCGTCATCAGTGACAAAAGCAGCAATTGCTGGAAATGCTCAGTAGTTCTGGCAGTATCTGTTGTGAGAAAGCAGATTCAACATAGGGGAGCGGAATAGGTGTGGGATGTTTACTTTTCGCCAATAGTGTTCAGCAATGTGCCGGTTAGATGCATTAGTCAGGGGTAAATGCAGAGTAACAGAGTAGGAGGATGGGTCTGGTTATGTTACTCTTTGGAGGGTCAGTGTAGACATCCTGTATGAAACGGCCTGCTTCCCCACCGAAGGGATTCTGTGATTCAATAAATTATTCATACAAAGGGTGGTGAGTGCCAGGATCAAGAATGTCTCAGAGCATGTTCAGGGCACACTGAAGGGGGAGGGTGAACAGCCAGTGGTCATGGTACACATTGGTACCAATGACATAGGTAAGAATAGTGAAAGGTCCTGCAAAAATAAAAGCTCAGGGAGCTCGGAGTGAGTTTAAAAGCAAGATCTCCAGGATCATAATCTTTGGATTGCTCCCTGTGCCACCTAGACGTGAGCCAAGGAAGAGGAAGATAATCGAGTTGAATATGTGGCTAAAGACCCGGTCTGGGAGGAGGCTTTCTGATTTTTGGATGATTCGGATAGCTTCCGGGACAGGTGGGAACTAAACGAAAAGTACAGGGTTAACCTTAACTGGAGGGGCCCCAACATCCTGCAAGGGAGGTGTGATAGTGTAACTAGAGTAGATTTAAGTTAATAATATAGGAGGCTGGAACTAAAGCAGCAGGTCAGAAACTGAGCAGAAAGTAAAGTTTAGTCGAATAAACAGGCATAGCCAGTTTAATGGTCATGCTGAAGGAAGGAACCATAACAATTTAAAAATGTGAATCGAAAGTTGGAGTAAGTGGCTCACTATTGTTGGTGATCAATAAATAAAGATGGAGAGCCTGTGCACAAAAATATTAAAAGAGAAAAACAAATCAATGGTGGTTGGTGCCAGGATCAATATGTCTCAGAGAATGTTCAGGGCACCCTGAAAGGGGAGGGTGAACAGCCAATGGTCGTGGTACACATTGGTACCAATGACAGAGGTAACAAGAGTGAAACGTCCTGCAAAGAAAGCTCAGGGAGCTCGGAGTGAGTTTAAAAGCAAGATCTCCAGGACTGTAATCTTGGGATTGCTCCCTGTGCCACCTGGAAGTGAGACAAGGAAGAGGAAGATAGTCAATTTGAATATGTGGAAAACTTTTCAACTAAATGTGAGCAGTATTTGGAGTAAAATGAATGAGCTGACAGCTCAAACAGAGATAAATAGGTATGGCCTTGTGGGGATTACTGAAACGTGGTTACAGGAAGGTCAGAACCGGGGTGTTAAATGTCCAAGGGGACTTAGTATTCAGAGTAGAAGGAACAGCAGGTGGAGTGTCTGTATTGGTTAAGGATAATGTCAAGGCTGTATTAAGAAGTGATATTAGCACGTGGGATGAAAATTATTAATCAATCTGGTTCGAAATAATACACATGGAAGAAACCCACTGGTAGGAGCATTTCCAGCCCACAAGCTCCCACCCCAGAAAACTACTTTCAAAGTAGCGAATAGCATGAAGCAGAGAATATTGATGACTTGAGACAAGGGCACAAGAGTGATTATAAGTAATTTGAACATTCACATTTACTGGATTAATCAATGTGGCAAGGGGAGCCTCAGAGAACGATTCACGAAATGTAAGAAGGATTATTTCTTCGAGTAACATGTCATCTAACCAAACAGATAACAGGCGTTGGTGTTACATAAAGAGGAAGGCGTGATAACTCATATTGTAGTACTGGATTATTTTAGAAAGAGTGACCACAGCATGCCTGAGTTTCACAGGAAAGACAGAGTCACATATGAGAGGTTTAGTGTTGGACAATGATAATCTTACTGGCCTGAGGAAGGGTTTGGACCGAGTTGACTTGGCAAAACATTAAAGGGCAGGACAGTTGAAGAACAGTGGCAACTACTTAGGGAGATAATTAAAACCCCTCAATTAAAGTGTAATCCTGAGTGGAAGATAAATTGTAAAACGGTGAAAAGCGATCCATGTCTTAACAAGGAAATCAATAATAACATGACGGTGATAGCCTGGTCGTATTATCGCCCACCAATAATCCAGATAATGTTCTGGGGACACGGCTTCAAATGCCACCATGGTAGATGGTGGAAGATAAATCCAACATAAACCTGGAATTAAGAGTCTATTAATGATAATGAATCCACTGCTCATTGTTGGATACACCCATCTATTTCATGACTCTCCTTTCTGGACAGAAACTACCATCCTTACCTGGTCTGACCTACATGTGACTTCAAACCCATACAAATTTTGTTGACGCTTAACTGCCCTCTGGACAATTAGGGACGGACAATGAGTGCTGTGTAACCCAGCGACGCCATCATCCTGTCAAAGAATTAAAGAAAAACGATTACATTGTCAGCAAATGATAACTAAAAACAAAATCAAAATGGCTACGAAGGAAAACGAGCAGAAATCATATTAATTGATAAAGAACACTTCTCCGAGTAGACAAAAAGGAAAAGAATGCTGTACCGAAATGTTGGTCTTTTAGAGGATGAAAACGGCAAGGCAATAATGGGAAACTCCGAAATGGCAGAGGCAAAACCAACATTTCCTGTTTTCATAGTAGAAGATAATTTCTTCCCAAAATGGACAACAATTGCAAAGGATCTTGATGGAAGAACGATGATGAGGAAGATGATATTAAAAACATTGATGGGATTAAAGTCAGGTTAGGCCCTCGGCCTGCACTCTATCATATTAAAGGAGGTAACAGCAGAAGTGCTGGATGTGGTAGTTACGATATTCAAAACATCCCTGGATTCTAGAACAGTGCCGAAGTTTTGGAATATTAATAATTTGGCACTAGCATTCCAAACAGGAGATAGGCAAAAAAAAAAATCACAAACTATAGACAAATCAAAGTTTGTGCGAAGATTTGTAGCTCGGGTGCTCGTTGTTGTGGTTCTGTTCGCCGAGCTGGAAGTTTTTGTTGCAAACGTTTCGTCCCCTGGCTAGGCGACATCATCAGTGCTCGGAGCCTCCTGCGAAGCGCTTCTTTGATGTTTCCTCCGGTGTTTATAGTGGTCTGTCCCTGCCGCTTCCGGTTGTCAGTTTCAGCTGTCCGCTGTAGTGGTTGGTATACTGGGTCCAGGTCGATGTGTTTGTTGATGGAGTTTGTGGATGAATGCCATGCCTCTCGGAATTCCCTGGCTGTTCTCTGTCTGGCTTGCCCTATGATAGTAGTGTTGTCCCAGTCGAATTCATGTTGCTTGTTGTCTGCGTGTGTGGCTACTAAGGATAGCTGGTCGTGTCGTTTCGTGGCTAGTTGATGTTCATGTATGCGGATTGTTAGCTGTCTTCCTGTTTGTCCTATATAGTGTTTTGTGCAGTCCTTGCATGGTATTTTGTACACTACATTCGTTTTGGTCATGTTGGGTATCGGGTCCTTCGTTCTGGTGAGTTGTTGTCTGAGCGTGGCTGTTGGTTTGTGTGCCGTTATGAGTCCAAGGGGTCGCAGTAGTCTGGCAGTCAGTTCCGAGATGCTCCTGATGTATGGTAGTGTAGCTAGTCCTTTTGGTTGTGGTATGTCCTCGTTCTGTGCTCTTTCTCTGAGGCATCAGTTGATGAAGTTGCGCTGGTATCCATTTTTGGCGAATACCTTGTATAGGTGTTCCTCTTCTTCTTTTTGCAGTTCTGGTGTACTGCAGTGTGTTGTGGCCCTTCTGAATAGTGTCCTGATGCAGCTTCGTTTGTGTGTGTTGGTGTGGTTACTTTCATAGTTTAGGACTTGGTCTGTGTATGTGGCTTTCCTGTATACCCTTGTAGTGAATTCTCCGTTTGGTGTTCTCTGTACCATCACGTCTAGGAATAGGAGTTGGCTATCCTTTTCTTCTTCTCTCGTGAATCGGATTCCTGTGAGTGTGGCGTTGATGATCCGGTGTGTTTTTTCTATTTCCATGTTTTAAATGATTACAAACGTGTCATCAACATATCTGACCCAGAGTTTGGGTTGAATTTGTGGTAGAACTGTTTGTTCTAACATTTGCATAACTGCCTCTGCTATGAGTCCCGAGATTGGTGATCCCATGGGTGTTCCGTTGATTTGTTCGTATATCTGGTTGTTGAATGTGAAGTGTGTTGTCAGGCACAATGCACAATTCAAATGGGCAGGTTGCTATATCTTGAAGATGGTGTTTAATCTGGATAAGTGCAAACTTGAATTTCCTACCGCCAGTCTTAATTTCTATGTTCTTGTGTTGCTCCATCAACAGTTCTTTGGATTGTATTCACCATTGGTGGCTGGGGTGATAGGAATTGAGGGGTTTGGTTGTGGGAGATGCAGGTTGCTCTGTGTATGGGGAACATGACATCAGTGTGGAGAAAATAGCGCAGTCAGGCCTTGTTGATTCCCACAGAGGCCTGGCAACCAGATGGCCTATCCCTGTTCTTAATAAACCAAATCACACTGTTGCAGTCAGACAAATAATCCATAATTTATATTCCCATCTCATAATAAAGGGACAAATGACCATTGAGATCGGAAGTAAAGATTTGGCAAGTATTTTTAGATTTAATGGCTATTTGAAACTGCAGTCTGAGAAGGGAGCGACTGGACAACAAAACACTTTAGCATTGTTGCAACTTTATAGTTTAGGTATTGAGTAAGATTATTACATTATCAACATTGTTGGAAAGTGTCCATTATCCACATCTTATGAAAAATATTTTGTATGTTTTTTTGGGAAAATACAAGCATTGAAATGGTTAGAAAAGGAAAATTTGAAGAGGATCTCAGTCTTTAAAGAGGTCTGGGCATGTCAAGGGTACGGTAAATATTGATGTTTGGATCATAGTTGGGAAAATGTACCTTAGTTTGTGAACGTTGGCGAGTTGAATGGAAAACTGTCTTTTTCTGGAGGCAATATAAATCTTGAAATATGTTAATACCAAACGCGTTTAGAAATAGAAAAGTTTTTCTACAGTTTACACATTAATGATGAGACCACTTTCACTTTATAAGTGTGTCTCCTTATTATTAAGACTTCGAGTAAGGGGTAAAGCTGCTCTCTGTTCACCCTGTCCATACTCCTTATGCTGTTAAACACCCCCATTAGGAGCACCACGGAACCTTCTTTGGTTAAAAGTAAAATCCAATAAATCGAGCCTCCCTTCAGTTTGAGTACTCTCTTGTCTTGTTACTTCTCAATGTATCACATTTATCAGTGTAAAATTTCATCAGCGATTGATCTGGCCATCTGAACAATAGGTTTATACCCTCCTGTACCCTCGCACGTTCTTCCTGATTGTGACCACCATCTCATCTTTGTGTCATCCACAACATTAGAACATAGAACATAGAACATAGAAGAATACAGCGCAGTACAGGCCCTTCGGCCCTCGATGTTGCGCCGATCCAAGCCCACCTAACCTACACTAGCCCACTATCCTCCATATGCCTATCCAATGCCCTCTTAAATGCCCATAATGAGGGAGAGTCCACCACTGCTACTGGCAGGGCATTCCATGAACTCACGACTCGCTGAGTAAAGAACCTACCCCTAACATCTGCCCTATACCTACCCCCCCTTAATTTAAAGCTATGCCCCCTTGTAATAGCTTTCCCCAAACTCCATCCCTCCCATTCTTCTCATCATCTTTTTATGAAGTTCACTATTTAACCTTGATTTTCTTCATGTTCTTCCGATGTAGTTCACAGGAAAAGAATTGAGAAATCGATTCTCTTGCTTTTTCCTATTTCGATGAATTTATAGCATGATGCAGTTGAGGTTTTTTCTTATGAGAGAGCCACACATTTTATTTTGGACATGGAGCTGAATTCCCTTTTTATACTATGTGCTCTGTATGTTTTATTCATAAGGCTTATCCAATTAATATTGGATTAGGTTTAGCTGGTTTTCACTGCAGCATTTGTGTTTTACGTGGACTTGGATAATGTTCTTTGTGTCGTTCCCTGCAACAGTCACAGCTGAAGGAACATTCCGTGTGTACGATGGACACAGATTCATAATTTTGTTTGAAAGAGCTAGAGATATGATGATAAAGATTCAATTAAATTCTATATATAGACTCACGGCAGGAGATCAAATTATATCGCCAAGTCATCTTGAATTGGAAACAAATTATTAAAACATACGCCCACTTTTCTTCATATTGTAAAAACAGTTTCAAAAAATGTTCTTAGAGCAGCATGGATCTTATAGCTGCTCCTGGGATTGCAGGTAGTTAAATATTTAATGTAGTCTTTTATTGCACTTGATATAGTTATCATAGTTTATTAATTCAACATTTTTTTCTACTTGTTTTATTAACATTCAAAAGCAAACAAAAAAGCAAAACAACTCACGATTTTCTTTCAAACGAATATTTTAATAAAGATCTTTTTAAGGGTGGTTAACGAAAAAAGAAATGTCTATTTATGTTTTAAAATGTTTCTTTTATTACACTGCGAAAGAGTTTTTTTTGTTTTGAAATAGTAATCAGTTTTTTTTTAAAAAAAAGGAGTTGTCCCTGCATTCCGGAGAGTCCTACACATTCTCAGGTCCGGAGAAGGCTATTTTCTTCTCTGAATTTTTTGAAGAGGATTATTTTTATTGATTTAATTAGCTAAACGTTTGATTTTATTTATTTATTATATATTTTATGCGTATATGTACATATTTGTTTTCCATTTTAATATTATTGTCTGTATGTCATGAAAGGTAACATAAGGTGTCGTAAAAATCTTGCTTTTAAGGTCACATATAGGGGACAGAGAGGATGGCTGGTAGATTTAGAAAACAAAAATACCCAGCAAATCAGACAGATAGATGGATGTCTACCTGGCAAGATAGGAATGTAGTTCAAACCTCTCTTGTGGCTATTCCTCTATCAAAATGATTTTCAGTTTTTAGAACTGCCGAAGGAGATTGTCTCTCTGAGGAAAATGGAAGAGCCATCAGTTATTGGACACTTGGAATGATTCTTATGTTTGGCAGCGTTTGAGATGATTTTGAAGAATTATTGCTAAAGTGGATGCTTCTGTCAGGGGCAACAACAAAAGATTCTATTGCAGTGACCATAGATTTGGGATGGTTTGTGGCTTTCCTTGTGCTCGGATTAAAAACGTCTCTAAACTTTTCAAGCACATTGTTAAAGGTGAGATTGAGTAGCCAGAACTTATTTTACATATTGCTAGGAATGATATTTTAGGGAAAGATTAAAGCAGTACAGAATGAATTTAAAAGGGGAGGTCGAAGATTTAAAATAAAACCTTAAAAGTAGTAATTTCTGGTTTACTCCCAATGCCAACCCCAACTGGGAACGAACAAAAAGTTAAAGGAGAAGAAACAATGTCTGAAGAACTACTATGTTGTTGAGGGACTTAGATATTTGGGTAAAATGAAACTATTTTAGAATAGAAAAGACCTGTTCAGAAAGGATTGGTCTAATCTAAACTGGAAAGCAGCTAATATCTTAGCAGGGAGATTTTCTCATTCTATGTCGAGATACTTTATATTGACAGAGACAATAAGGGGGATATTCTAAGTAGTATAACAAATGGTAGGATGGATGGAGAAGTTTATGAAAGGGAGGAGAGCACGTCAATTAGAAAAAAAGACGAGAGAGCCAAGAGTATACAGTAATTCTGAAGCACTCAATTGCATTTATTTCAATGTAACCGGTCTTACAGGGAAGGCTGATGAACTCAGAACATGTTTCAGAACATGGATTGGGACATTGTATTTATTACAGGAAGTTTGTTGAGAAATGTTCAATTCCAGAGTGTAGTGATGGGAAAACATAGCAGGACAGGCAGCATGTGAGAATCAGGAAATTCGACGTTTTGGCAAAAATCCCCTCAAGCGGAATGAGCTTTTGAAGGACTTTTGCCTGAAACAGCGATTTTCCTGCTCATCAGATGCTGCCTGACCTGCTGTGGTTTTCCAGCCCCACACTCTCGACTCTAATCTCCAGCATCTGCAGTCCTCACTTTCGCCTGAGAGATGTTCAAGACTGACAATTCAATGTTCCAGGTGGTAAGTGTCAGAGAAAGGAGTGAAAAATCATGCGGTTGGCTTTGAGGTGGAGGGCTGCCGTTTTTGATTAAGGAATAAATCAATCTGCAACTGGGAAAGATATTTCTGAAAAGTCATCCAGTTAAAATATACGGGTAGTATTAAAAATAAGAAAATAAAGATCTGTTTGAAGAGATTGCACTAAATGCTCATTTGTGACAAACCGTCCAATGAAAATATATTTGTAGAAATTAAAAATAAGTAAGGAAAGAGCACGTCGATGGTATTGTACCAAATGGTCTCCAACAGAAAGAAAGAAATTGAGAAACAAACATGTGGGGAGATCTCGGATATATGTAAGCTTAATAAAGTTGTAATGCTGGGGGATTTAAATTTTCTAAAAATTGATTGGGACTACCACAGCGTTAAAGGGTTGGATGGTGGAGAATTTGTCAAATGTGTTCATGGAAATTTTCTTCATCAATATTGAGATGATCCTAACAGATAAGAAGATAAACTAGGTCTTCTTTTGTGCAATAGGCAAGCAAGTGACTGAAGTAAATGTGAGGGAATATTTTGGGTATTGAAATCATAGCTCTATTAGTTTAAAATGGTTATAGAAAAGAATAAGCCTTTCTTTTTTTTAAAATTGGAGTATCATAAATTTTAATGGCAAGGAACAAGGACAATCCAAGTTTGATTGGAGTAGAATGTTAGCAGGTAAAACGATATCTGAAAAGTGGGAGGCATTCAGTAGTGTGACGACGAGAGTTGAGAGGCATTATGTTCCTGTTAGAGTGAAGGGTAATGCTGGTAATGCTAAGGAACAATGAACAACTACAGTTATTGAAATTTTATTCAAGAATCAAAGAAAATCTTACTTTAGATATAGACAACTTTATTAAATCGAATCTCTTAATCAATATACAGAGTGTGGGTATTATTTCGAGAGAAATCAGGAAAGCAAAAATGAGATATGAGATAGCATGGGCAGATAAGCTGAAGGATAATCCAAAGATATTGTGCAACTACATTAACAGCAAAAGGGTAACCACCCAGATGGTAAGGCCTCTCAAAGATCATGAAGGATATCGATGTTTTGAACCCAGGAGGTGGGGAACAAAATCCCATTCCTGGTTCACTACACAGCAACAAACACACAAAATTGGGTGCACCTCACATTCATCCAGTTTGAACTCTATACGCCATTTGTTAGCCTGTTGACCCTTTTGATCAAGATCCTTTTGTAGTCTTAGAAAACCTTCTTCACTGTCCACTATGCCACCAGTTTTGGTGTCACCTGCAAACTTACTAACATGCCTTCTATATTCCCACGCAAATCATTTAGATAAATTACAAACAATGAAAACCCAGAACCAACCTCTGTGGAACACTGCTGCGCACAAGCCTTCAGTCCGAAAAGAAACTGCCCTCCATTACCCTCTGTCTCCCGCCATTGCACCAATTGAAATTGATGAAGAGAAACCCCACAGTTCTGGCAGTATTTGGGCAGAGAAAAATTGAATTAACTTTTTTTGAGTCCAATATTACTTGTTCAGAACAGGTTCATAATAAGACTCGAAATGTTAACTCTGTATCTCTGCACAGATCCTGCGTCATATATTGCATTTCGCCATCATATTTCATTTGTATTTCAGATTTCCAGTATCGATAATATTTTTCTTTTTCTTTGATTGGTCTAGATGCTGAAGCCAGTTATATTTGGACAATATTCTCTATTCCTGTTCCTATTATTGTGCCAGTGATACATGTATTACAGGAGACTCTGTTTCTCTTTACGTTCTGCAAATAAATGTGCGGATCTCATCAAAGTGATTTTCATTTAAAAGACCTTTAAGAGACAGCTACGATTGATGAAGAAACAGGAATAGTTTATTAATTATGGCATTATCAGTGTGTTTTATGACTAAAAATGTCTCCTCAGTTCGTGAATATTTTCAACATATTTTTCTGAATAATTTCAGCACATATGGCTGTCATGCAGCCCATCATCTCTATACCAGCTTGGTATATGTGCTGTATCCTCACTCTTACTCTGCTGCAACTCACTGTAACTCAATACATTTTGTTATCGGTGTCTATTTTTATTTCTGAATATCCCGTCCAGATGTAACCAATATTAACAACCTGTATAACCTGTAATTAAACAGTCTCTATTTAAAATATAATTCTGTATGTCACATTTAAAGTTTGTCTGTTCTGTTCACATTGTCGTTTAACATTCTATGTACCAAAGGTCATCTGTAATCTTGCTCTGCATTTCATTTCATTTATTTGTTAGAAAGAGTGATGGTTGAATACTCGTGACTGGGAGATATTACTGTACTCCCTTCAGGGATCCTCAGTTACTGGCCCCAGTCCTTTCTATCTCATAGCCAATATAATATTCATTCCAGCCCACACTCATTAATTCATGACTTTTAATGAACAAGGTTTTTGTACCTTGTTATGGGCCAGGCCCGACCCCTCAAAACATTTTTAAACACGTAGCCCAGTCCGTAATGTTGTTATTCGTTGAAAGTAAGTGTATAGTGGATATTCCCAGAATGAATTAGCTGGTCCGACTGCTGACTTTTAAACAAACAGAATGTATTTGCAAAAATAAGGAATGAAACACAACGAAGCGAAAATACTTTACCTGAATAATCCAGCCTATCCGAACCTGACAGGCTACCTCTAATTAATGATGCTGATCCAAATTACTTGCAACAATCCCAATAAACAAGCCCCTGAGCACAAAAAAAGTAAACATTACACAAAAAAACTTACAGATTATGAAGTCAGATGTTTGAAGGAAGGTGACAGCGTCCAGTTTCAACCGTGAACCCGACTCAACTAACCCTCGAACTGAACCGACCTGTGCAGGTGGAGAGCTGCACGTCCACTTGACTACACCAGTTTTTTTGTTAGAGACTTGAAAGCCTTCTGTCCGAGGCATTATCTGTTTGTAAAAAAACAAAGCACCCCAATGAAGCATCCAAAATTGAGACATGCTTGAACTTCGGGTTGGTTAGAACCTCTCTGAAAACAATTAAAGAGCAACATAACCTTGTAAAGAGAGCACCTTTGTGATAACTCCCCCGATATAAAACGGAATCATCAATATACAAAGATGCTTTCAGGTTTCAACCCCACCCCCCACCCCCTAAAAATAATGGTTAGTACACTAAAATACGCATGTACATTTTTTTACTATAAACATGCAAGCATGCACAACTACATCCAGATTCAGTGTGTGATATTCCCATCATTGAGTGCCTCAATCTGTCATCCACGTTTTGACAATGCATCAACAATCGTGTTTTCAAGACCTGCCACATACACAATTTTCAAAATGAATGGCTGTAACAACAGGCTCCAGCTAAACAGTCTCGCATTTTTGTCCTTAAATTTCTCTAAAAACGTCAATAGATTATGATCAGTGTACATGGTTTTCTCAGATGTGTTGCTGGAAATGTAAATGCTGAATTGTTGTAGTGCCAACACAAAGCTCACAGTCACTCTCTGTACTGTTGAATATTTCTACCATTGAACACCCATTTTCTTGGAGAAATACCTAATAGGTCTTTCTGTCTTCTTGTCACTTTCCTGCAGAAGCCCAGCACTGACATCCACATCACTCCCATTTAAAACCACCTTGAATGGTTTTGCATAATCAGGTGTGGCTGATAGTGGGGAAGTGGTTAATATATTTCATGCCGTCAAATGCCTTTTGACAGTCCTCTGTCAACTGAAACGTCTTGCCTTTCTTTAACACTTCAGTGACATTGTGAAAATGAGGCACTAACCTTCGATATAATCTACACAATTCCAGGAACCATAGTAATGCTCCTTTTGTCAATGGTATGGGAAATTCCCCAATTACCTTCACTTTTACATCCAATGACACCGTTTATCTATGTCCAATAGCATGTCCCAGGAAAGTGATTTTTGCTTTGGCAATTTCACTTTTTCCTAGGTTTACCACTAAGCCTTCCTTCCGAAGTCAATCGAACAAATCCAATAAATGCTCTAAATGTTCCTTCCATGACTGACTAAAAAATCACCAGGTCATCAATGTGCACCACACATTAGATAATCCGGTAATTTATTGGTTAGCCCGTGAAATGTGGCCGGCAAGGTTTTCAAACCAATTGTAAGTTGCCAGTCCCACATTTTCAGCACAGTCTTCCAACCGTGTAACTGGGCACAAATAAATTATTTTAACTGCATTAACTATTATAGTCCACACATAACCATTGGGTAGCATTTGGTTTTGGCACCATGACTATGAGTGAGTTCCAGTCACTGTAACACACGTTGATTATGTCATCTTACAGCATGCATTCAATCCTCTTTTGAACCTGTGCCAGCTTTATGAGGATTATGCCTGTAAGGATGTTGCTTACTCATAACAGCATCTCCTATAGCTACATTATGCACAATTGGGCTCGTACTTCCAAGTTAATTTCTGCTTACCTCCCCATGTGATAGTAATAACTCTTTCTGGTCATTTCCATTTTTCTCAAAAAGGTAACTCAAATTTATCCCAATTTTAGAAAACTACCTCATTGTCCACTTTATTTAAGGAATGCCATAATCATTAACACCTTCTCCTCCTACTTTCCTTCCCTGTCAAATTACATTTTGAGCATATTCACATGACATACGCTATGACAAGTCTTTCTGTCTGGAGTCCTTATCAAGCAGGTACCCCCACCCTTTTTATTTTATAAGGTCCATTAAACCTTGCTTTTCAAGGTCCACCTATCACTGTAAATAACATTAATTACTTATCCCCGATTGCAAAATTGCAAATTTTTTATTTCCTGCCCGCTTCCTGTTTTATTGCATGCTGCAATACTTTTAAATGCTGTATAGCCAACTCCCCATCGCTATTAATCGTTCCCTAAAAATTGAGATATAGTCCAAAAGTGTGACCTTTGAATTCTGATTTAATACTTTCTCCTTAATCAATTTTAATGGCCCAAAAACTAATTCAAATGGATTGAATTTGCTCTGTTAATTTGTTGCATACCTGATCACAAAAAGCGCAAATGGATTTTCCTGAACCTAATCATCTGGATAATCCCTATCAGAAGCCCTCAACATGGTCTTTAATGTTTAATATCACCTTTCTAGCTCTCCCTGCAATTTTGGATTGTACACATTAGATTAGAATTGCTTTATTCCTACGACATTGTAGTGAATAACTTATATGTGAAGTTTGAACCCTTGATCTCACTGTAGCTCTATTGGTGGTCCGTATCTATTTTTAAAAAAGACTAATTCCTTTGCAATTCTTTTAGCTGTGATATGACATCTTGGGGTGGCCTCTGGAAATCTGGTCGGTGCATTCATTATTGCTAACAAATACTGGTGCCCACATTTTTTGAGGTTGGCGACGTAGCCAATCAATTAAGACTCTCGTAAAAGGTTCCTCAAATGCCAGAATAGTTTTTAAAAATGTGCAAATTTATTATTGCTTGTGTTTTTCCAATTACCTGACATTTATGACACGTCTGGTAAAATTCAACTACATCCTGTTGCAGTCCAGGCCAGTGAAATGTCTCTGTATTTCTGTCTGTGTTTACCTCACTCCTAAATGTCTTCTAGGTGGTAGCTCATATAAGATTCGCATCACTTACTTTCTCTCCCCTATTGGCAAAACGATTTGATGAATCTCTTCCCATTTCTAATCTACTTGAGTGTGTGATAGTCTCCCTTTCCTTAGCTGGACATCATTTTTAAGGTAATGACACTCAGGGATACATTCAAAATTCCTAACGTATATGCTTTTTAATACAACTGTTTTAAGCTTTTATCTTTCTGCTGTGACACAATTGGTTTAGCTGAACTAAAAATATTTGCATGATCACCTACTTGCTCCTGTTTTGTCTCAACTCTCTGATGGAACGAAGTCTCTGCTAATGCCGCTTAAGCTACCTTATCTTTACATTTTCGATCTGTCCTGTTTGAACTGGTGACACTGGGACCTTGCTACCCCACAATCAGCAAAGCTTCCACGATAATTCTCCTGGATTGCTTCAGTTGCCTGTGACTCCACTGACTTTTCAACCAGAGTTGGCAGTACACCTATCAGTAAATCAGCTATATTTTTCGTAAGGACAAATTGTATTCCTGGAGCTGAGAGTTTGTCCAATACCCATACCACAATTCCTCCACACTTTTCTGGACACGCTATCCTCGCTTTACAAAATTTTGCACTTCTTGTCTCAAGATAAATTCCCTTTAGCAGTATCTTTTCTGGAAATAATTCTTCAGGAGTACATAACTCCTCATCTTTCAGCATTACTCCTCATCTTTCAGCATTCAGATTTTTATGTCCTCTTTGTCTACTGGAGTAGTGCTAGAAGACTGGAGGATAGCAAATGTGGTTCCCTTGTTCAAAAAGGGGAGTAGGGATAACCCTAGTAACTATAGGCCGGTGAGTCTCACTTCTGTTGTGGGCAAAGCCTTAGAGAGAATTGTAAGGGATAGGATTTATGCACATCTGGATAGGAATAATGTGATCAAGGATAGTCAGCATGGTTTTGTGAAGGGCAGGTCGTGCCTCACAAACCTTATTGACTTCTTTGAAAAGGTGACGAAGGAGGTTGATGAGGGGAAAGCGGTAGATGTGGTATATATGGATTTTAGTAAGGCGTTTGATAAGGTTCCCCATGGTAGGCTACTGCAGAAAATACGGAGATATGGCATTGAGGGTGAGTTGGAGGTTTGGATTAGGAATTGGCTGGATGGAAGAAGACAGAGGGTAGTAGTTGATGGCAAAGTTTCTTCATGGAGTGCCGTCACTAGCGGTATTCCGCAAGGATCTGTTTTGGGACCATTGCTGTTTGTCATTTTTATAAATGACCTGGAAGAGGGGTTAGAAGGTTGGGTGAGCAAGTTTGCGGATGATACGAAAGTCGGAGGAGTTGTTGACAGTGAGGAAGGATGTGGTAGGTTACAGCAGGATATAGAGAAGCTGCAGAGCTGGGCAGAAAGGTGGCAAATGGAATTCAATGTAGCTAAGTGTGAGGTGATTCACTTTGGGAAGAAAAACAAAAAGATGGGGTACTGGGCTAATGGTCGGATACTTGGTAGTGTGGATGAGCAGAGGGATCTTGGTGTCCATGTACACAGATCTCTGAAAGTTGCCACCCAGGTAAATAGTGCGGTGAGGAAGGCATATGGCGTACTGGCTTTTATTGGTAGAGGAATTGAGGTCCGGAGTCCTGAGGTCATGATGCAGTTGTATAAGACTCTGGTGCGGCCGCATCTGGAATATTGTGTGCAGTTTTGGTCGCCATACTATAGGAAGGATGTGGAGGCACTGGAACGGGTGCAGAGGAGGTTTACCAGGATGTTGCCTGGTATGGAAGGAAGATCGTATGAGGAAAGATTGAGACACTTGGGGCTGTTTTCATTAGAGAAAAGAAGGTTTAGGGGTGACTTGATTGAGGTGTACAAGATGATTAGGGGGTTAGATAGGGTTGACAGTGTGAACCTTTTCCCGCGTATGGAGTCGGGTATTACAAGGGGGCATAGCTTTAAATTAAGGGGGGGGTAGATATAGGACTGAAGTTAGGGGTAGGTTCTTCACTCAGCGAGTCGTAAGTTCATGGAATGCCCTGCCAGTAGCAGTGGTGGACTCTCCCTCTTTATGGGCATTTAAGCGGGCATTGGATAGGTATATGGAGGATAATGGGTTAGTATAGGTTAGGTGGGCTTGGATCGGCGCAACATCGAGGGCCAAAGGGCCTGTACTGCGCTGTATTCTTCTATGTTCTATGTTCTATTACAGTCTGAGAGGACACTGTGTCCCTTAAAATTGCATCCTTTTTAACTGCCCTATGTGAATAAACTTTCCCTTTGCAGGTATATTTTCTAAGCAGATCTGGCACTTCCTCCTCAACAAACCTCCGATCAGTTTGCATACTCTGATGCAGCTTTCCAGCACAACTGTGCTTTCTGTTATCACTCCAACAAAACTCCCAGGCTTATTCCGTTTTCCTGCGTCTGTTTTTTTTTTCTGAACCCGCCAACACAGTGATTTCATGTGTCCTAATTTGTTGCAATGAAAACGCCAGAGCTTTTTAACTTATTTGTCCCCTTCAAGTATTTCCTTTTTGCCCTGTGGTAAGTTATCATTATGATCTTCACCGAGATCTACCTTTCCCTTTCTACCTGAGGATTTCTCTTTGCCCCAATTTCAATCCATCATGGAATGAAATTGATTGTTGAAGCCAAAACAAGTTTTATAATCATTAATCACTAGTCATAATCTTTAGCCACTTCATCTGCCAGGCGTGCTGTTTTAAGTCTCTGCAATTCCAAATGAGTTTGCACTATGTAAGGCCGTGAATTTTTGAACTACTCCAAATTAATTGTTTCTCGAAGATCATCGTAGGTTTGCTCTCTTTTTAAAGCTCTTATCCATGTATCAAAATTAATTTGTTTGATACATTCAAACTCAATGTAAGTTTGATCAGGATCCCTCCATAGATTACTGAAACGTTGACTGTAGGCTTCTGGCACAAGCTCATATGCACATGTCCCCTCATCATACTCCCAGATTCCTCCTCTGATAGTGTTGCGAATACCTCACTAGCTCTACCTAAAAGTTTTGTTTGGGTCAACAAAAAACAAATGGTCACTGGCCACTGAAACTGTTTAGCCACTTTCTCCAAGTGTCCATCTCTGAAGCTCTCCCTTTTCCTCTCTCTCCTGCTAAAGCTATTTTTTCTCTTTCCTCTGCTGAACCTATTCGTTCTCTTTCTTCCTCTTCTGATTTTAATTGTAGCTCAAACTGCTTCATTTCTGCTTCTACCTCAAGCTGCTTCATTTGCGATTGAAGCTTCGTCATCTCCACAGATCATGATGGAGTTTCCAGCAAATTGAAATGATGAGCTACAACTGCAATCGTCTCATCTTTCCTCACATTAGGAGGTAACTTCAACTCCTTTCGTTTACTAATTCCCGCGGCTTGGATTTACATGCATTTTGTAAAAACCCCGAAGGTCACTTTATCCACCTCCAAAACAAGCTTGGTTCCTGCAAGAACCATTGTTACCTGAAGATCTATTTACTCACCAAATGAACATACGAAATAAGAGACACTAATACCTGCCACTCGCTATCTAAATGCTGGACTGAATTCCAAAAATGTAAGTCTTACTGCTTTGAAGCCAATAAAGTGTATTAAGGTGTTTGTGAGTTAACATAAAACAGTGCTCAATTGTACTGTGTGTTGAAGGTTCAACATTGTCTTACTAGAGAAACGAGAGGAATGTCCAGACAGATCCGCAGTTTCCTGTGTATGGTCAGGGCAAATATGCCCACTGAGAATCTGTTGCTTGGCGCCTGTTCTAATCGAGGAGAGACCAGAATGGTAACAACATCTGGGATTAGTATTTTTTGTGGATTTTCATGGTGGAGCGTTCAGACGGTTAAAGTATTACAAATGGACAACACAGCAGAAGCATCTATCCTGCAATAAGAAAACATCCATCATTGTCTCTCACAACTTACTTCATGACAGTAATTGCTGATGGGAGATGTGACCATTAGCCAGCGATGTCAAAATTCAATTCAGCCAACTATTATTATGAGGTGAAGGTAGCATACTGAAAGGAGTTAACTGGACCTGTTTGTTCAGTGACTGTGACTGATATCAGTCTCCATGGATCCTAATTGTGTCACTGGATGGTTTTCCACCTTTATTTGTGAATGGCTTCTTCCAATGCATTATCCCATTATAGCTGCAGATGCATCACCTCCAACACTAACAGGGATCAGCTGTTGCAGAGACAGGGAGAGGAGAGATCAGAATCTGATAACCATAGACTGGAGTGTTCTAACAATGGACCAGAATTTTAGAACAGTCGACTGGAATGTCCCAACAATAGATCAAAATCTGAGATTATTGGACGGGAATATTCCAACAATGGATCAAAATCTGAGAACAGTAGACTGGAATGCCGCACCAATCGTTCAGAATCTAAGAAAAGTAGACTGGAATGCTGCAACAATGGACAGGAGTTTATCTGGGGGTCTTTTCCTTCTTTCCTGGTATTGGAACATATTACCATTTCGGATATGCGGTGTACTGATGATTATTCAGGCTGGTTACTATCCCATGCTCGCTATTGTTGGTGTTCCTGGGAAGTCTCCCCATGTCTACGACTTATTAATCCCATATGCCATGGTGAACTTCGGTGCTATTTCTGTTATCTATATTTAGTAAAGACAGAAAATATTGTTTTCAGTTTCAATTGCAAACCCATTCATTCTCCACAAATCTCAGAACCGCCCACACCCCCAGCCCTCACAACCATCAGAAAACAAGACCGTTTTCAATCCCAAAGTACCTATTTGGCCAGAATTCAGTTATGTCTTGGTATTCTCTCCATTACGAAAGCTACCCACTACCAACTCCATGATATCCTCAGACCCCATCTAGACGTCAATGCGGATGCGATATAAACCAATATCGATACCTTGATAAAATTCAGACTTTATGCTTCCAGTTCTATTCGAATCACTCTTTCCATTACAAAATTTCCCCTCAATATTTTGTCCTTGTCTGCAAAGTAAATTCATGACAGGGACACTGTGTCAGAGTAGTAATGTCGCTGGCCACGTAATTCAGGGGTCCAGGTTACTACACTAAAGACACTGTTTCAAATCCTACCTCAGATGATGACAGAAATTAAATTCAAATGACACGAACTGGAAATAAGAGCGAATTTTTACTAATATAATCCCACCAGCACTTTTTCAATAAGATTATCTATTTCACTGTTGTCCTTTGGTAAAGAAGTCGAGCACTATTATCTGGTCTGGATTAAGACTGACGTCAGATCCACTGTCTTAGGGAATGGCCTCACATTAAAAGGCATTTAGTGAGGTCAACAAATGCTGCCCTTGCCAGTGATGCAGACATCCCATGTAACAACAACATAAAAGGTTGAAAGAAAAACAACGAATGATGCTAGAGATCAGAAACAAAAAGAACGAGGAAGTACCAGAGAAACTGAACCGATTTGGCAGCCTCAGATCAAGAGAACAATAGAAGTGACATTTCGAGCCCAATCACCATACATCAGAACTGAACCCAGCTGGGAAATAGTGTGATTAATGTTGGTGACAGGGATGTCTTTTGTGAAGGGGAGAAAGAGTTAGTTGGATAGATAGTGAAAGAGAGAGATAGAGAGAAAGAAACAAACAGAGGGATAGTTGATGATCAGCCGGGATGGAAATAAAAATCAAGATTATTCTTATTTATTTTTCTCCTGTTCCCAGATTGCTGAAATTCATGTCCATATAAGGTGTATATCAAAGGCCCGGTTTGAAATGAGTTATGTCCCTTTGTCTACCTTCCTTGAGTGTGATCATCTTCTTTTATTCATTAATGGGTTGCTGGGTTGCTGGGCAAGTATTTAATTCCCTTTCCTCATTGTCCATGAGAAGGTGTTGGTGAGCTGCCTTCGTCATGCACTGCAGTCCATAGGTTATAAGTAGTCAGTGCTGAGGTCCGCCTGGTTTCATTACTTAGAGAATTGTAGTGAGTGATATAACTGAGTGGCTGGCTTGGCCATTTCAAACTGCAACTATGTGTTAACCACAGTACTGTGGATCTGGAGTCACATGCAAGACCGACCGGGTGAAGATGGTAGATTTCCGTCCCTGAAGTGCATAAGTGTGCCAGGTAGGACAAGCACAATGTTTTCATCTGATTCTCAATTCCTAATATTTTATTGAATGCAAATTCCAACATTTGCCAAGGTGAGATTCGAATCCGGGGTCTGGATCATCACCTGGGCCCCTGAGTTAATATTCCAGAGATAATACAGCTAGGCCATCACCTCCTCACCATCTCCAACCATCTCCAATGGCAATAGTGGTTTTGTTGTTGGCGTGGCTGTGCTTAAAGTATAGCGTTTTACAAGGCAACGAAATGATTTGGGAAAACATCCAGTCCTTCTCATTTTGTATTTATGAGAAGGCGAGATGATGGGAAGTTCTCTTAGTGAAAAGCAGCTGGATGTCCATGGTCATGAGCCGCAGACAGAATTCATACGGAGCAGTGAGTAATCAGCACAGTAAATGCGGAGTGTCCTTCTTTGAAAAATGATGGAAGTGTAAGAGTGAAGATATCTCACTGAAGTTATGGAGTGATATTGAGACAGTGCTTGGGGCGCTGTGAACAGATTTTCTCTCTTTTATGAGGAATAACCTCCTTGCCACAATGAGACAGAGTAGATGTGTTACGCCAGACTAATCCCTGTGGTAAAGGTACCATGGGAAGATTGTGAATGAAATGAGTGTTTAATCTGTAATGCGACAAAAGAATAAAAAGTTGATTGCAATAAAATTATGGACCAACGTTTATTATTTCAAAACTAAACATTGATATCGTGAAATATTACATGTTTCCCGCAATATGGGTTTTCACATTTGGACAAATATATGATAAGAAAGGTTTAGAAGGATATGGGCCAAGTGCAAAGAAATAGAGTTAGCATGGATGGACATTTTAGTCTGAATGGACCAGTTTGGACTAATGGGCCTGTTGAACTCTATGACTGTGATAGTTTACATATCTCTGTGGAGCCCCCATTTTGGTTGAGAGACAGCTCCAGGTTCTGAACACTCTCTGCGTCTCAATGTACAGTTGGTTTGAGACCCTGCACTGAGCATCATGTTGTTCACAAACTTGTCAGCAGCCACACTCTGGCTGGGTTGGTCATTCTCAAAAGCTTCTGACCTCCATGCAGAAGACTAGCCTGTCTTCTCAGAAATGGAAGATGCCTCCTTGTTACGTGGCACAAACCATCCACAGTGCCTTCTTACCCTCAGCAAACCATATTAATGTAACACGCGTGAAAAATTAGCAATGGAACCATGAGGCACAACATGGAGCAGTCTGTCTGTGCAGTCTCTGGTTTGTAGTGTTTCAGGATCAGTGACATCCTCCTATTTCAGTGTAACAGTTTGGAGAGGCAGAATGGCCTTTTCTATTCGTGTGTCTGTGTCTCGGGTGGCTGAATGTCCTCTTCCTCGTTCCAGAGAAGAGGTTCATTATTGGGTGACCCTTGGTAGCTACTTACCAGCATGTTGTGCGGACTCGATTCCTTATCTTCCTGTGTAATAATAGACAGACAGGAGGCTGGAAGAAACAGCAAGCCAGGCAGAAAGAGGAGATGGAGGAGTCAACATTTCAAGTATACCCGTTCTTTAGGACTGCGGTTGGGGATAGGGGGAATTGCAGATAAAGAGGGAAGGGAGTGGTTGGGGCGGGGAGAGCAGCAGGATGGTGACCTAGGGGATAGGTGGACACAAGTGTTGGGTGCAACCTGGATGGTCAATGGGAGGGATGAATCCAGTTGGGAGCTCGAAGGCGGGGTCATATGGTAGAATGGAAGGGAGGAGGCGGAGCTGGAAAAGGAGTAGGGCCATGGCTGGGAAGTTTATTTCAAATTGGAGAACTCAATGTTGAGTCCTCCAGGCTGTAGGCTACCCAGACAGAAGGTAAGATGTTGTTCGTCCAATTTGCGGTCTGAGTCACTGTGGCAACAGTGGAGGCCAAGGTGTTCATGGTGGAAAGGGATTGGGAAGGGGAATTGAAAAGGTTGGTGACTGGGAGCTCAGGTCAGTCGCTTTAGTGCTGGCCGTGATGCTCGGTGAAATGTGCCCTTAGTTTAAGTTGCTCTCCCCGATGTAGAGAAGACCGCATCAGGAGCACCTGATGCAGCAAACTAGGTTGAAGGAGAGGCAGGTGAACCTCTGTCTGACCCTGGAAGGGCTGTTTGGGGCCTTGGATGAGATGAGGGTGGTGGTGTGCCAGCTGGTGATGCATTTTCTTTCATCTACATGGTCAGTTGCCAGTGGGAATTTGCGGGTTTGGTGGCGAGTGTGGCACGAACCAAAATTAGCGAAGGGATTGGTCCTTGTGGAAGATGTGCCAGGTGATGGGATACAACCTAGTTTACTGTATCTGGTACCCCTAATGTGGTCTTCTCTATATCAGGGAGACAAAATGTAAACTAAGGGGAATGCTTTGCTGAGCATCTCAGCTGGGCCTGTAAGGGCTGACCTAATCTCCCAGTCCCTTCCTATTTCAATTCCCCCTCCCACTCCCATTCTGATATGACCATCCTTGAGGTCCTTCATTGCCACAACGAACCAAAGCACAAATTGGCAGAAGAACACTTCATATTCTACCGGTGTAGCCTATAGCCCGGGGGACTCAAGACTGCGTTCTCCAATTTCTAGGAACCTCCCTTCCAATCCCGCGACTCCCTTCCCAGCCCCTCCCCCTTCCATTTCTCTAACCAACCAATCTTCCAGCTGTCAACTGGATTCATTCCTCCCATTGACCAATCCTGTGGTACCCTCTACCTGTGTTCCACACCTCACCATGCCGCCTCCTCCTACTCCAGCACCTCCACTCTCTTTCTGTAACCCGCCCTTACTCCCACCCCCAGTCCTGAATAAAGGTTATATCCAAGGAGTGGACGTCTTCTCCTGATGTTGTCTGGATTGTTGTGTTCTTCCAGCCTCCTGCATTCCAACAATTGTAGTTTTTTTAAAAAATCTCTTCTGGTGCAATCAGTAAGAGAGAATCGGCTATGACTCTTCTTATCCAATAGCTTCGTTGGGCTGAATGGCGTTCACATATTTCTGTGAAATCAGCTTGAGATGCTGAATGAGATCCACTTTTTTTAGTCCTGTGGAAATGTTCAGGGTCCAGCAGTGCTGTTACATGAACGTTACCAACACGTTAACAGCATGAGCTTGAATGTTGTCCAGGTTTTGGTGCTTTTCTGAGCACCCTCACTTCTGATCTAATGACGGAGGATAAGACGTTGATGAACCAGCTGAAGATGTTTGTGCCGAAGAAACTACCCTACGTATCGCCCACAGAGATATCTAGGGACTGAGAGGATTGATCTCCACCAGCCACATAGTGTTCTGAATGGCCCAACCACTTGGGAGTTTATATCTGATTCCCACTAGGTTCAATTTTATTCAGTCTCCTTGACACCTTGTTCAGTCACGTCCTGCCATGATGTCAGGGCCCGTCACTCTGATGCTGGGTTCATATCTGTTGTTCATATCAAAGGCCAAGATAAATGTGTGGGGACTGTTTCCTTCTCTCAGAGGGTAGTGACTGATGAGTCCTCTCTATCCCAGACAGCTACATCTCTGAAATGTTTGGCGGAGCAGGGTGGTGTTAATGAATCTTGACACATCAGGGAGTTGAGGCGACAAATAATTGGGCATGAAAGAGAAATTACAACTGAGCGAGATCAGCTGTGACCTTACTGAAAGGAAGGGCAGGTGTGAGGGGCTATATAGCCTGGTGTTATTCCAGTATACCCCATTTTCCAGTTAGTTTGTTGTCTCTTCCATTTCCTGTGTTACTAACTTCAAGTAGCTGAATAGCCTGATACTATTGCTGCATGATCTAAACTGGGTCTCGTTTTATCGACTCGAGGGCTTGATTGGCCTCTTCCTGTAAACGTATATCATGCTCCATGGGCTGAAGAGCCTCATCCTGTTCTGGTGTAATTGAAATCCATATAGTCCAGAACTACCATCCTTGGAGAAAGTGAGCACTGCAGATGCTGGAGATCAGAGTCGAAAAGTGTGGAACTGGAAAAGCCCAGCTGGTCATGCAGCATCCAAGAAGCAGGAATATCGATGCCTTGGACATTCCTGATGATAGACCTATGCCCAAAACGTCGATTTTCCTGCCCCTGGAATGCTGCCTGACGCTGTGCGTTTCCAGCACCACACATTTGGACGTCTACTGGCCAGCCCTTGTCAACCTTCCTGGCACGTCATGAAAGAACCTTAACAAATTCGTCGGGTGTCAACTGCCACTCAAAAAGTCATGCTTACTATTCCTAATCAAACCCTGTTTTCCAAATGCATTTACATCTTATCCCTCAGAATCTTCTCAAGCAATTTAAGTTTACTGGTCTGTATTTCCCTGGCTTTATTTTTCAGTCCTTCTTGAATAAGGGCACAGAATTTGCTATCCTTCAGTCTTCTGGGATCTCACCTGTGGAAACTGATGATCCAAATTATCAGCCAAGGACCCCGCAAATTCTTCTCTAGCCCCTTGCAGTGTTCTTGGATATATCTGGTAAGGACCATGAGATTTCTCCAACTTCAAACAATCTAGTATATCCAATACCTCATCTACTGTGATATAGACTGTTCCTAAGATATCACCACTAATTTTCCCAAATCCCCAAATATTCATGTCTTTCTCCACAGTAAACATAGAGTAGAAATATTTGTTGAGGACATCGTTCATCTCTTATGGTACTACACATAGATGCCCACTTTGGTCTTTGAGGGGTCATATTCAATCTCTAGTTAATGTGTTTTTTTTTTCCTTTAACACACTTAAAGTATCTCTTTGGATTCATCCTGACCTTCTCAGTTAAGGTTGTCTCATACCCTCTTTTCGCTCTCCTGATTACCTTCTTCAGTAAACTCCTGAATCCCCTGTACATCTCCAGGGATTCGCTTGATCCCAGCTGCCTCTACCTGAGCCACGCCTCTACTTTGTTTTGTCAAAGCCGAAGCATCTCTTGTCATCCAGGGTTCCTCATTCCTGTCAACTTTCCTTTTACCCTCACAGGAACATATTGATCTTAAATTCCCACTTGCTGGAGGTCCTTTGCTTGCAAACAGACTACTCCAACCAACCCGTGCAAACTCCTCCAACCCCTGCACGCCATTCAGCCCATCGAAGCCATTGGTCCATCAAAAATAACCTTGTTCGAATTTAGAACTTGAATCTGTGGACCAATTTTTCTCCTCTCCATAACTATTTTAAAATTAATAGAACAATGGTCACTGGTCCCAAAGTGCACATCTACTGTCACCTCACTCACCTGTCCTGACCTATTTCTTAAACGTAGGTCAAACATTGCCCCTTCCCAATTAGGACCCTCTATATACTGCTTGAGGAAACATTCCTGACGCACTGAATTGATTACATCCCATCAAATCCCTTAATGTTCTGGCAGTTTCAGTCTGTGTTATAAAACTTAAAGCCCCTGTAATGACGACCCGAATGTTCCAGCAAGTCTCCCCAATCTCTATACATATTTTTGTTCCTGTAAACCCTGTTGACTATTTGGGGGCCTATAGTACAACCCCAAAAGTGTCACCACACCGTTCTTGTTTCTTAGCTCCACCCACAAAGCCTCGCTGGATGATTCATCAATTATTTTTTCTCTGATCACTGCTGTGATACTTCCCTAAATCAGAAATGCAACTCCCCTCCCCACTTTCCACCATCTCTGTCCCTTCTAATGCATTTAACCCTGGTACATTAAACTGTCAGTCCTATCCATCCCTCAGCCATATTTCAGTAATTGCCGGACTATTCAGCGCCAATTACCTATCCACACCCTGAATTCATCGGCATTACCTGTCAGCCCTTTTGCATTGACACAAATGCATTCCTTGCTCCCTATCGTGTTCCAGCCTGATCTGTCACTTCAACGTACTATTTCGGATTACTGTATCTCCTTCCAGCCTCGCACTTGCCTCCCTGCTCTTGAGGATACAACCTCCTGCCAATCTCGTTTAAACACACCCGTGTAGCACTAGCTAAAGTGGCTGTGAAGATATTGGTCCACTCCCCCCCTCCAGTGCATGTGTCACCAGTCCCTCTTGAATAGGTCAACTCTGTCACAGAAAAACTCCCAATGATCTAAAAATATGAATCCCTCCCCCTGCACCAATTCTTTAGTCACACAATTATCTGCCATATCCTCCTATCGTTACCTTCACTAGCTCATGACACTGGAAGTAATCAGGAGACTACCACTGTCGAGGACCCGGTTTTTAAATTTTCTTCTAGCTCTAACTAATCATTATGTAGAACCATATTCCTATGTCTACCCGAATCATTTGCGCCAACGAGCACAATGACTTCTGGCTGCTCACCCTTCCCCTTGAGAATGTTCTGCAGCCAGTCAGAGATATCCTGGACCCTGACACCTAAGAGGCAACGCACCATCCTGGATTCCTGTTTGAGGCCACAGAACCTCTGATCTTCCCCCCTTACAATCGACTCTCCTCCCTCTAAGATCCTGTTTACCTTTATCTTTTCCTGCTGCTTCCCAGAGCCCATCGTTGTGCAACCTACCTGGTTACTGCTGCTTTCCCCTGAACGGTCATTTCCTGATACCAATCCCCCGTCTGCCAATACTCAAAAAATCAGTATCCAAAATGGTATACTTGGTTTCGATAGGAATGGCCACAGTGGATTCTTGCACTCTCTGCCTACTCCCTTTGTTATACCTGGTTGTCACCCAGCTACTCTCTGCCTGGAACACGACAGGAAGCAAGAAACGCCTAATGGATTAAATTGCGTATATTTAAATGCAACAGGACTGTCAGATAAGGCAGATGAACTCAGGGCGTGGATCTTTACATGGGACTGGGATATTATAGTCTTTACATAAACATGGCTAAGGGAGGGACTTGGGTGTGACCACTTCACTAAAGGTCTTATCTATGAAGTGCTCAGTATCTTGAATGATCCGCAGAGCAGCCAGCTCCAGCTGCGGAACACGGTTTCCCAGGAGCTGCAGCTGGTTGCACTGCCCACACGTGTGGCAATCAGGGACGGTGGAAATCTCCTTGAGCTCCCACATCCGCAGGAGGAACGTGCAACTGCCCTAACTGTCATATCCATTGCCGTCAGACTAGCGTTAAAAAAGATTTTACCTGAGCTTACCTGTTCCTTGTGCTGAGCTGCTCCTCACCGAAGACTCTGGAACCTAAGTATTAATACCTACTGTGCTACTAACAGCACGTCAATAGACCAGTGCACATTTAGTTTGGGTTAGGGAAGGAGTGAGACACTGCAGTGATGGATTGTTTGGGCCTGAAGTACTCCTTAACACCAGGCCCTCACTTGGACTTGGAGTGTGTCTTGCTGAGGTCTTCCTTCTAGTATGGCGACTGTGGCGATGCAAATATTCACCCTGACAGCCAATCCGCGCTGTCGCAGACCTCTGGTCTATTAGCACTGCATTTATGAATTCAGGGAATCTATTGTTTGCATTCCAAACTGTGTCACACTCCGGAGGAAGAAATGCTGATGTTCCAGTGAATATAGGCTGTTGGTAATGGTTTACCATTAGACATACGAGCAACAGTATGCCCATCCGCTCGCTCACTCTTCTTTTCCTTTCAATTAGGGTACATTTATTCTGATAATCTTCCATTCCATTTTCCTGCGTTTTCCCTGTAAGCCTTGTTTAAAAATTTGTTCATCTCAGCCTTGAAGATATTTAGTGATCATTCCTCACCAGCCATTACAATTTTTTAAAATTGTTTCCCTCCCACTGATGAGAGACTTGGTGGTCTTTAATCCCATGGCTTTTTTCTAGCACTCTGTGTGGAGGTTGAACCTTCATTAGATGTTGTCATGTTCGATCATACCACCTCTGTGGCCCGAGGCAAAACAAAAAAGAACACAAAGTTTAAGAGCCTGTAATCTTCTCCCTCATCTTCCACATCGGTCTAAGATACAGATCATCCAGATCTCGGGATTTGCCCACTTTTTATCCTGCGTCAACTTTTTCTCAGCTTCTGTGTCAATTTACTCAAGGTCAAACTGACTGGAACAGATATTGAATACAGGAACTGTTTCTCCAAAGTGAAGAGCGGTATGAAGTATGTGTTTGACATATTCTCTGGCTCTATGCACAGGTTGCCTCCTTTGATCTTAATACTCCCTATTTTTTTCTCTTGTTACCCTCTGACACTTAATAAACTGATAAAATGTCTTTGAATTCTTGAAAACATTGGCCACTATTTTTTTTTATCACCGCCCCTCCTGTTTTTTCTCTTCTACTTACTTTCTGGAGCTTAGACAAACACGGTCTCTACTCTTCTGGGACCTCCATTGACCTGCTAACTTTATACCTGCTTTAAGCTTCTCTTTCATTTTTAATTCGATTCTGAATATTTTTAGATATCCAAGGTTCTCCGGGCTTGTTTTCCTCCATTTCTTCTTTGCTGTAACATGGGTGGTGACACTCTCATCAATTCCATTGTGAGTATGAGATCCCCACCACCTCCACGCTGTTCTGTGACCGTTTCACCCAGAAGTAAGTGTACTGTGGCCAGTTCCTGTCTTTTTTTATATACAATCTGCCTCCCTCATCCAAATTATTTTTATTTTCAAACCTTTTTCTTTGGTCTTTTCCTTAATACGCTAAAATATTTGAGTCATGGTCACTGTCCTGCAATTCTCTCCCAATCCTGCCTGCAGCACCTGACTGGCTTCGTTCCCACACCAGAATCTGACCACATTAGACTGGAATGTTCCGACATTTGATCAAAAACTGAGAACATTTGACCAGAATGCTCCAACAGTGGATAAGAATCTGAGAACATTAGATTGGAATGTTCCAAGAATGGATCAGAATTTGAGAACAATAGACTGGAATGTTCCAACAATGGACAGGAGTTTATTCTTGGGTCTTTACTATGTTTCTCAGCCTTGGATATCATTAGCATCACGGATCGAAGATATACTTTGGAATATGCAAGGTGGTTATTATCCCGTCCTCGCTATAGTTGGTGTTCCTAGTAAGTCATTCTCTTTGTCTATTAAACCGGGTTGAACTGTGTTTCTCTCATGATAGCTAAATTTTGGAAAAGGGGAGGTCATTGTCTTCACTTCCAACTAGAAATCCTTCCCTGATAAATTCTATAAAGTAAGTTACTATTCGTAAATTTCTCACTGATATGCGAGAAGGAGCCAGACTGTTCTCAGACTCCATAATCCTTCTAGAACTGCACAGGTCTACATTTCCATAAGCTTCAAACTCACAAATCCTGCCCAATACCACCATTATGATGTGCCGGTCTACTCGTCAGCCTCAGTGCAACTTCGGAATAAACTTCACAATGTGGTCCCTTGTGAAGTCTGGATTCATCTGTGTCAAGTCCATTCTAACCACATGTCCATTACAAGATAATTGCACTTGAGATGTTAACTTGCTCTCTCCATAGAATCTGTCAGACATGAAGATAGTGCATGCTGCTCAAATCATTGATTCTTAATCTAGAGGCACCGAATAATAACCTGTTGATGTCTCATGAAGCAAATTGATGGAATTTAAATGAAACTATCATAAATTGTAATAGACAGAAGCCTATCTGGTTGTCTCATGTCCTTCAGAGAAGGCAATGGGTCATCCTGCCCTGGTCAGGTCTGTGCGTGAATGCAAATTCACAGCAATGTCTTTTACTCTTTACTGTCCTCTGGAACAGCTGAACCAGCCACTACTTTCAAGATCGGCATTTGGACAAACGTATGAATGGGTAATGTTTTGAGGCATATGGGCCAAATACGAGCAGATTAGACTAGTTTAGTTTGGAAAACCTGGTCAGCGTGGACAAGTTGGGCCAAAGATTCTGTTTGTGCGCGATATGACTGTATGAATCTTGAAAGCGAGGGAAAAGGAAGAAAAGATATGATATAAGCGAATTGGCAAGAAATTAACATAAAAACAAGCATCACGAGCTTTTCCATGTATATAAAAAGAAAGTTCAATATGAGTGTGTGAGCTTAGATAGAAATGAAGTCAGGAAAGCATATTGAGGACATTTGGAATGTGTGATTGCAGAATTGGCTCGAGGGAACTGGCAGATATTTTACACCAATATTTGACATAGCTCCTCACAGGGAAGGTACTGTAAGTATTTCAATGACATAATCAAAATGGTACTAGAAGAGAAATTCATGAACTGTCCCTATCAAAAGAAATAAGATATTTAACAAACAGATAAGAGTAAGAATTGACAGGTCGGCAGTCATTCATGGTTTTAAAAGATATGTTTACAGAGAGACTGGCGGCACTGTGTGAAATATTCCATCACTCTCTGAAAGGAGCGAGACTGAACGTAGGAACCATTTAGCCGAACAATTATTGCTGGGTATCTGCTAGAGTCTGTTATAAAGGAAGGAATTGCAGGGCATTTAGTAAAACTTCACACAAGGGGATCTATATTTTGCCTGTAAAAGCATGCAAAGTTTTTTCTGGGGATCCCTGAGAAGGTAATGGATTGATAAATCGAGGCTGGCAGACAGGAGGCTTTCCAGAGATTTTCCACCAGGTATCACAATAATAAAGGTTCTTACACAAGACAGATGGCATTAGCATGTAATGGTGATTGGTTAACACATAGAAATTGGAAAATCAGGATTTATCGATCTTTATGATAAAGACGTATCGACTGGAGCACAAATATCAGTCTGACGGCTTCAGTTATTTACAAACTATACTGATTGCCTGACGGTCCTGAAAAATTGAATTATTTTGAACATTATCTGGTACATTTCATAATCAGCACTCTCCAAAATATTCTATCGCCGTATGGGGGTATTGAAAAGGTGAGAGAGAGAGGGAGAGGGAGTGTGGGAAGTTGTTGCATGCACTGGTGAGAGTGGTGGAGCATGAGCCTTGTTCAGGGGGTATGCACAATAACAGATGTACACGTGAGTGTGAGGGAGCAAAGAGAATACGGTGACCCTTATTCTGACAGAGTGCGGAAAGTTATTGATGCTTGTCCTGTATTGTTGGACATTTCCTCAGACCGTAGACACTGCACTGAGCTGGGTGGTGCGCTCATACCATGTTCAGTGGGTCTGGTGGTATGGGCCCTTTCTGGAAGAGAATAATCCTCTTCTATACTACCTCAACCACCTGCCCCGTCGAAACACTGTGGTGTAATTGCCCCTTATCTGCCATGCTCAGCATAAACTGTGCAGGGCAACTCTAAACAGTGAAAGGTCATCCGTGTGCCCATTGGCCTTTTAAAAATGGCACCAGTGCCAGTTTCTTTCCAGAATATCCAGGGGAATCCGGGCAATTTTGAGTACCTTCAACCATTTTTGGTGGGAGAATCGGACTGGCATTGAATGAGATGGACACCATGGGGTAGAGTAGGTAGTTAATGGGGTGAGTTGGATAAGATGACACCAGGAAACTAGCTCGGCCTCGTGCAGACAATTCCTCTGTCACACTCAGTGAAAATGGCACTGAGACAAATTATTGATAGATTCAGCCCAATGCGTCGAAGGCTCTGGTGAGTCAACACCCAGTTGCAAAGTTGCAGAACAAATGCTCATCCAAAACGCCATCATCTGAACTCGCAGCGATATCGCGTTCATCCATCATTCCTGGGAATACTGGCTCACGTTGCAGGATGCTGTTGAAATATCTTCTCTTCAACATTCTGAAACCTGTGATCTTCCATGAAATTGTCTCTCAATCTCCCTTTCTCGTTTTGACAAAATAATTTTGTTTTTAGTATTTCAACTGATTGCCCTACCATCTCTCTCTGGCAGGGATTTTCACACCCCAATCACTGCTTTGTCATGGCACAATGGAGAAATGGAGCTGTAAATTGATGGAAGCTGTACATTCTGCCACTTCCAGCAAAGGCTGCAAATTTCCCCATGCTGGGCAGGGATCTAATACAGTCTTACTGAACAATGTACTGCGGTGTGGTACACAGCTCTACATGCTGGGAGGGTAACTGTTCCTGGTTTACAGATCAATGCACTGGGGTGGTGTACACAGCTCTTCAGACTGGGAAGAGCTCTTCATACTCCGCGTTTACAGATCAATTCACTGCTATTCACTGTACAGCTTCCCATTCTGAACAAATACCATATCGACGTTTATAGAACAAGCCACCTGTGTGCGTTGCATATTACCCCATGCTGGACAGACCATTTTGCGCATGATTCTGAATGAATGCGCGGGTGTGGTCTGTACTTATCCCCATGTTGGACGGATAGCGAGTGGATTAGTCAGAGCTACACAGTATTCTTTCCTAGACAGATTGCTGTGTTGTACTGAGACTGGTCTGCACTGTGCTCCGTGCTGAGCAGATATCTCATCTGGACTTATGGTGTCCGGGCTGGATCTGTGAGGTCGATTGTTTTCCTGACAGAGCTATCACTCCTCCAGTTCGACGCATTCCGCTGCCAAACCTCGTATTTCTGCAACTTATTGTTCATTAAGTAATTATCCAATTAAAGCACGAATATCTGACCTTCTTGTCATGGCCCCAACAGACGCCTCTCACAATATATGAAGAAGTTAATCGACCCAAACATTTTCTTACTTTAAAGGTAATTGTGTGGTGCTTTGTTTCAGATGCAATTAGTTTGGTCAAAATTTTCAACACTAAGCAAAACACAATTTTTTCGAAAACATCCAGTGTAGACAAAATACAACAAAAAACAAGAGGAACTTGGAAAAAAAATAATTTATTGGAAAACCCAACAAATTAATAGATTATTTAATTACTAAACAGAAACTGCTCCAATATTGTAACATTGTGGTAACACATGCTCGCCAAAAGACAAATTCAGGAAACATATTTTATTACATGCAGTTCTCCACTCCAGGAGGAATGAACATCAAAAGACAAATCTGCAAGAAATCTCAGGGATAGAGCGTAGTAGCCGGGAGAGACTTACTGCCTTTCAACCCTACTGAGACTCCAGCAATAAATGGCGAAAGATAAAACTAAGAATCCTGGTTCTGTGCGAGTTTGACCATCACTCCACAGGACTAGGCCGCAGCTACAAGGACCACGATGAATGGACACTATCTACACCGTCTATGCCACTGCAGTAGCGTCCAAAAAGTGCCTAACCCCACCTTAGCTCCGCGATGTTGGTAAGAGAGATGTTAATAGACAATAGACAACAGGTGCAGGAGTAGGCCATTCTGCCCTTCGAGCCGGAACCACCATTCATTATGATCATGGCTGATCAACCTTAATCAGTATCCAGTTCCTGCCTTATTTCCATAACCCTTGATTCCACTATCCTTGACAGCTCTATCCAACTCTTCCTTAAATGAATCCAGAGACTGGGCCTCCACTGCCCTCCGAGGCAGAGCATTCCACACAGCCACCACTCTCTCGGTGATGAAGTTTCTCCTCATCTCTGTCCTAAATGGTCTACCCCATATTTTAAGCTGTGTCCTCTGGTTCAGCACTCACCCATCAGCGGAAACATGTTTCCTGCCTCCAGAGTGTCCAATCCTCTAATAATCTTACTTGTCTCAATCAGATCCCTCTCAGTCTTCTAAACTCAAGGGTATACAAGCTCAGTCGCTCTAGTCTTTCACCTTAAGGTAGTCCCGCCATTCCAAGAATTGACCCTGTGAACCTGCGCTGCACTCCCTCAATAGCCAGAATGTCTTTCCTCAAATTTGGAGACCAGAACTGCAAACAATACTCCAGGTGAGGTCTCATCAGGGCCCTGTACAGCTGCAGAAGAACCTATTTTCTTCTATGTCAAAGTTAAATATGAATAAGTAAAGCCAAAGGATGCAGCGGGCCTGGTGATCAGACACAGATGGACTCGGGAGCCCAGCAATTCCTACTGTGCCACAACACAGTCTAATCATCAAGCTTCGAAAGAGAAAGGATCATCTCTCTACCTCACATCTAACTCTACAATTGGAGATGTGCCATTCACCCAATCGTCAGCGATGTCAATATCCCACTCACACGAATGTTATGCCAGAGTTGTTGTGAAAGGGGTTAACTGGAGCTGTTTGTTCGGTGACTGTGATTGATGTCAGTCTCCGTGGATCCTAACTGTGTCACTGGATGTTTTCCTCTTCTATTAATAAGGGGCTTCCTTCAACCTGTTATCTCATAGTATCAGTGGCAGCATCATCCTCAAGATGATTGGGATCCGCAGCCACAGAGAAAGCGAGAGGAAGACAGTCTTAGATCAATAGACTGGAATGTGCCAAAAATGAATCAAAATTTGGGAACATTAGACTGGAATGTTTCAAAAATGGATCAGAATCTGAGAACATTAGACTGGACTATTCCAACAATGGACAGGAGTCTATCCGATGGTCTTTACTTGCTTTGTCAGGATTGGGCATGGTTAGAGTTGCAGATAGAAGCCGTACTGATGATTATTCAAGTTGGGTATTATCCCATTCTCGCTATTATTGGTGTTCCTGGTAAGTCCATCTCTGTCAATTCCATAAACGATGGTGAATATTACTGCTGTTTCAGTTATTTATATTTAGCATATGCATAAACTATTATCTTCCGTTTCAGTCACGAACTCCACTTCATTTCGATCTATTTCAGACTCCTCACTAAAAAAAATCTAAGAAGGAAGAAAATTCTACAGATCCTTGAGTCTTTCTTTTACCCTGAACTGTTTCTCGATATTTTCTCTGCCATTAAACCTGTCCACACCCAGCTCTATAATATCCCCAGTCTCCACCACTGCCTCAGTGCTGTCGTTTAATTAGCCGTCATCTTTCCATTTGTTAACTTCAGATTTATCAGCTTCAGTTCTCTTCTGACCTCTCCTCCAATTGCAAATATTTTGAACACATACTTGTTCTTGCTTCTCCAGCTATTTCATAAAAGTGACCCCATATCAGCGGGATAATGCCACTGGACGGGTCATTGAGAGGCACAGGTTATGACCTTAAAGGCATTGTTTCAAATCCTATCACAGCCAATGACAGAACTTAAATTGGAATGACAACAATTGGAATGAAATCTCATTTTACTAACTGTAATCATAAACAATCAGGATTTCTTTCATTATTTCACTTATAGTCTTTGGTAAAGAAATGAAGTGTGACTTCAGACCCACGACCACATGGTTGGCTCAATATTGTCCTGACAAATGACCTCACAGTCAAGGGCAGCTAGTGATGGACAATTGCTGCCATTACCTGTGATGCTGACAACACGCGAAACAACAACATTAAAGATGAAATACACCAATGAACTGTGGAAGTTGGAGATTTGAAAGAAAATTCTCCAGCGTCGGACGATGTTGGAGAAGCTCAGCAAATACGAGAAGAAGAGATAAAGTTTCAAGGCTAGTAAACCTACATCAACACTGAAAGCAAGCGAGATGTAATATCATTTATATCCGGGATAGCTGGATGAGTGAGGGGTGGTTAGTTGAATGGATGAAGAAATGTCCAGCAAGAGAGAGAAAGAGAGAGACAGAAATGAAAAGCAAACAAAGGGACTGCTGATGATGAAGTAGAAGGAAAATAAACCCCTTTCCCCATATTCTTGAATATCACCTCAATCTGGACATGCCCCTGTTTAAAGTGAGTTATATTCCCTCTATCGCTCTTCTCTGAGTTTGGTGGTCAACTCAATCGGTAATACTGATGCTGCCGTTATAGTTGCTGAGAAACAGAGAAACGTAATTTTACATTGTCAACCCTTCTTTGGAGAAAGAGACTTTTACTGTTGGACTGCCAGAGATGCAACGGCTTTTTGAGGTAGGAATAGAAACATTTTCAACACGGAATGGATGCACTGTGTGTGAGGATTTGACTTGCGTCTGTCATTACACAGTAAAGGCAGGTTCTGTGGATGCGTTCTCGGATGTGTATTATCAGCTGCTGCATGTATTCAGAGACCAAGGATTTTGTGACCCCACTCTGAGCATTGCATTTACAGAGTGTTTGGGTCCATGGAAAACAAATGGAGCCAGGATTACACAGAAGGAAAGCTCTGTACACCAGGAAGGACTGGGCACTGCACTAACCTCTATGGGATTTCCAGGAATATTTTTCTAACTGAACCAATTCCAAACGTAAAATATTAACCTTTCAAAAATGAGGTGGTCATCGAGCTCTGTCCCCTCCATCTGTATAACCTGTAGCCTCACACCAGTGACAGGACTGTGCTGACACTCACCATGAAGTGAACTGGATTAATTCTGGAACTTCCCAGGCAGGAGTTGTTAACATATTCATCATTTCCGATGTGGAGTCCTCCTAAATATTCATTGGTTGTCAGAAGCCATCCACCAGCAGAGAGGAATACATTGTGTCCATTTCCCTGAGGAAGGTACAGAAGCAAAGTTCCAGATATACTAGGGAACAGTGTCTGGTGAAAATGAGGAACTGCATGAAACTAGAATTAATGAAGAGTATGTTTTTGATAATATAATCGAATTGAAGGTTGGTAAGATGCTGCATCTGATGAGTTCAATCCCAGAGTATTGAGACGGTGGCAATAGAGCCAGCACAAAAATTAATGATTATTCTTCAAAGCTGGTTACGTAATAGTAAGGATCCTGCAGACTTGACAGCAGTTATTGTAAACCAATACATTTAAAACAGGACGGAGAGGGCAAACAAAAACTAAATAGCTGATGTCAGCTGTGAGAATACATTGGAACTTTTATAAGAATGTGACAACCAGACACTTCGAGAACTTTGATATAATTTGGCAGATTTGGCCTCGATTCAGTAAAGGGAAATGACCTTTGACAAACCTGCTGGAGTTTGTTGACCCTGTCCATCGTGTCATTGACAATTGAGAACCAGTGCGAGTAGAGTAATTGAATTTTCAGAAGAAGTTTCACATGGTTGCATGCAGATGAGTGGAGAATGTTAGAGTCCATGGGTAGATACTTGTGGAATATACACCGTATGGATTTAAAATTGGATAATGGACAAAATTAACAGAGTAGTGTTTTGTTTTCTCTGGACGGAAGGCTTGTGGGGTATCAGAAGTATCAGTTCTTGTGCAATAGCTGATTACAAGGTATACAAATGATACAAATGATACAACAAATACCCTCATTGACATTTAAGTTTTTAAATGGTGAGAGGTTGGGAAGGGTTGTTGTTGTTGAAAAGGACCTTGATTATAAGTCACTAACAGAATTCTTACGGGGCAGGAAGTAATTATTATTGTAAAAGATATGTGGTCCGTCATGGAAAATTATTAAAGTACCAGAATAAATATATCTAACTCAATGGTAGTTTTTTTGTTGAGCCAGTATTTGGGATAATGTGTACAGGCTGAGTCTGCTTTATAAATAATATTCTCCATGTCACCGAGACAGGGCAAAGGAGTTTCAACAGACTGAACACTGGCATGATGTTACCATAAGGATGGAATATAATAACTATCTGTTAAATCTGCAGCGCTCTGAGAGAATAAGAAGTTGAAACTTGGTGGTCATTGACGTACCCTCATTTTGTCTCAAACAGGCATTGATAAGATGGGGAATTCCATGTTCCATAGGATGCTCGATTCTCAATAGTTCACGTGCCTGTGCAAACCACATTTCCATTGACGGTGAGGTAGAGGTTCTGAATGAACTCTGAACACTTTCATGCACAGTTACTCTCTGACTCTGCACTCAATGTTAGGTTGTACATAATCCTGCCTGAAGCTATAATATTTACATTCTGGAACAATTAGCCATTCCCCACCAGCTTCTGACTTCCAGAGAAAACATGGGTCTGCTCTCTCAGCGATGGAAGATGCGTTTGAAACTGGTTAAGAAATTGTCTTCCTATATGTATTATGATTAATAAAGCCACGAGGAACAAAGTGAAGCAGTTTATCTGTTCAGTCCCTGCTCCATTTGTTTGTGATGTTGGACCATCTCTGACACCTTCCTGTTCCTGGGTTAGTGACTTGATAAGTTGAATGATCTCTTCCTGTTCCTTTATAAGTAACTCCGAGTGTGAAATTGTCTCTTTCTGATCCTGTGTAAGTGACATGTAGTGTTGGACAGACTGAATGTCGTCGAGTGTAGCCGGCAGGAGGGACGGAATGGGCTGTTTCTCTTTTTGCACAATAGTTTTGATGGGCTGAATGACTTTTCCACATTCTTGTGAAGCCAGATTGAGGTGCAGAGTGAACTCCTTCGTTTACTGTCGAAATATCTGCCAGCGCTGTTACATAAATGTTCTCGACAGTTTAATAGCACAGGCTTGAATGCTGTCCAGGTCTTGTTGTGCAAGGACACAGGCTGCGTTAGGACCTGAAGGATGACGAAGTGTTCTGAACATTGTGTAACCTACAGTGAATATCCGCACTTCTGCTCGGTGTGAACTCAATGGGCTGAATGGCCTGCTTCTACACTGCAGGGATTTGCCCGCTGACAAACTGAAGATGCCTGGGATAAAGGAGCTTCACTGGGTAACTCCTGCAGTGATGTCCCACAGCTGAAATGATTGATGCCTAATGATGATAAACATCTTCCATTGTACTGTGAACGACTCCAAACAGCGGAGAGTTTGCAATGGATTCTGATGAAATGCGATTATCCTAAGTTAAATACTGCCCTGATACCAGCTAAGCCCTTGTGTTCACCTCTATCTCTCATATCAATAGGTCATCGTGTATGAGCAGAGCAATGATTTCTTCAAACAGAGGTAGTGAATGTCAGGAATTCTCTATTCAGGAGATTCAGGGGAGCTAGATCACTGAAATATCTCTGAATGCTCTTCCATGTTTCTGTGCACCGGGTGATGCAGTAAGTGGCCTCTAAATGCTCCTGTCTAGGAGGTTGGAGGGGCTAAATGGAACAATGGAGCATCACACTCAGGAGCAAGATTAGGTCGTTCGACACTGCTCCACGACGCACTAAGATTGTGCTATATCGGTTGTGGTCTCAGTCCCGCTTTTCTGTCTGTATTCCATTAACCATGACTCAATCTCTGACAAATACTAATGAACTCAGTTTGAATAAATGTGAACAAAGAGGCACCACATACCTCTGGGGAAGAGCATTCACACTCAAATGGCCTTCTTAGAATTTCTCCTAATCTCTCTTACAGTGTCATATAGCAGGGGACCCTATCCACATAAACCAGACATTCCAATCTGATCTCAACCCATTTGTCAGCATTAGGCCCATATCCCTGTCAATTATTCTTATTAATATATACAGCCAAATGGCTTTTAAATGTTGGATGAAAATTTGGATGAAATGAAATGAAATCCACAGTCTGGACGAAAATGTTGTCCCTTCACTATCTTTCTCCTCTCACCTTAATCCTTTGTCCTATAGTTTTGGACTCCCCTATCCTGGGAAGAAAAGACCTTGGCTATTCAGACTATCCATGCCTCTCATGATTTTAAAAACGTCCTTCATGTCACGCCTCGGTCTCCGACGATCCACAGTACACAAGCCCCAGTCTGTCCACCCTCTCCCTGTAGCTGAATCCCTCCATGCCCGGCAATATCCTTTTCAATCTTTTCTGCACCCTTTCAGATTTAACAACATCCTTCCTGTAGCAGGGAGAACTGAATTAAACACAGTATTCTAAATATGGCCTCATCAACATCCTGCCCAGTCACAACGTGATCTCGCAACTCGCATACTCAATGTACTGATCAATAAAGGCAAGCACACCAAACCCCACCTTCACACCATGTCTACCTGTGACTCTACTTTCATGGATCAATGAACGTGCACAGTTTTGTTCAACAATATTCCCCAGGCCCCCAACCTTTAATTGTGTATATCCTGCCCTATTGTACCTTATCAAAATGCAACACTTCACGTTTACGTAAAGTTAATTTCATCTGTCACACCTTGGCCCATTTGCCCATCTGATCGAGGTTCCATTGTACTGTGAGGTAAACCTTGCTGGCCACTGCACCTCCAATTTTAATGTTATCTGTGAACATAATAAACAGGTAAATATTCACATTCAAGTAATTTATATAAATAATGAAAAGCAGTGGATTCAGCATTGCTCCTTTTGTCATTTCGCTGGTCATAGGCCTCCTGTCTGCAAAGCAGTCCTCTACCACCCTCTGTCTCCTACCTTCACTCTAAATTTTTTAGTCATTTCGGTAGCTTATCTTGGAATTATTTATGACCTAACCTTACTAACTTGTCTGCCATGCGGAATCCTGTTGAATGCCTTGCTGAAGTCTATATGGAGAGCGTCTATCACACTGCCATCGCCAATCTTCTTTGTCACCTCTTCACAAAATGCAATCAACTTTGTTAGAAATGATCTCCCAAGCACAAAGCCATGTTGACTATCCTTCATCAGGTGTTGCATTTGCAAATACATGAAAATCCTGCCCTCTCAATGCTCTCGAACAACATGGCAACCAATGACGTCAGGCTCACTGATCTATAGTTCAGGACATTATTCCCTTTCCTCGTCCCACGCTTCCACTGCTCACTCCAAGTGTTACTGTAACGGGGTTAGTGATATGATCAATAATATAGGTCTCAGAGTGTGCGAGGGTTCGGAACATTTCAGGCAGGATTCTTTAATCTTCTAAAACGAACAAGTTCTAACCCTCTTCTAAAATGATCCAAACAAAGTTACTCAAACTACGATGGAAAGACAAATGATAGTTTGGATGTGGCAAATCTGTGCACCAATGTTTCCCTTTCGAAAAATACAGACACATGCACACATTTGATGACAAAATGAAAAATAAAATCTCTGCAGAGCGTTAACTTTAAAGAACTTTGCTCAAATATTAATTGAACTCCTGACGAAAGGAATCATGAGTGATTGTCCCAAACACCATTATGGAGTTCTTCTGCTATTACAAACTGTTGTGGTTCTGTTCGCCGAGCTGGAAGTTTTTGTTGCAAACGTTTCGTCCCCTGGCTAGGCGACATCATCAGTGCTTGGGAGCCTCCTGCGAAGCGCTTCTTTGATGTTTCCTCCGGTGTTTATAGTGGTCTGACCCTGCCGCTTCCGGTTGTCAGTTTCAGCTGTCCGCTGTAGTGGTTGGTATATTGGGTGCAGGTCGATGTGTTTGTTGATGGAGTTTGTGGATGAATGCCATGCCTCTAGGAATTCCCTGGCTGTTCTCTGTCTGGCTTGCCCTAGAGGCATGGCATTCATCCACAAACTCCATCAACAAACACATCAACCTAAACCCAATATACCAAGCACTACAGCGGACAGCTGAAGCTGACAACTGGAAGCGGCAGGGACAGACCACTATAAACACCGGAGGAAACATCAAAGAAGCGCTTCGCAGGAGGGTCCCAAGCACTGATGATGTCGCCTAGCCAGGGGACGAAACGTTTACAACTAAAACTTCCAGCTCGGCGAACAGAACCACAACAACGAGCACCCGAGCTACAAATCTTCGCACAAGCTTTGAGCTATTACAAACTACTGGTAATGGGACCACTCCCTGTAACAGGTGGATTTAGCTGGATTCCCTTTACTTCAGGCAGTGGGGCGATTCCAGTGAATTCTTGACAGGAATCCTCAATCAGTGGTGAGATCTTTTCAGCTCACACACATTGCTGGAAGGAGGAACGCGAAGAGAGTGGGAAAACCAGCCTGCTCCTTCTCAGGAAGATTACAATTTCTCCCACTCTGAGTTGAATCACGCAATAACGTTACCCGGCCCCAAACTGGACCAAATGATGTCTCTTTGTACAGTGTCTGAACTGTACGACTCCATCACATTCCCTGCTTCATGTAAGTACATCATTGCTGCTGTTGGACGCCCAGCCATTTCTTTCGGAACAAATAGCACCAAGAGGTTTGATGATGTGTTTATATGTTCCCGTATACTTATACAAAACAACTTGTAATATCGTCACAATATCTGCATTTCAATGAATGCGTCTTCTTCTTAAATTACTATCCCAGTCTTATTCTCTCATTAGAAGATAAAATATTCATCAGGTATTCACCAGCTCAAAATCTTATATGGTCAATAAGAACATTTCTCATTGTCAGGCCTAAACTTCTAATCGTACATAACATAATGCCTTCATCGCAAGAACGAGCAAAGAGAAACATCTATGAAAAGTTTGAAAATCAATTTGTTTTCACTTCAGTGGAATTGCAGCCACACACAATGCATCAGAGGCCGTCTCAACAGCTGCCTGTACAGATGCAGTAAATCATCCTGAAGATCAGCCCCAATACTCTTTGCAAGAAAAGGTATCATTTCATTTCATTTTCAAATCACGTGCTGCCTATACAGACTAACTTGACGCGATTTATGGACGAGGACACATAAATCACATTGTAACACTGAGTTCTGCATTCTGCCTCCAGTTATATAATTTGTGGTTGTTTTATGCTTCCTCCAAAACACAAACTTCCCACCGTCCATATTATACGGCTTTTTTTTGGTGAAGTTTTACTCACTGCCCTCCCCTGTCTGTATCTCATTGCAGACGCTCTACCTCCCCCTGTCTGTCTCCAATTGCAGACGCTCTTTCCTCCTCCTATCTATATCCCATTGCAGACGCTCTGCCCTCCCCAGTCTATATCCCATTGCAGACCCTTTGCTCTTCAACTGTCTATGCCCCATTGCAAACGATCTGCCTCCACTTGGAATCTTGTTGAATGACTTTCCTGGTGTATGAGCAAACTGAGCTCCAATCCATTCAGCCCCTTCATCCAAATCATTAATCTGGATTGTAAACATGTTGATGAACTCACACTGATTCCTGAGGAATTCCACTAGTTACAGCTTTCCAACCTGAAAATAAGAAATTATCTCGACTCTCTATTTCCTCGTAGCGGACCAGGCCTCTCCTGTTCCTGTTATAAAATCATGAGGGACATGGATAGGGTAAATAGGCAAGCTATTTTCCCCGGTGTAAGAGAGTCCAGAATTGCAGGGCATCGGTTTCGGGTGAGAGGGGAAAGATATAAAAGAGACCTAAGGGGAAACTGTGTCATGCAGAGGGTGGTACGTGTATGGAATGAGCTGCCAGAGGAAGTGGTGGAGGCTGGAACAATTGCAACATTTGAAAGGCACCTGTATGGTTATATGAATAGGTAGGGTTTGGAAGGATATGGCATGTGGGACTAATTTGGGTTGGGATATGTTGGACCATAAGGTCTGTTTCCATGCTGTACATATCTAGGATTCTATGACTCTATGGCCCAGTCTTCGCTGTTCCCTGGGGATGAGAATACCACAGACAGCACAACCGGAAGGAAAGAGGAAATTATCTCAATTTAAATAAGAAACCTTTAAATTTAAAAGTGTATGAACCTCACAACAAGTCAGATTCCTCTTTTTAAAAATGAGGGCACAACCAGTAGGAAAGACATAGACCATTCAGCCCCTCAAACCTATTCAACATTCCTATTGACTCTGTTCAGTTAAGTATTTATCAAACTCAGCCGCCACTGTTCTCTTGGGTAGACATTTCCGATAGTGTAAACCATACAGCGCATGAAATTGGTGCAGAACAGGACTGTTTGATTCATCACGTCGATCTGCCGTTCAATCATGGCTGACATGTTTCTCAACAAAATTATCCCAACTTATCACTGTTATCTTGATCCCCTTATCAATTAAAACGTATCGATATCTGTCTTAAAGACAGAACTGTGTCTCTCTCTCTATGTCTGTATACGTGCGTGTGTTTCAGCTTATTGGCAGGAGGCAGAGGGTGGTAGAGGAAGGCTGACTTTTAGACTGGAGGCCTGTGACCAGTGGCGTTCCACAGGGATTGGTACTGCATCCACTTCTGATTGTCATTTATATCAATCATTTAGATGAGAATTATACAAAATATGGTGAGCAAGTTTACAGATGACACCAAGATTAGTTATATAGTGGAAAGTGAAGAAGGTTACAAAAGATTACAACGAGATCATGTTTAATTGGATCAATGAATCATAGAAATGTACAGCACAGAAACGGACGCTTTGGTCAAATTCATTCGTGCCAACCAGATGTCATAAATTAACTTGGGTGCATTTTTCAGCATTTGTACCATATCGCTCTGAACCCTTCCAATTCATGTCCCCATCCAGATGCATTTTAAATGTTGTAATCGTACTACCCTCCACCACTTCGTCTGCAGCTCATTGCACACACATACCACCTTCTGTGTGAAAATGGTCCCCTTCGGTCCCTTTTATATCTTGTCCATCTAACCTTAATTTTATGTCCACTAGTTTGGAATTCCATACCCTGGAGTAAAGACCCTGACTATTCACCCTATCCATGGTCTTCATGGTTTTATAACCTCTAGAATGTGCAACTTCGACCACGATCAACACGAATGGCTGTTTTCAGTAACCCTGGACCTATATTCCGAAAATCAATACTGACTCCTCGTCCTTTGTCATCACAACACAATTCTAAAGTCATTTGACAACTTGTTCAGCCACATTATGAAACACGTCTGTGGGATTTGAATCTAGACATTTGGGCTCAGAGGTAGTCACACTACCACCACTTGGCAGTAAACCCTAACGCTGCAATATGATTCTCTTGTGTGTTTGTTTATCAGCCTGTTTTGAAATACTGTGACATAACTTCGTGACAGGCAGGACTTGAATCCGGACCTTCTGGTCCAGAGTGAGAGACACTACCACGCAATTTCGTATATTGGAATCTAACCAGAGCTCTGGCTCAGGGCCATGGGCGTTATCCAATATACAAGACTTAAACTATGCCCAGATTTTTGGGTCACATTTTAAATGTCCGCTTTTAGCTCGGTGTGGATCCATTAAAATTTGCTTAACTTTACTGAATTACACAGTTAATTAATTGTGTAATTAATTAAACAGATGAAAGGTACTCACCTCAACTCTAGGATGCTGAGTTTAGGTGCGCTGCCTTCGAGAAAAAACTATGAAGATCTTTAATAGCTTGGCTATGATTTCCACCTTAAGTGGCTATTGTCTGCAATATGAGGGAAAAAAGAACATCCTGCAGACACACTTTGCACTATAAAAGATCTGGAGTAGAGATTTATCACTAAACACCAGAGATGAACAAAGAGCATACTTTCTGGATGAAGAATGCCAATCATTATTTCCTGCCTCTAACGTGTGTCTGCTCTCTTCTCAAAACCACGAAGGAATCCATGGCAGCTGTTTACTGTCCAGCCTTTCTTCCCAGTGCTATCACTCACTGGGCTGAGGAGTGGCAGATGGAGTTTAATTTCAATAAATACAATGTATCACGATTTGGTAAAACAAACAAAGAGAGGATATCGAAGTGTAAAAGTCGGGCCATTGGTAGCGTTGTAGAACAGATAGATTTAGGGTCCTGGTATATTTCTTTGAAGTTTGCATCATGTGTAGGCAGGGTGGTTATGAAGGCGTTTGGCTTGCTAGCCTTCATTGCTCAGACCTTTGAGTACAGGAGCTGGAACATTACCTTCAGTTTGAGCTGGACATTCGTGAGGTCTCTCCTGAAGTACTGTGTAGTTCTGGTGACCCAGTTACATTGAGGATATTATTAAAGTGGAGAGTGTTCAGAAAAGATTTACCAGTCTGTTGCTGGGAATGGAGTGCTTAAGGTATAAGGATAGACTCGATGGATTAGGACCTTTTCCACTGCAACATAGAAGGATGAGACATTATCAACCTTATAGAGGTTTACAAAACAATGAGGGTTATAGATAATGATGAATGGCAGGTGTAACTTCCTTAGGGTGGTGGATTTCAAGACTAGGGGGTAATTTTAAGATGACAGGAGAAAGATATACAGAAGACATAGTGTCATAGAGCTACCCAGCTCTATCCAAATTGTCCCTGCCAAACAGATGTCCTACGTTAATGTAGTTCCATTTGCCATCATGTGGCCCATATCCCCCTAAACACTTCCAATTCATGTGCCCGTCCAGATGCCTTTTAAATGTTGTAATTGTCCAAGCCTGCACAACGTCCTCTGGCAGCTCGTTACACATAAAGCACCCTCTCTTTGAAAACGTTGCCCCTTAGTTCCCTTTTAAGTCTTTCCCCTCTGACCTTCGACCTAGATTTGTCCTCTAGATTTGGAACGTGCTACCCTGGAGAAAAGACCTTGGCTATTGATACTATCCACTCCACTTGTGAGTATATGAACCTCTATGATTACCCCTCAACCGCTGATGTTCCAGGGAAAATAACCGAGGCATATCCAGCCTCTACAAAAATCTCAATACATCCAACCCTGGCAATATCTTTGTAATTTTTTTCTGAGTCCTTTCAGGTTTCACACATCCTTCTTCGAAGTGCAAGACCATAATTGAATGAAGTATTTAATAGTGGCCTAACCAATGTCCTGTACAGTTGCAATATGAGCTTCCAACTCTGATATTCATGCGCTGTCAAACAACGACAAGCATCTCAATCGCCTTCTTCACTATCCTATATACCTGCCACTCCACTTTCAAAGTACTATGAACCTGCACTCCAAGGTCTCGTTGTTTAGCAAGACTCCCCAGGGAATTAAAATTAAATATATAAGCCAAGCCTTGATTTTCCCTTCCAAAATGCAGCACTTCACATTTATCGAAGTTAAACTCCATCTGCAACTCCTCAGCCCATTGGTCCATCTGATCAAGATCCCGTTATACTCTGTGGTAATCATTTTCTCTGTCCATTGCACCTTCAATGTTGGTGTCAAATATTAACTTACGAACCATACCTGCTGTGTTCACATCCAAATCATTTATGTAAATGATGAACAACAGTGGAACCAGCACCAATCTTTGTGGCACACCACTGGTCACAGTCCTCCAGTCTGAAAATCAACCCTCCACCACTACCCTCTGTCTTCCACCTTTGAGCCAGTTCCGTATCCAAATGGCTAGCTCTCCTTTTATTCCTCGAGATCTCACCTTGCCAACCAGTCTACCATGGGGAACCTTATCAAATGTGAGACATGACCTACCAAACACAAAGCCTTGTTGACTATCCCTTCTCAGTCCTTGCCTTTCCAAATATTTCTAAATCCTGCCGTTAGCTTTCACTACAACAACTTGCCCACCACCGATGTCAGGCTCACTAGTCATTCGTTCCCTGGCTTCTCCTTGCTAGTTTGTTCAATAATGGCACCACGTTAGTCAACCTCATGTATTCCAGCACCTCACCTGTGGCTATTGATGATAAGAACATCTCACTAAGATTTCCAGCAATCACTTCTCGAGCTTCCCACTTCTCGAGCTTACCTGATCAAGACCGATGATGTGCATTGTGATGATACATCATTTGGTTCGTGTTCATGAACATCCTCAGACGTGCTGAATGTGGGTCAAGTTACAATGTTTAAAAGACATTTTATTAAGTGAAAGGATAAGAGAATATTTGGAAAGATATGGTACAAGCGCCGGGACGTGGGACTAGTTTAGTTTGAGAGTATCGTTAGCATTGAGTGCATGGGCTGATAAATCTGTTTTCAACACCCCTGCATAACGCTATGGCTCCATGTGTCTTTGTATGTCCGCGCTTGTCGATTTGAATGTGTATATTTGTGTATCTCTACGTATCTAGCTCTCTGTGTGTTCTGCATTAGTGCGTGTGCGTATGTTTGTATCGCTATCTCTGCATCTGTGTGCAATGGGAACTGTTTTGTTTTGGGGTGAATCATTGAATGGGGTTCAATGCCTCCCTTCCTCCCTCTCCCGCTCACTCGTTTGCTGAAAGTGATACTATGCCATGCTCTGCTGATGTATTTTAGAATTTTTCAATCCTTTGTTACGTGTAAGATTATTTGTAAGGGTAAGTCACTAAACATTGCATTTTACAAGGTGTGTGTATATACATGTGTTTGTGCGTGTATCAATGTGTGTGTCTATGTGTTGCATGTCTGTGTGTGCAGCTGTGTGTATGCATGTGCGTCTGTGTGTGCATGTCTTTGTGCGTCTCTGTGTGTGTTCGTGTGTCCAAGACATTCAGCCTCGGAACTTCGGGTGACCATCCTCCAAGGCGGACTTCAGGACAGGCAGCAGAGAAAAGTGGCCGAGCAGAGGCTGATAGCTAAGTTCGGTTCCCATAGGGAGGGCCTCCACCGGGACCTTGGGTTCATGTCGCATTACAGGTGACGACCATTGTACTATACACACACACAGATACTCCTACACACACACACACACACTCACACACACACAGGCACTCCTATACACACATACACTCGGACACACATACACACAGACGCGCACACTGACGCCCACACACACCCTTACAGACACACACACTCCCACATGCACCCCCTCACAGACGTAAGGCACTCTGCACTCACTACACACGCACACGTACACTTTCTCATACTCACAACCCACAACCCAGACAGACAAATACCCACATGCACACATATATTTTGTGGGGTGAATTTGTACTTGCAGGGTGATATTGTATTTTGCTCAAAAACTGCATACATTCATGTAGAACTCTGAGCTCAGAAACTGCATGAATTTATGTAAAACTCCGTTATCTTACTATTTAGATTAGAATCAATCTAAATATCATGGCATAGACAGAGAACACAGGAGGCCAACACCTTCAACATATTGTCTAGCTATCACCATTGTTAACAGCGAACCCGAGAATGCAACTTTAAAAAAAAATGTGATTTACACATGAAAGAAGTAAAACTATCACTGTCTTCTAACAGATGAAATGCTTAACAGACAATCAAATTTTCAATGTATAATTTCAGTTACATCACAGTGTAAACTTTTGCTATAAATTCTACGGGTTAGGATTGAGCCCTCCACTATTACCTGATGAAGGAGCGTCGCTCCGAAAGCTAGTGTGCTTCCAAATAAACTTGTTAGAGTATAACCTAGTGTTGTGTGATTTTTAACTTTGTACACCCCAGTCCAACACCAGCATCTCCAAATCATTTCTCTATGGAGTGTGACTGTAGGACAATTTCAATGTTTGCAGATACCAAACCTGGAAGCATTATAAGGTTTATGGAGGACGGTGTGGAAATCCAGTGAACAGTGACACGTTAGTGAAGTATTCAGGTTTATGGCAGATCAGGATCAATGCAGACAGCGTGAGGTGACGCACCTTGGCAGGAATATGTCTGAAAGTCAATATAAAACATTCTGTCCAATATAATGGAGTGCAGGAACAGAGGGCGCTGTGTGTATACGAGCACATATTGGTGAAGATGTCAGGACAAGTGGGGAGAGCAGTAACTATCGCAGATTAGTTTCAGTATCTGAGCAGTTTACAGGAGGAGGTGTAGGAAGGAGTCTCCGTGCTCCCTTCCTGGGAGGTGAGGGAGACGATGTGTTGTGAGCCCAGCCTCCTGCCCAACGAGACAGTGGGGATTCCATTTGTACCAGCTCGACACAAAAGGGAGATGGCACCAGGGCCACGGATTCTAAGTTGTGCCAGGGGAAAACAGAACTGCCAGTGGGTTATAAAGTGAGAATTGCCCTTCACTGAACAGTGCTGCTAAGTCGGTGGGACGTGGATGTTGCAGAATCTCCACACGAGGCGTCCCAGTCCTCTCCGGCTACTACCAGGGTCATCCCCACATGACGGGTGGAGGGGGAGTTGAGGGAACGGATATCGAGCACTCCACCACCTGGGTTGGCCCTTCCCGTCCGATTTCCGGCTGTTTCGTCTGTAATGGGAGAAAGAGACTGAGGGAGGGAGGGTGGGAGTGGGTGACGCTGCTCTTTGTCCGGAGGCAGTCAGTCCACAGTGTTGTATCCATGCAGTGTTATTAGTGTGTATGTATGTGGGGGAGTGGGGGGGGGGGGGGGCAGTGGAGCGAGAGAGAGAGAGTGAGTGTGAGAGAGAGACTCCAAACAGTATTGAGAGTGGTGGAGCATGAGTCTTCTTCGGGGATAGGTGCTATAACACGTATATAGTGAGTGTGATGGAGCAGGAGAATACAATGAGCCTTATCTTGCACAATGGGGAAGGTTATTGATGCTTGTCCTGTATTGTTGGTAATTTCCTCAGACGATAGATACTACACTGAGCTGGGCGGTGAGCTCAGACCATGCTCGGTGGGTTTGATGGTGTGGGCCCCTTTGGGAAGAGAATGGTACCCCTCTGTACTAGCCCATCCATCAGGATAACCTTGCCACTGTCGACAAAACGTGGTGTAGTTGCCCCTTATCTGCCATGCTCGGGGTAAACTGTGCAGGGCAGCTTCGAACTGAGAAAGCTCAACCTTGTGCACATTGGCCTTTTGAAGACGGCGCCAGTGCCAGGGATCACGGAATATCTAAGGTCATGCTGGTGTTCGTGAGTACCTCCAGCCATGAAGGAAAATTGAGCTGGCATTGAATGAGAGGAACGCCATGGAGTGGGGTAGATAGTTTATGAGGTGAAAGTGAGGACTGCAGTTGCTGGAGATCAGAGCTAAAAATGTGTTGCTGGAAAAGCACAGCAGGTCAGGCAGCATCCTGTTCCTTGGATGCTGCCTGACGTGCTGCGCTTTTCCAGCAACACATTTTCAGCTAGGTAGTTTATGAGGTGAGTTTGATAAGATAGCACCAGCAAACTGGTTCGGTCTCATGCAGACAATTCCTCTGTCATACTCAGTGAAAATGTCACTGAGACAAATTATTGTTAGATTCAACCCAATGCGTCAAAGACTCTGCTGACACTACTCCCAGTTACAAAGCTGCAGAACAAATGCTCATCCAAAACTCTCCATCATCTTAACTCACACCAATATCCCATTCACCCATAATTTCTGGAAACACTGGCTCACGTTGCAGGATACTGTCAAAATGTCTTCACTTCACCATTCTGGAACCTAGGAACACATCCTTCCATGACATTGTCTCTCAGTCTCGCTCTCTCTTTGTATTCCCCAAATCCCTCCTATTTGTTGATACATAAACTGATTACCCCGCCATCTCTCTCTGGCAGTGATTTTCACACCCACAGCACCCCTGTGTCATGGCACAGTGGAGATATGTGTAAATGAATGGGAGCTGCACTTCCAGCGTGGGCTGCAAGTTTCCCTACGCTGGGTAGTGATCTAACACAGTGTTCTGAAAAATGTACTGGGGTGACGGACACAATTCCACACCCTGGTCATATATCTCATCTGGGTTTATGCATCAATGCACTGCTGTGGTCTGCATACCTTTCCACTCTGGGCAGATTGTGGGTTGTATTGCACAGTACAGCCGTCCGCTCTGCGCAGTGCTCCCTGCTGATACAACATGTCTCATCTGGGTTTATAGATCAATGCATTGCTGAGGTCTGCACAGTGTTCCACTCTGGACCGATTGCAGGGTGGTGTTCAGCTGTACACTGGCCCTGTCTGTGCAGTGGTCCATGCTGAACAAATATTTCCTCTGGGGTTGCAGTGTCTGGTCTGGTTCTGTGAGGGGGATTGAGAATGTGATCTATCTGGTCCTTTCAGATGATATGGCAATGCCTTTATTTTTGTTCTCAATCATGTGATTAGACCCGCCAAATTCTGACTTCTCCGGCCAGTCCCATTCTTCAGTCTTCCTCCATAGTTCAGCAACGTGATGGCCCATGAGTAATTGTCCAGTTTCAATGTGAATAACTGTTCTGTCCATTTCCCTAGCCTTTGATCTTGCTCAATCTGGAGTATCGGGATTCACCGCGATAAACCTGAGGAAGGTGAATTCTCAGAAACAACGCTCCAGGAAACATAGCTCCAGCCCATTCATACTCACCGTGTAGCTCAACATCACTCGCCACCACCACCCTGCACAACACTGTAAATATACTTGGAAATCTTTTCTGCACGCTTTCAAGTTTAACAACCTCTTCCCTATAGCAGTGAGAACAGAATTAAAGGCAGTATTACAGAAGTTGCTGAACCTAGTGTGTTGGCGGTAGTGAGTATAGCAGATGCGGGAGATTCGAGTCAAGAGAATGGTGCAGGAAAAGCACAGTACGTCAGGCAGCATCTGAGGAGCTGGAGAACTGATTTTGCGGGCAAACGTGGAATTTTCCTGCTCCTCGAATGCTACCTAACCTGTTGTGCTTTCCGAGCACCACACTCTGAACCCAGCACAAATCCCAGTTGGCCTTCTTCTTCAAAAACTGCAATTTCCCCTCCCACATGGTCGACAATGCCATCCAGAGCATCTCATCAACTTCCCGCACCTCCACCTTTGAATCCCACCCCTCCCACTGTAGGAGGAAACCGGAGCACCCGGAGGAAACCCACGCAGACACGGGGAGAACGTGCAAACTCCACACAGTCAGTCGCCTGAGGCGGGAATTGAACCCGGGTCTCTAGCGCTGTGAGGCAGCAGTGCTAACCACTGTACCACCGTGCCGCCCATCTCAGAACAGTAGAGTGGAATATTCCAACAATGGATCAGAATCTGAGAACATTAGACTGGAATGTTCCAAATATGGACAGGGGTTTATCTGATTACGTTTGGTCTCTTTCTACATATTACGATTGGTTGTCATTATCATCGCGGATCTATTATGTCCTTCGGATTATTCAAAATTGTTATTATACTCTCCTGTCTATCGTTGGTGTTCCTGCTAAGTCTCACCATCCAGATATGCTTTTTTTCTAAAGACCTACATGACTGTGTTACTGTTTCATCTCATGTAGTCTTCATTTCTTGCCATTATTATTGTTCATGTTGAGACTCTGAATCCAAATATTCACTCTGCAGACCACTACTAACTGCATCAGGGAACTTGTTCAATTAATGGCTCCCTCCTTGATTCTGGCAGTGTCACTCATGTGTCTCTATGTTGACCCACTCAGTTTCAGATGTGAACCACTGTCTCACTGCCCTTGTTATTTAAATATTGGGAGTATGGAGTTCATTGCCATCTATTATGTTTACAAACTCCGTTTCCATCATGGGACTCCATCCCATGCCTACCCAATGTCTTTTTTTTATTCCTTTGAGGGACTTGGAGATCACTGGTTGGCCCACATTAATAGCTCATTCCTATTTGTCCATGAGATGGTGATGGTGGCCTCTTGAAGTGCTGCAGTCCACTTGATGTGGGTTGACCCACAATGACATTAGGGAGGGCATTCCAGGATCCTGACCGAACGACTGTGAAGAAACACCGGTATAATTCCAAGTCAGGGTGGTGAGCGGCTTGGAAGGGAACTTGCAGGTGGTGTTTGACACAGACGAATCACAAGTATGCTGATCCCTTTGACCATGAACTGATTCCTGACACCATGCCCTGACCATTATTAACTTTAACTACTCACTGCACCAGAATGTACTTCACTGGCTTAATTCATCTACTGTTTGAACTTTGAGCTGTGAAAAACAGAATTAATGATAACAATAATCTGCTGCTGTCACTCTCGGGTTGAAACCTTCCCACTCACACCAAAATCCCATCCATCTGACATTCCTATGCATCCTGATCTATATCGCTATTGCGTCTGGCAATGTCTTTATTTTGATGTTGATGGTTTCACTGGACACTCCAACCACAAACTTCCAGCCCGCACTGTCCCTTGACCTGTCCGGACTTGTCCGACCTGCCTCGCTCCTTTTCCACCTATCCACTCCACCCTCTCCTCCCTGATCTATCACCTTCATCTCCTCCCCCACTCACCTATTGTACTCTATGCTACTTTCTCCCCACCTCCACCCTCCTCTAGCTTATCTCTCCACGCTTCAGGCTCTCTGCCTGTATTCCTGATGAAGGGCTTTCGCCCGAAACGTCGATTTTGCTGCTCGTCGGGTGCTGCCTGAATTGCTGTGCTCTTCCAGCACCACTGATCCAGATAGAGGTTACGACTGTTGCCATTCAATTTGGAAGTTATACAAGTGACAGGACCAGAAACAAGTTGTTAGCAAGTACGGGAACAACACCGTTTCTGCCGTCGCCGCAGCCACTTCCGCCCCCCGGGACGTCACTCACCTGCACAACGACCACGCTGCATGCATCTCCGTCACCACGACTAACGCCGCCCCCACGCCGACTCCGTCACCAAGCCTAACCCCGCCCCACGTCAAACCCCGCCCCCACGCCGAACCCAGTCCCCGCCTCCACGCCCAACTCCGCCCCCAACCTAACCCCGCCCCCACTTGCAGCTCCAGCCCCACACCAGGTCCGAGCTCCCAGCCCTGCCATGGTTTCACCATCCCTCCAGATCTACCCCTCTCTGAGGATGAAAAGTCAGTCCTCGGCAGAGTCCTCACCTTCATTCCACTACGCTCTCGAATTAACAAGTTCAACATGCGGCAAGACATCGAACAATGCTTCCACCGCCTTCACCTCCACGCCTACTTCTTCAACCAGGATTCTCGCCTTCCCTCTGACAACCCTTTATTCCGCCTCCAAAACACCCCATCAACATGGACACCCCGTGCTGGCCTCTTACCCGCCGTCGATCTCTTCATAGCCAATTGCCGTCGCGTTATTAACTGCCTCAACTTCTCCACCCCTCTCACACAATCCAACCTCTCACCTCGGAACATGCAGCCCTCCACTCCCTCCGTTCAAACCCCAACCTCACTATCAAACCAGCAGACAAGGGAGGCGCAGTGGTAGTTTGGCACACCGATCTTAACACCGCGGAGGCTGAACGCCAGCTCGTGGGCACCTCCTCCTACTGCCCCCTCAACCTTGACCCCACCTCCCACCACCAAACCATCATCTCCCAGACCATTCATAACCTCATCTCCTCAGGGAATCTCCCATGCACCGCCTCCAACCTCATAGTCCCACAACCACGCACTGCCCGTTTCTACCTCCTGCCCAAAATTTACAAACCTGACTGCCCCCGCCCACCCATTGTCTCAGCCTGCTCCTGCCCCACCGAACACATCTCTGCATATCTCGACTTGGTCCTGTCCCCCTTAGTCCAAGAACTCCCCACCTACATTCGGAACACCACCCATGCCCTCCACTCCTCCATGATTTTCGCATCCCTGGCCACAAACGCCTTATCTTCACCATGGACATCCAGTCCCTATACACCTCCATCCCCCATCACGAAGGCCTCAAAGCACTCCGCTTCTTCCTTTCCCGCCGTACCAACCAGTACCCTTCCACTGACACCCTGCTTCGACGAACTCAACTGGTCCTCAATCTGAACAACTTTTCTTTCCAATCCTCCGACTTCCTCCAAACCAAAGGAGTACCATGGGCACCCGCATGGGCCCCAGCTATGCCAGCCTCTTCGTTGGATATGTGGAATAGTCCATCTTCCGCAGCTACACTGGCAGCACCCCGCACCTTTTCCTCCGCTACATTGATGACTGTATCGGCGCTGCCTTTTGCTCCCACTAGGAGGTTGAACAGTTCATCCACTTCACTAACACCTTCCTCCCCGACCTCAAATTTACCTGGACCGTCTCAGACTCTTCCCTCCCCTTCCTAGACCTCTCCATTTCTATCTCGGGCGACTGAATCCACACGGACATTTACTATAAACCGACCGACTCCCACAGCTACCTAGACTACGCCCCCTCCCACCATGTCCCTTGTAAAAACGCCATCACATATTCTCAATTCCTTTGCCTTCGCCGCATCTGCTCCCAGGAGGACCAGTTCCAATACCGCACAAACCAGATGGCCTCCTTCTTCAAAGACAGCAATTTCCCCTCAGATGTGGTCGATGATGCTCTCCACCGCATCTCCCCCACTTCGCTCTCCTCCGCCCTTGAACCAGCCCCTCCAATCGCCAGCAGGACAGAACCCCACTGGTCCTTACCTTCCACCCCACCAACCTGCATGTACAGCGCATTGTCCATCGTGATTTCCGCCACCTAGAAACGGACCCCATCACCAAGGACATATTTCCCTCCCTTCCCCTACCGGCGTTCCGAAAAGACCACTCCCTCCGCGACTCCCTCGTCAGGTCCATAACCCCCAACAACCCAACCTCCATTCCCGGCACCTTCCACTGCAACCGCAAGAAATGCAAAACATGTGCCCACACCTCCCCCCTTACTTCCCTCCGAGACCCCAAGGGATCCTTCCATATCCGCCACAAATTCACCTGCACCTCCACACACATCATTTACTGCATCTGCTGCACCCAATGTGGCCTCCTCTATATTGGGGAGACAGGATGCCTACTTGCGGAACATTTCAGAGAACACCTCTGGGACACCCCCACCAACCAAACCAACCACCCCGTGGTTCAACACTTCAACTCCCCCTTCCACTCCACCAAGGTCATGCAGGTCCTTGGCCTCCTCCATCGCCAGACCATGGCAACACGATGGCTGGAGGAAGAGCGCATCATCTTCCGCCTAGGAACACTCCAACCACAAGGGATGAACTCAGTTTTCTCTAGTTTCCTTATTTCCCCACCCCACCTTTTCTCAGTCCCAGCCCTCAAGCTCAGCACCGCCTTCCTGACCTTCTATCTTCTTCCTGGCCTCTCCGTCCCCACCCCCTCTATGGCCTATCACCCTCACCTTGGCCTTCTTCCACCTATCGGATTTCCAACGCCCCTCCCCCAAGTCCCTCCTCCCTACCTTTTATCTTAGCCTGCTTGACACACTTTCCTCATTCCTGAAGAAGGGCTCATGCCCGAAACGTCGATTCTCCTGTTCCTTGGATGCTGCCGGAGCTGCTGTGCTTTTCCAGCAACACATTTTCAGCTCTGATCTCCAGCATCTGCAGTTCTCATTTTCTCCGTTCAACAAGTGATCGAGACCTGGATGAAGAAAAACAGAGGTATTCTGTGGCCGGAGTAAACTGACTGAAATAGAATGGAGTTGTAAATGTTTGCATGCTTATCGTCAATACAATATATATGTATTGTAGTCTCATAATAGAGCGATAATAAGGTGCTTAAAATGAAGCTACCGTTGTATATTGATGGTTCATTTTTTCAAAGGGGGAGGTTTGACGATACTGTCACTTTAAAAAGATTATATTCTCTTGGATGTTTTGAAGACAGGTCTTAAAGACGGAGACGCTGAACTATCGCCTGAAAACGACTGAAGTAAATAACTGAGGAGACCTTTAGGTTTTATTAAAACGGTGGGAACAATGGAAGGGCAGTGGCCAGCTCTCCCAGACCAGGTCTTCTCGGTTTGTTTTTAGCTGCAGCATTCAGCGGCTGCTTGGGGTCCCAGAAGGGTTGGAAGTTTCAATTTATGATCCCCAACTGCTATTCATTCTGAGATCTCTTCTAATATTGTTTCTATCTGGATTGGAAAACTGCACGTAAGAATCTGAATTTGAGTTTACCTTTGTGCCAAGCGGTGTTTACCAAGAAGGTACAGCATTTATTGTTTGTGTATGTGTTCCAAGATATAACCTAACCCAATTGTTATTTTGTTTGATGGAATTTTAACTAAAACATTTGAATAGATTATATTTTGCTTTTAACTTCATATCTACGGTTAAAATAAGGAAAAGTTTGGGCTGGAGCAACCTTCTTATAATATTTTACGGGGGTCTCGTCTGATCAATAGCTCTCGTAGCTGAGGGGCTTCTGACTGACTCCTGTTATTGAAAAGTTAGTTGAGGGGCTGGGGATGGTTTGCTGGAGGTTGCGTTGTGAGCTGCCTCAGACGTTCAGGGAGACCTGATGCTTTGCTGACCCAGCTATGGATGGAACGTGGGGACTGTATTTACAGCATCTGAGTCTGTAACATAAACAACAAACGGAGCAGAGGCTGCAGAGAGGAGACGTTCTGGAATCACGGAAATGAGTGTGAGTGGGGAAAGGGATCTGTTGTATCCATCCCGGGTTATCCAGGAACAGCTTCCCAAGTTACAGTTAACCCAGGAGCAGAGTGCGAGGGGTCCCTGACTGAACAAGGAGCTGATCACAAAGCGGTGTCACCTCCTTCAACACGACCTGCATCTTCACACCAGGGTGAGGACGGTGCTGCCAGTGGCTGTTAGTGTCACCGTTTTATTCAGCTTCTATGATCCCGAACATTCCAGGCAGGAGTTGGTGACATATCCATCATCTCCCAGTATGTCGACATCACTGGTGACGTTCTGTCAAATTTATTTAGTCTGATTTATCCGGAGTGCCTGCTTCCTATTTGATAACCAGCCCTCCCCCATTCCTGTGTAACACATTCGAAGGGCTGAATAAGAACAAGGAACATCAGTCAGTAATCCAGCCGCTCCAGTCTGCTCCACCACTGAATACAATCATGGCTGATCTCATCGTGGCCTCTGTTCCTCTTTTCTGCCATCTCCATCCATCTCGTCCCTTGTTGTAGATTGAAGCACATGAAAAGAAAATCCACTCCACATCTACACTATCAAATAACTTTAGCATTTTACAGACCTCAATGACATCTCCTTTCACTATTATAAACTTGAGAGTATCGGCCTGAACTGCTCAATCTCTCTTCATAAAACAAATCCCTCATCTCTGAAATCGATCTAATGAACCTCTTCTTAATTATCTGCAATGCAAATGCATCCTTCCTCACCCAAACGGTACTCCAGCTGCAGCCTCACTAATGTCCTGCATAGCTACAACAACACTCCCTACCTTTCTATTCCATGCTTTAACAATTAAAAACTGAAACTACGCTTTCCTTTCCCATTACTTGCTGTACCTGCATGCAGTTTTTCTGTGATATGAACGTGAAAACATAGACCCCTCTACACCTGAGCTCTTTAATGTTTCTCTCAATTTAGATAATAATTTGCCTTCCTATTTCGCTGGCAAAATTGAATAATCTCATAGTTATTCAATTTAATTTTCATTGCCAAATGTTAGCCCATTCACCCAACCTATCCATATTGATTTTTAAACCTCTTACATCTTCATTCCGAAGTAATTTCCCACCGATGTTAGTGTTATCTGAAAAATTGGTTACAATATTTTCTATCCTGTCAAACGAGTAATAATATTGATGACAAATAGTTAAGGCATGAGTACAGAAATCTGTGGCACCTCACAAGGTACATTTGTCAAAAAAATGACATATTTATTCCACCTGACTGCATTTTGTTGGTTCACCAAACCTCCATGCAAGCTAATAAATTACTCCTAAACCCATGTTGTCTGATCTTACTGTTACTCTTTGGAGAATCGACATATCCAATCCCTTCTGAAAGACCAGATAGAGTCCATCTCCCGGATTCCAACTATTCAAATTGTTTGTGACATCTTTAATTAACTCAAGCAAACAATTCAAACACTATTTAGCCTTCTTAAAACCATGTTGACTCTGACGGATTGTGGTTTAACTTTGGAAATGTCCTGAGCAATGGACCATAACAATTTGCCTTAAATTACAATAGTTTATTGTTACACTTTAGTCCCTAATGTATACCATTATTATAAGTTCTTCCCTTTCGAAAACCTTCACGTTTTCTTTGAATTCCTATTTAATGGGCAAAAGGCTTTAAGAGATCTGCTTCAATTGCTCAGTAAGAGCCACGTGTGGCTGAATGGATCATTATCCTGCTGGTGCACAAACTCGATGGGCTGATGTCTTTCTGGTGTTCTCATGTTGTCATCTCCAAGGCCAGAATGACCTCCTCCTGTTAATGTGTTAGAGGGTTGGGGGATTATGGAATCTTCGTGTTGCTGTGTAACAGCTCGAGGGGCTGATGGGTCTTCTCATATTCCTCCATAACAGGCTGGAGAACTTAACGCTCTCCTCATGCATCCCTGAGATGGCACTGAGGGAGAATTGGTCGTCTCCTGTTTCCTTACAACAGACACGTATCTGAATTACCTCTTCCTTTCTCATAAAAAGTCTCAGACAGTTTATATCCTTATCCAGTTCATTTGTAGTGGCTCAGTGGGGCTCAATGGCCTCCTGTTATCCCAGTGTAATAATCTCCAGTCACTGTGTGGTCTCTCCCAGTTCCTGTTCCCAGACTGAGGAGGCTGAATGGACCGATCCTGTTGCTGTGTAATAGGATACTGGTCCGTTATCGCCCACACTGGGTCCAGTGCTTTAGGCTCGAGGGGCTGATTGGCCTCTTCTTTGTAACAACATGTCAGGCTTCAGGGGCTGAATAGCCACGTCCTTTTCTGGTGTAACAGTGTTGAAGGCCTGAATATCCTTCTGTTGTTCCTGTGTAACAGGCTGCAGAATGACATGGATTTCTCCATTATATGTGTAATTGGCTTCTGCGGCTGAATACTTCTGGTCATCTATGTTGAAATAAGATCATCTTTCATTCTTACAATGTCCAATGTGTATTAGATCAACCTGACCATCCTTTCATTATAAACTAATAGCCTCATTCCACGAATCAGTTGAGGGAACCATCTTTGAGTTGCTTCCAATGTAACAATATCCTTTCTTCAGTGAGGAGATTAAATCTGTACACACTACTCCAGATTTGATCTCAATAAGATCCTGTACAGCAGCAACAACGCTTTACCAGCCTGGTGTAAGGTTCCCACCCAGTTTACAGCAGGCTCAGCTGTGTCTCGCGGGGAATACACAGCATTGTTGAAAGATTATTGTCCTTCTCTACTTCACCAGCATAACAGGAGATCTGGAGAAAAACTCTTAATAAAGCTTGGGAAGAGCATAAATAATGTGGCGAGATTATTTCTACCATTATTTGCCCCAGAACCCACTTCACTGAGATTTGACTGTAAGGTGGAGTTCAGAACCAGCAATGAGAAGCAAACGTTGATGGAAGTTATATATCAAAGAGAACAGAGACATTACGGGGAAAAGAAACAGTTTCTTTCTGTCTGTCTTCATGGAAGAATATCCAGAAATTCTCCCAGAAATACCAAGTGATCATGGGACTTGCATAAGTTAAGTCTAAGATCATTCATATCAGTGATGAGGTAGTATTTGAAAAGACAGCTGGATTGAGTGTTGATAAATCTGACAGACCAGATTTACTTCATACAAACATTTCAGTGGAAGCAGCAATAGTCATATTGTTTGCATTACGGATTTTCACGTTTTTTTCCGACACATTTCCGAAAGGCAGGTAGACAATCGGGATAAGGGACAATTATAAATATTATCCGCTAGTTTAAGAAAGGATGAAGATGGAGAGTGGTTAGCTACAGACCAGTTAACTTGTCATCAGCGAGGGGTGTCTGTTGGACTCTATTAAAAAGAACATTCTACTAGATATATGGAAGGTAATGGCAAAATTGGGGAGAGTGATAATGCATCGATGAATCGAAAATCATAGTGGGAAACATTTTTTATTGTAATGGTTTGAAGATGATTCTTGTAGACATCAGCAATGATGAACCAATGGATAACGTATAGTTGGATATTCAGAAGGATTTTTTTTAAGAACTCACACACGAATATCATAAGAAAAGTTAAAGTGAAAGGTATTGGGAAGAACTTATGCAAATAGGACAGTAAAAATTAGATTTACATTCATGTGAATGTAATTGGAGTATAGAAGATGTCGTGCACCCGTTGCATAGCGTGTTGCTGAGACAAAACTGAGAGCATTGTGTACTATTTTGGAATCCCCATCTAAGAAAGAATATACTAAGTACAGAGGATCTGCAACAGGCATTCTCCAGATTAAACTTAAAATGGCAAGATTGTCTAATTGAGAAACTCAGCCTGTGATCTCGAATTTCAAATAATGAGAGGTGATCGTAGTGAAACTTAGAAACTTAGAAACATAGAGGGGACTGAATAACAGAGGGACATGGAGAAGTGCAAGCAGGCGAGATTAGGGAGAATCCCATGATATTCTACACGGACAACAAGTAGAACAGAATAATCAGTGAACAGTTAGTGCCCATCAGAAACCAAGGTAGCAATCTGTGTGAGAAGCTGGAGAACATTGAGAGTTTGTGACTTGAGACCTTCACATCTGTTTTACTTGGGAGAAGGAGGAGGCAGGAACAGAATTCGAAAAGATGGATGAGGAAGCTCTTGAACAGATTGATGTAAAATGCGAGCAGGACTTTGAGGCTTTAGCTGGAAGAAAATTGGACTGACTGCCAGGTCTAAATGAGTTGTATCACAGGTTGCTGTTGGAAACAAAGGAGGAAAGACCCTAACTGAAAAAGTAAATAATTCGAATCTGAATACTGGGGAGGTGTCAGAGGATTGGAGAACAGCTAATATGATTCCACTTTACAGTAAGGGTAGGAGACATAGACGAGGGAACTGTAGACGAGGGAGTATTAGATCACTGTTAGGAAAACTACTGGAGAAAATATGGAAGGCGAAAATTTAAGCCCAATCAGAATGGCAAGGCTTGGTCAGGAATAATCATCATGACTTCATCAGAGGGAAATCACAACTAATGAATTTGAATTAGTTTGACGAAATCACTGAATTAGTTTTGCAGCAAGGACTTTGACAAAACTCCACATGGGAAAGTGAAAAATAAAATAAAATCTCATGGAATCAAGAAAAACTTGACAAGTTACCACGAAAATTGTCTCAGAGGTAGGAGTCAGAGGGTGGTGGGCAAACGCTGTTTGTGTGACTGGAAAACAGCGTCCCCTGATGTACCACAGGAATCAGTGTTGTGTCCCTTATTATTTGTAGTGTCCAGAAATTGTGCAGATGTGAATGGAGAGGGTGGGTGAAGGGGGTGGGGGTTGTGATAAGTAAGCTTGTGTTTGCCTTGTTGGTTGGGAGTGAGGAGGAAGGTCTTATGTTACAGAAAGATACAGATGGATTGGTCAGATGGGCAGATCAATGGGAAGTGGAACGTAAACCTAATAAATATCATGTGATACACTTGGGACGAGGGAACCAGACGGGGAGGACTCAATGATTAGCAGCACGCTAGGAAGCTCAGAGTGTGCTTCTCCACACATCCCTGAATGTGACTGGACAGGTTAATATGTTCGTTAAGAAGTGGACTTTGGGTGTAGCAATTATTAATCGGGGCGTAGATTATAAGAGCTATACACGGCTTTCGTGAGGCCAATATGGAGTACTGTGTGTAATTTTGGGAGCCACATTATAGGAAGGACGTGATAGTACTGGAGGGTGTGCAGAGAAGATTCACCAGGTTGTTCCCTGGATTGGAGAATATCAGCTATGGAGAGAGGCTGGATAAGCTCGGGTTGTTTAGTTTAGAGCAGAGGAGGCTGAGGGGGATGTGATTCAGAGGGACAGATTGATGAGGGGCATGGACACGGAAGATAGACAGCAGCTATTCCTTTTAGTCAGAGGGCCAAGAACCAGGGAGCACACTGTTAAAGTGAAGGGTTTGAGTTTTAGTCGGGATTAAAAAATAGTTATCTTTCACGTAGACGGTGTTGGGGTGAGGAAGTTAATTCCTGAGAGGAGAGTTATCACGGGTATTCTCACAGTCATTAAAAAGTACTTGGACGAGCAATTGGAAGTGTCATAACATTCCAGGCTATGGGCCTGGTGTAAGAAAGCGGGACTACTGTAGCTGTATTTCTGACAGTACAGAATATATACTCTTGTGAGTGTATGTCTGTGCACGGTCAGTCATTGAGCAGCCTAAGGCAGGAATTGATGGGTTTCTGAAGAGTATATTCATAAGAATTATAAGAGTGAACTGTAATAGTTTGTCAACTTATGCCAATGTGAGAAGTAGGAGAGAACAATTGCAGCTTCCTTACAATCTGAAACCAGAGAATTGAGAATGGGGGACAGGGAAATGGCAGAATTATGAAGCCACTACCTCAGATCTGTCTTCACAGAATTTTCTAACAATACTAGGAAAACGAAGTCTGGTGTGGAAAATGATATAGTACATGGAACATAGAACATAGTAAGTACATGATTTTGGAGAAATTATTGGGGCTGAAAGGAATGGTCATAGACAAAACTAATATGGATTTATGAAATGGGAATTATGTTTGAAAAGCAGAATGAGAGACAAATGAAACAGAAGCAATGGATGTAAAACATTTGCATTGTCATAAAGAAATTCGTAAAGCTCCAAACCCAGTTTACAAAATTAAATCTGAGTGGATTGGGGCGAATATATGGCCATGTTTCTAGAATGGGACAGCTGGCAGGAAACAGTGGATAGAAATAAACAGACTCGGCAAGCAACAGCCTGACATTATCTGTAAGGTATGATTCTGTGAGTATGACCATGTCTAAGACACGCTGTCACCTTCCCCAGATATCTCCTGCCTCACCAGCAAGACAGACACAGCAGAAGTGGCGGCACAGTAGGATACAGTTGGAAGGGAATTGCTCTGGGAGTCCTCAATAGTGACTCTGTATCCCATGAAGTCTCATGGCGTTAGTTTACACTTGGAAAAGGAATCCTCCTGCTGATTACCATGTACCAGCCTCTCCCAACTGATGAGTCCGTACTCCTCCATGTTGATCAACATTTGAAGGAAGCACTGAGGGTGGCAAGGGCGCAAAAGGTACTCTGGGTGGGGTTTTTTAATGTCTACCACCAAGAGTGGCTCAGCTGCAGCATTACTGGTCGAGCGGCCGGGTCCTAAAGAATATAACTGCTAGACTGGTGGTGAAGGAACCAAGAAGAGGAAAATGCATACTTGACCACATCCTTACTAATCTGCCAGTTGTAGAAGTATCTGTCCATGACAGTATCGGTAAGAGTGACCACCGCATAGTCATTGTGGAGACATAGTCCCACCTTCCCATTGAGAATAACCTCCATCTTTTTGGGTGGCACTATCAACGTGCTAAGTGGGACAGACTTCAAGCAGATCTAGCAGCTTAAGTCTGGGTTTCCATAAAATGCTGTGGGTGAGCAATAGTAGTAGAATTGTACTCCAGCGCAACCTCATGGCCTGGCATATCCCCCTCAAACAATTACTATCAAGCCAGATGATCAACCTTGGTTCAATGGAGTGTGCAGGATGGCAGAAGCAGCACCAGGCATACCTGAAAATGAGGTGTCAGCCTGGTGAAGCCACCAACCAGGACAACGTGTGTGCCAAACAGCACAAGCAGTAAGTGATAGACAGAGCTAAGTGATTCCCACAAGCAACGGTTCAGATCTCTGCAGTCTTTCCAGTTCTCGTTGAGAATAGTTATGGACAAGTAAACAAGTCATTGGAGGAGGAGATTGCACAAATACCCTCATCCTTAATGATTGAAGAGCTCAGCACTTCAGTGTATAAGGTAAGGCTGATGCATTCGCAACACTCTTAGTCAGATGTGCTGAGTGGATGATCCATCTCGGCCTCTTCCAATGGTCCGCAGCGATTCAGTTACCAGCCATCAACCAATTCGACTCAGTCCACGTGATATCCAGAATCAGTTGGAGACGCTGGATACTCCAAAGGGTACATACCCTGACAACATTGTGACCATAGTACTGAAAACTTGTGCTGCAGAACTTGTCACTTCCCTAACTCAGCTGTTCCAATATCGTTACAACGGCATTTCCCCAATTACATGGAAAATTATCCAAGTATCTCCTATACATAAAAAGCAGAACAAATCCAATCTGACCAATTACCAACCCATCAGTAAAGTTGTGGAAGGTGTCAGTGCTTTCAAGCAGCACCTGCTCAGCAATACCCTGGTCAATGACGCTCAGTTTGGGATCCACCAGGGCCACTCAGCTCCTGACCTCATGACCTTGGTTCAAATATGGATAAAAGAGCTGAATTCCAGAGGTGGGGTGAGAGTGACAGCCCTTTAAAACAAGGTTGCCTTCGACAAATGTGGCATCAAGGGGCCTTAGCAAAACTGGAATCAATGGGTATCAGGGGCAAACTACCCGCTGGTTAGAATCATACCTGACACGTAGGAAGATGGCTATGGTTAATAATGGTCAGTCAACTCAACTCCAGGACAAGTCTGTAGGAGTTCCTCGGGCAGTGGCCTCGGCCCAAGCATCCTCAGGGCTGCTTCATCAATTACCTTCCCTCTATTATAAGGTCAGAAGTGGGGATGGTCGAAAATGATTGCACCATGTTCGGCAACATTTGTGGGTCCTCAGATACTGAGGCAGTCCATGTCCAAATACGATAAGATCTGGACAGTATCCAGGCTGACAAGTGGCAAGTAATATTCAGGCCACACAAATGCCAAACCCTGACCATCATCACTAAAATACAATCTAAACACGGCCCCTTGGTATTCAATCGTGGTACCATCACTGAATCCACAGTGGACTGCAACGGTTCAACAAGGCAGCTCACCACCACCTTCTCAAGAGCAAGTAGGGCCAGGCAATAAATGCTGGCCCAGCCAGTCACATCCAGATTCAGGTTTTTTTTTAAACTTAACAGAGGAAGGTTGTTTCGTTATCATAGAGATCGGTGCTCAGGCCCCAGCTGTTCACAATACCCAGTAAACATTTGGTTGTGGAAATCAAATACAATATATTCCAACATGCGACAGAACTAAAGGATGTTGAATTGTGAGTGGGTGAGGAGGCTGCAAAAAACTTTCAAGGTGACTAAGAGAAGTGGAGTGAATGGGCAAATATGTGTCAGATGGAGAGCAAGGTGGGTAGAGGAGACGGTGTGCCCTTTGGTTGGAACAATAAACTGGAAGCCTCTAATTTGAAAAGTGATTGTTTGAAACATGTTGATCTACAAAGGGACGCATGCTCCTTTCTGTCGTTTCCATCTGCAAAGCCCTCCAAGATTCCTGCAGTGCAGTGAGTTCTGAACCCAGAAGGCAATATTGGGAATGGCATTGGCACGCTGACCAGTGTATATAGACCCAACAAGTGGGGAGCTGTAACATTGCAAAGGATCTGGATCACCCTGTACACCAGTCACTGAAAGCAATATTGAAGGAAAGAAAGCAGTTAGGAAGATAAATAGTATGCAGACATTCATTTCAGCGGGATTTTAGTCCAGGAGTAAGGGTGTCTTACTGCAGCTGTATAGGGCCTTAGTGAGAATTCTTCTCGAACATTGTGCAATATTGTGTGCAGTTTTGGGCTCTGTACCTAACAAAGGACAAACCTGACATTCAGGGAGAGCAGAGAAAGATGACCAGACCGATCTCTAGGATGGCAGGCTTGTTGTGGAGCAGTGTTTGGAGTGACTGGGCCTGTATTCCATTGGGTTTAGGAAAATGGGTGGAGATCTCAGTCAGATGTATAAAACACTGAAAGTGTGAGACAGATTGGAAGCAGGGATGATAATTCCCCAGGCTGTGTTATCTAAAACAAGGGGCCACAGTATTAGGTACAGACAAGCCATTCTGCATTGAGATGACAATAAATGCATGCACTCAGAGACCGGTGAACCTGGGGAATGCGCTGGAACCTGGAAGCCAACACACTGAATATAAATACGGATTTAGAGACAGTAAAGGAATGGTGAGAGAGCAGGAGAACGGTGTGGAAATAAAGGGCCAACCAATATTATATTGAATTGTGTTGCAATCTCGATGGACCAAAGGGACTACTGCACTTCCTATTTTATAGCTTCCCAAGGTTATTCACGTTAAAGGATTCATTCATTGTGTGGGATAAGTGCATTGTGGAGATGTTTGAACATGAACGACAATGAGGAAGTCTCAATGTGTTGTATGGCCTACTCCATTCCAGATGTTTCTGTGCAGTCTGTGGGAAAGCTCTGTCAATGCTGTCACAAGCTCTCAGCTGTTAGGAAGGAGGTCTCTGCAGTGTCGACAGGACGTGTTTACCGTTCCTTTTCCGTTACTGAGGATGGGGCCGGGTGTTCTGTCCGGGTTTATCCTTTGAGACCTTGGAGCAGTTTGATACAATAGAGTTTCTTGCTTGGCCGATTCAGAGACCACTGAAAAGTTTATCACATGGTTGTGTGTTTGCAGTCACGTTTAGGCCAATCCAGGAAAGCACTTCCTGAAAGTACATTGCGGAATGAAATTGGTGTGTACAATCGATATTGGCTTCAAGGGCACTTTTACTGATACCAGATTTTGCATCTTAATATTTTGTCAATTGTTTTTAATTTCCAGACCATTAGGCTGGTTTGCGTTTGTAATCCAGTGACATTTCCATAACAGCACCATCTCCACATAGGGACATATCTGAAACCATACTGAGCTGGTTATTTCTGGGCTGCTTGACAGCTCCGTCAAAAATATCTCCCACTAATGTGGCTGTCGTGATCGGACTGAAGGGGTGGTAAATGGTCAGATTGTAGTTATTCTCCTCGTAGGGGACTGGACATAGCTGAGTAATTTTCCACATTGCCCGGGAGATGGGAGAGTTGGAGTTGGAATGAAACAGCTTCCCCAGGGACACGGCTTGTTGTGCAGCACAAGTCTTCAGTCCTTTTGCAGGAATGGGGTCAGGGCCCATTGCCTTTGTCGTATCTACTGTGTTCAGCTGTTTCTTCCTGTAACGAGCAGTAAATCGAATTGGTTGAAGACTGGCAAAACTGATTCTGTGAGCATCATGTCGAGGGTGAGGTAGATCATCAACTACACACTTCTGGCTGAGGATGGTGCAGATACCAAATCTGGTCTTTTACACTAATGTACAGGGCTGTTCGATTATTTAGGATGGGGATATTAGGAGATCCCTTTCCTCCAGTAATTTGTTTAATTGTCCATCACCATTTATAACTGAATGTGGCAGGAGTGCGAAGGTTCGATCACATCTGTTGGTCAAGTGTTGTAATTTTAATGCGTTAGCATTAGGTTTAGGTTCACGTGGTTCTGACCCTGACACGTTCACCCACACTCGTCACTGAACCATATATCGTGTTGATGGTAATGGCAGACTGAGGAGATTATCCCGGGCAAAATGTTACAGGTTGTGTTTGAATGCTGTTCTGCTTCTCCTGCTGCAGTGGTCTACAGCACTACAGGAATACACAGTTTTGAGCTGCAATATCTGAAATGCAATTCTGCCGCCAGTCCCTCAGTTCACAGCGAGACCCATTCACCCATCAGCCCTGTACTCAGTGATCTACTTTGGTTTCTCATGTGGTAATACTTCCATCTTCATACTCTCATTCTGCTGAGGATCTCTCTGCGGGTCATGCTTCCAATCTGACACTGCAAAACCAATTAACTGTTTTTAATTCAATTGTTTAATTCATCTGAATCCTTTTTCCTTGAGTACTACCATCTTCTGTGTTTAAAATGATTGTTTTTCCCTCTGTTTCTCTCCCTGACCATGATTAAGAGCTCTGTAGTGTCAGTGATATCAGTCTCATGTAGTTTGAAGGCCAAATTATTTCTCTGAATTCCCAATCGTTTTCACCACATCATATGTTTCCTCTTTTGGTTTGATGCCTTATCACTCATAGTTGCCTTGTCCTCCCATGAGTATGTTTAATCTCCTTTAAGATGAATTTCTGATATCTTCCGAATTTTCCATAGATATTCCTGCCTTTGCTGCTCCATGGTCTTCCCTGCTCGACTCCCCTTCCAATTAACACTGGCCAGCTCCTCCCGCATGTCTTTGTAGTGACATTGCTCAATTATAATCGCATTACATCAAGAAGACAGCAATGGATATAAACCAAAGAAGGAGTTTTGAGAGATGAGACATAAAGAATAATTGGGGGATTTCTTAACTAGATACAAAGAGAGAACAGGAGAGATGATATTGATAAGGAAATGTGAAAAATGAGTAAACTAGATTATCGAAAGAAGTAGATGCACATCCCTCAATGTTTTGGCAATTCCTATGTGCTGTGGTCCTTTGTATAGTGCATATACAATAGAGCAATGTGTTCAAATTCTGGGTCTGATACCAGAATTTTAATCTCCAATAATATGACAGACACTAGCTTTAGAAAGAACCCAGCAGGTAGAAAGGGGATTAACTGAAATAAGTTGTGACACCAGAAGCAACAATTCATAACACACATCCTGATAAGAATGAGAGATTAGAGCAGTGAATTCCAGAATGGGAGGGAACGTTGAGAGAAGAGGAACATATCACTTTAGATGAGCATCAAATAATGTTTTAATGTTTTATAAATTTTATACATCATATACATCATTTTTCGTAAACTGTGTCTCCGTTGTTCATTTAGGATGTTGTGCACATATGAAAAATATTACTTATCTGCACACACACATTGATTAAACAGTGTATGTAAAATCATTTTTCCACCATTGTAATGGTGCTGTTGTCGTGCTACCAGGATACATGAACACCAGCTGGCCACCAAAAGACATGATCCACTATCACTATGCTGCTAACATACAGGAAAGAAGGGGACCACTTTGACTGGGGCAACACACACAAATGCTAAGACACGCAAGCACCTTCTTAGAGGAATGACATTCTAACCAGAAGTCCATTAATAAGCACATTAATTTAGATCCTATCTACATTCTCTTGTAAAAGAACGAACCGGAAATGTCATCACCCACTTTAAGAAACCAAGATCTATAAATGTAGAGGCGGGACATACCACCAGCGCTTCAGCGAGTCAACGTGAAAACTTATAAATTGTCATTTTTCATTTATTAGTGGAATTTAGGAAATCTCTGTCACTCACGTTTTAACAGATTATGATGTGAGGTGATCTTTTCTGGGTGTGTTGTTTTATTTAACAGAGGGATTCAACATTGATGTCATAACAGTTTGGGGCCTTGCCATGTGGAATTTGGACAGATTTGGGGTACAAACGGTCCCAGCAAATTTCGACACGTGTCAATTAGTGACCTAGATTTTCAAATAAAACCAGAGGGAAAATTCGTTTAATTTTGATCACTTGTGGTTGGTTCAATTAAAAGTGAAAGAAATGGCTTTTAACATTACTAAAGAGGTTCCCAAATTTGCCAAGGAAGTTTAGAAAGACAGAAGAAAGAATATTTTAGAATTAGCAAATAGATTGGAATTGGGTTTAACCAGGGACAAAAGGAAAGCTGAAATTGTAATGGAGTTGGTCAAGCACTTTAGTGTGTCAGAGAAACAGGCAACTGCAGTAGAGTCAGAAAAAACTTAAATTACAAATATGGCAACTGGAGTTAGAAGATGAAAATAGGGACGGAAACAGAGAGAGAAAACAAAGAGAAAGAGAAAGAGTGGTAAATTAGAAAGAGAATTTGAAATTCAGAAGTTGGGAATTAGACAAAAAAAGTTAAATTAACAGGATAGAGATGAAGGGAGAATATAGGGATGTAGTCAGCTATGTTAATACATTGTCATATTTCGGTGAGAAAAATGTCAAAATCTGAATATATTTCATTTGAAAAAAATGGCTCGCCAGATGGTGTGTCCAGTGAACTTGTGGGTAATGCTCCTTCAGACTAAACTGGTGGACACGGCTGGTGAGGTATGTGCAGCGCTGTCAGATGAGGGATCAAGAGATTATGTTGATATTAAACTGACTATTTTGAGTGGTTGTGCATTGGTACTAGAAGCATATAGACAGAGGTTCAGAAATATAGAGACGGAACCAGGTCAGACATATGTTGCTTTTGAAAGAATTAAACACAGTCATTTTGATAGATGGGTGCTGGCCTTAAAAATGGATAAGACTTGTGAGGCTCTAAGGGAGGTTATTCTGCCGGATGAGTTTAAAATACTCACTTCCAGAGATGGTAAGAATTCATGTGAATGAACAGAAAGTTCAAGAAGTGAGAAGCATGGCAGAAATGGCAGGTAAATATACATTGGTGCATTAGAAGAAATTTAGCTTTTGGGAGTATTTTCATCCTGTAAGGGATACAAATTGGGAGAAGGGGAGATCCTACACTACAAAACAAATAGTAGAGCACACTGTCAATAGTTTACCACAGGTGAAAAAAGAAGCCCAAAGGGGTTGAAAGGTGGTGAAAGGCCTCAGGTGTTCTCAATTTAAGGGAGTGGATCAAATAAAATTAGAATGCTGATGGTTTAAAAAGGGCACTGGGGAAAAGGTGTTTTCACTGCAGTAAGCTGGGACACAGTGCTGGGTGTTGAAGGAAGACACTTTGGAAAAAAGATGTGTAGAAGAGGTTCAGCCACCGGCATCAGTGAAACTAGCAAAGAAGACCCTAAGTGGAGCTAAGGAGCTGCAGGAGAGTGTACAGCCGAGGCAAGGGCTGGTTGTGGAGTCAGTGTCTGATCTCCACAAAGTATCTGCCTCTGTGGATGAAGTTCACTCAGAAAGAACAGGGGAAGAAGAGTAAGATGCTGTAATTTTGTGAGATATGAACATGCTCAGTCTCTAAAAGTTGAGAAGTGGGGCACTGGAATAGCACAACAGATCAGGCAGCATCTGAAGAGTAGGACAATCGACACATCAGGCATAAACCCATCGTCGGGAATGTAGCGGGGGAACAAGGAGACTGAAAGATCAATAGGATGGTAGGAGTTGGGCTGAGGGGAGGGTCACTGGTATGTTGATAGAAAGATGTAGGTGTGAGTGATAGTGATATGTCGGAGGGGAGGGTGGACTGGATAGTTGGGAAGGAAGATGGACAATTAAGACAGTGCAAGAGGGCAGTGCTAAGTTCAACGATTGGATCTGGGATGAGGTTGGGGGAGGGGAGATTTGGAAATTAGTGAAGTTGATGTTGATGCCTTATAGTTTGAGGGTTCCAGCTGTCCTACCACCTATCCACTTCACCCTCCTCTCCGACCAATCACCATCATCCCCCACCTGCATCTTCCTATCGCCTTCCAAACTACCTACCACCCAGTTCCACCCCCACCCTCCTATTTATTTCTCAACCCCTTCCTCATCCCTTACGCCCCACTTTCCTGTAAAGGACTTGTGCCTGAAACGTCAACTCTCCTGCCCTTTGGATGCTGCTTGACATGCTATGCTTTTCCAGCCCCACACCTTTCAACTCTGATCTCCAGCATCTGCAGCACTCACTTTCTCTCAGCTTCTAATATTAAGAAATGGGAGTATTTTCACTCTTTCTGACATGTTCCTCAAGAGCGTGATAATTTGTGGAATGGGGACAGAAATTAAGTATTCCCTTGTGTAACATTAGTTTGAAGTGCCAAATTAAGATTGAGAGTGAGTTACAGAGTGTCAGTTCCAGGAATACAGTTTGTTCTTGTGAACGATTTAACAGGATCCAAGGTGGGAGTGACACCCCTTGTGGTGAAGTCAAAGGAAGACTAGGGAACTGGGGAGTTAAAAGAAAAATACCCAGGATATTTTTCAGACAGTGTAGTAACAGAATCCCACTGTCATAAGTTACAGCAGGAAAGGAAAACTAAAGAAAATGACAAAGGAGTTGATGTTGAGTTAACTGACATCCTGTTTGATGTAACGGTGCAGGAAAAACCTGAAAAGGCAAAGGGTCAGGCAGAGGTATTTAGTCCTGAAAGGCAAATGGACTTACAACAGATATAATGCACAAATACACATACACACACTCAGAAAAGGAAACCGAATATAATGTCGAACGTTATTAACTTAAACATAGAATCCTAAAATTAAAATGGAGACCACAACAGGTTAGTGCAGAAGGGAAATGGGCCGAAGTGCACCAGATTGTGTTACCGGTAATATACAGTGTTATAGGTCGTACATGAACTACTTGTAGGAGCTCACCTCGGTGTATGGAAGACTCAGGATAAGGTACAGAAGAATTTCTAGCGGCCTGGAATGCACAAGGACGCGGTTAGTTTTTGTTGTACATGTCATATATGCCAAATGGTAGGTAAGTCACAGGCAGAAATAAAACCAGCACCTTTGTTGCCAATTACTGCATTTGAAGAACCTTTCACGTGGGTTATGATTAATTGTGTAGCTCCCCTTTCTGAAGTAAAATTGGAAACCAACATTTGCTGACCATAATGAATGTGTCTACCCGAGTTCCAGAGACATTTCCATGAGGGAATGTTAAGGAAAAAGGGAGGTGAAGGGGTTGGTAGATTTCTTTACTCACACTGGGCTACGCAGAGAGATTCAGTCAGACCAAGGGTCTTATTTTACCGCTCAGCTGTTTAAGGAAATCATGGACCGAAGTCGGAGATCTCAGACTTAAATTATGTACGTGAGTTGAGGGCGAGATTAGATGGAGTAGGTGAGTTAGCTTAACAGCACCTGAAGAGGGCACAGCATAGAATGAAGCAGGTGGTAGATAACAACACTGAAACTTTGACGATTTCCCGTGGGAACGACGTATTAGTATTGCCAACAGTGGTAGGAAATCCCTTCAAAGCCAGGTTTAGTGGCCCCTTTCAAATTAAAAAAAAAATGTGTCAGTAAAACTATCTGGTAAAGATACCGGATATGACAAAAACGTTATCGAGTATGTCATGTGAATGAATAATGCTCCAGACACATTTAAGACTCAGGAACAGAGCTGTGGCCAGATGAACATATTGTGCAGTTTATCTGTATGATGTAGTGATCTTTAGCAAGTGATTGAAAGCTCACATGTTATAGTTGGAAGAGCATATTGAACGATTACAAGAAGCAAACTTGTTAATAAACTTAAAGAAAACAGAATTCGCGAAGGTAGAGGTGACGTTTTTGGGACATTACATTGGACATGGAAGGTCAACCACATGGAACACAAAGACGAAGGGTTTCGAGGAATTTCCACGACCACCCTCGAAGAAAGAGGTGCTTCAATTTTTGGAACTGAGTGGAAACTATCGGACGTTTGTTCCAAACTTCAGCACGGTATTGGCACCACTGATGGATTTACTAAAGAAGGAAACAGAATTGTGGTGGGCAGAACAATGCCAGGAGGCATTTGAGAATTTTAAAGCAGGATTAATCACCGCACCAGTTTTAGCTGCACCAAATATTTTGAAAACCTTTGAAAATTGTATTGATGCTAGGGATATAGGGCTCGGAGATGTATTGATACAGAAAGATGATGATGGAATTGAATAGCCAATTAGCTACTTGTTGAAAAAACTCAAATTCCATCAGAGAAAAAATCTCCATTACTTAAAAAAAATGATTGAGTTTCATACTGCCCTGACAACATTTTAATGTTTATATGACAAACAAACTGTCGGAGACGGTTGTGCACAACAACAACAATCCTCTCGCATGTTTTGGAATATGTAAACACCAGAATATGAGACTATTTCATTGAAGTCTTATGTTACCAACTTTAAACTCACAAAATGTACATGCTGTGGGTCCGAGAAATGTTATAACATATGTGTTATCGCGGATTTAAAGGAAATAATGTAGATAAGATTTGAATTATTCCAATGTTATATATGTGTGCAGAATTAATGTGAATGGTATAACTGAGATTAATACTTCTGTATTTCATAATAATGAGATTAAGAATTAGAGAAAAACAAAAGAAGCCATCTTTTCATTCTGATGGTTCTTTCTTTTCCTGAAGGGGAGCAGTGTTATGAAGCCGAAAGCATGTCCGGTCACTTTAAGACAGAACGGGTTTTGCTGAATAGAAAGTACAGCCACAGATGCCAGCTAAAGATCAGACTGTTCCACATGTCACCATTAGCTGGGAGATAGATACCTGTGTTTTGGTTGCTATTTTGAAAGCAATTGAAATATAACCAAAGAGTTTAAATAACGCTCAGGATACCAGAAGCCAACGGGATTTGAATATTATTGTTTGGACACCTGGGAAGCAATCGAATTTTGAGAATTATTATATCATGGGAAGTAAATAAACCCAGCATTTTGAACACAAGAAGGAGAGGTACTGCCATCCAACAGCAGAGTAACTGCTGCAGAGCAGGAGTGCTAACTGGCCATCTCAAACACTCCCTATCAAAGATATATGTTCATTTAAAACCTCCTACAGTAAAAAAAAGACCCAGGTGATCAGCACCTGCAAGAGTGAACACAGCGGAGAAGATAGAGACTGTGTGGTCTTTAGGTTGTACTGTTTAATATGTGGGTTACTGGAACAACATATTTTTATACAGTTGGAGTCAGAAAGTAAGTACTTAAGAAAAGAGGGGCTTGTATTTGTGAATAGTTGTTGTTTAGTGCCGCCTATTTAAGTTAAGAAACTAATTTGTTATTTTTGTTTAAACATTGGAATTTAGGAAGACTGTGTCATTCATATCTGAGATGGAAATGAGTTGCTGGAAAAGCGCAGCAGGTCAGGCAGCATCTAGGGAACAGGAGAATCGACGTTTCGGGCATTAGCCCTTCTTCAGGAATGCCCGAAACGTCGATTCTCCTGTTCCCTAGATGCTGCCTGACCTGCTGCGCTTTTCCAGCAACACATTTCCATCTCTGATCTCCAGCATCTGCAGACCTCACTTTCTCCTCATTCATATCTTAACAGATTAGGAGGTGGGGCGAGCTTTTCTGGGTGTTTGGTTTTAATTAACAGAGGAGTTCGACTCCACCTTGTAAATTCCATCCACGCTAACCCCATTTCCCTGCCTTTGGCCCATATCTTTCTAGGAGAAAGTGAGGTCTGCAGATGCTGGAGATCAGAGCTGAAACTGTGTTGCTGGAAAAGCAGGTCAGGCAGCATCCAGGGAACAGGAGAATCGACGTTTCGGGCATAAGCCCTTCTTCAGGGGCTTATAGCCCTTCATTCCTGAAAAAGGGCTTATGCCCGAAACGTCAATTCTCCTGTTCCCTGGATGCTGCCTGACCTGCTGCGCCTTTCCAGCAACACATTTTCAGCCCATATCTTTCTAGTCCTTTCCTATCCACATATTTATCCAAATGCTTTTGAAATGTTGTTAATGTACCCCCTCAACAACATCTGCTTGCAGCTCATTTACGTATCAGCCCTCTGTGTGAAGAAGAGACCCCTCAGGGTCCATTTATTCATTCCCCTTTAACCTTATACGAATCCCCTCTAGTCCTCGAATCGCTAAACCTGGGAAAAAGCCTGAGAGCATTCACCCTGTCCATACTCCTCATGATCTAATACAGCTCTATACGATCCACCCTCAATCGCCTACACTCTTAAAAATAGGACCTAGCTTGTCCAACCTCTCCCTATAACTCAGACCATTGGGTCGTGGCAACGTCCTTGCTAATTTGCTCTGCACTCTTTCTCATTTAAGAACACCCTCCCTGTAACAAGGTAACAAAAACTGAACACAATACTCCAAGTGCAGCCTTACCAAAATCCTGGGTAACTGCAACATACATTCCCAACTTCTATACTCAATGTCCTGCCTGATGAAGGCCAGTGTGCCAAAAGCCTTCTTCACTGCCCTGTCGACATGTGACTCCACTCTCAGAGAACCGTGCCCCTGAACGCCAAGATTTCTTTGCCCACTATACCGTGGGCGGCACGGTGGCACAGTGGTTAGCACTACTGCCTCACAGCCAGAGACTCGGGTTCAATTCCCGCCTCAAGCGACTCTCTGTGTGGAGTTTGGACATTCTCCCGGTGTCTGCGTGGGTTTCCTCCGGGTGCTCCGGTTTCCCCCCACAGTCCAGAAAATGTACAGGTTAGGTGAATTGACCATGCTAAATTGCCCACAGTGTTAGGTGTCTGGGTGGGTGTGCGTCGGCGGGTCGGTGTGGACTTGTTGGGCTGAAGTGCCTGTTTCCCCACTGTAATATAATCCAATTGAAACCCTTTAAGGCCCTCCCATTCACCATGAAACTTGTACCTTGATTTGAGTTTCCAACATGCAAGACCTCACGCTTCTATATTAAATTCCATTTGCCATTTCTCGGCCCACTTCCCCACCTGATTAAGGTCCTGCTGCAATTTCTGATAAACTTCCTCACTGATCATGATACCACTCATTTTAGTGTCATCTGCAAACTTACTAGTCATGCCTTGTACATTCTCAACCAAATCATAGTTAAGAAACACCTATGGACCCAGCATCCAGTCTGGCAAGCATACTTCCACTAAACCCTTTGCTTCCCACCATCAACCCAACTGTGTATCAAATTGGCCAGTTCCCCCAGCATTCCACGCGATGTAACCTTCCAGAGCAGCGGGTCATGTGGAACCGTATCAAAGGCCTTACTAAAATCGATGGAGACGACGTCTACCGTTCTGTCCTCGTCAACTTTCTTGGTCACTTCATTAAAGAACTCTTAACAGAATTGGGAAGCATGATCTCCCACTCACAAGTCTATGCTGACTGGTCCGAATCAAACCCTGTGTAAGTAATGGTTGCAGTAAATGGTATGCTTTCTGTCATTGTAAGATGATTCAAGTGCTGCTGCTGTTGCCATCTTCCTGCTGTTGTAGAGCCTTGCTGAGAGATCTTTTGTGGCTCTCTCTACAGATTTGATCTCCTTTGTAAGGAATAATCTCCTTACCACAGACACGGGTGATGGTTTCATGAGGAGACAGAGTGAAGAAGCTGAGTGTTTAATCTGTAGAGCCGCGAGAGATAAAGAAATGGGGACGCTAAACACGAGGAGTGGCAGCGATCTCTTATTCCAAAAGAGACATTGAAAGGGTGACAAATTCCATATATTACCCAGGATTGATTGGTTTGATTTATTGTCACATGTACCTCAGTACAGGGAAACACTTTATTTATGAGCAGTGGAGGCAGATCATAGTAAACATGGCCAGGCAGATCATAGGATGAAAATGGACTAGGACAGAATAAGTCATACAGGTTACTCTGCACAGGACGCGCACTCGACAAAATCAACATGAGTAAGATCAGCATTATTTGAACTTAGAGACTACATAAGGTGGCTTTCCTAATGGTTCATATGCCTAAATTAACTCTCCCCACATTATTGGGCAGTCGGCGTGTGAACCTGTACCGAACGCCATGTTAATCACAATCCCCAACAGCAGCCACAATACATTCCATCTGAATAGGTAGCCATTCCCACCCACTTCCACCCTACATAGAGAACACAAGACTGGCTTCTCAGAGATAAATGATGCCTTCTTGAGAGTTCACACAAGACATATGACTTCCCTCCTCAACACTAGAAAACCATATTAAAGTCCCACGTGTGTATCATGAGCAACGGAGCCAGGAGGAACAATGTGCAGCAGTCTGTCTGTGCAGCCTCTGATCCACTTGTTCATTATGTTAGAGCACCAATTAGGAGACAGTGAGGACTGCTGATGCTGGAGATTGGAGTCGAGAGTCGATTGCTGGAAAAGCACAGCAGGTCAGCCAGCATCCGAGGACCAGGAGAATCTACGTTTTGGGCATAAGCGATTCATCAGGAATCAACATCAATTACCTCTTTCTGTCCCTTTCTAAGTGTGTTGAGGGGGAATGGCCTCCTCCTCCTCCTGTATAAGTGACTTAAGAGACTGAATGGCCTCCTCTTGTTCCTGTGTAAGAGACTCAAGTGGCTGAATGGCCTGATCCTGTTGCTGTGGAAGCGACTTAAGGGGCTGAATGGCCTCCTCCTGTTCCTGTGTAAGAGACTCAAGGGGCTGAATAGCCTCATTCTGTTGATGTCGAAGTGACTTAAGGGGCTGAATGGCCTCCTCCTGTTCCTGTGTAAGAGACTCAAGGGACTGGATGGCTTCTTCCTCGTCCGACTGAACAGCGCCAAGGATCTGATTGGGTAACACCTGGTTCCTGTTTGAGAGCTCGATGTGCTGACAAGTGTGATGATGCTGCAGCTTTAAGAAGTTATTTTTGACATGGTTTCTTTTCAGAGAGAGATTGAATGATCGTTACCCAGCTGGATAGTTAAGGCTACTGAGTAAACAGCTAGGGAGGCCTTGGGTTAATTTTAATGCAGCTGAATGGATGTGGCCAGCTCTCACAGATTAGGATCTCTGGGTTTTGGTTTCTCAGTAACATCAGAAACTATTGGGATTTCAACAGAGTTGGAAGCTTCAGTGAATTTCTCCTGGCTGCTAATCTCTCTGAATTTTCTCTTGATGCAGTATTTAATTCCTGGATTGCAGAAATGTATGTTACATTCTGTGTCTTAATTTTCTTTTCTGCCAGGGGCTATGTTTATGGGATTTCCTATATTGGAACAGTTCATTACTAATAGTTCCTAGATCTATTAGTATGTTAACTTGTCTGATAGAATTACGTTATTCTAAATTCCTCTTTCTTTGGTTTCATTTCGTTTAAATAAATGGTGTTTTGCTTCACACCGAGTAGTTTGAAAAGTCTCATTGCATCTGAAACAGACATTTTACATTTCCTTTTAAATAAGAAAACATTAGAATCTCGGATACCACGTTCAGATATTTTCGAGGGCCTCCGATGTGGTCCATCACACTAGACTCCTTCTCTTCCTGAGTAATAGGCTGGAGGCACTGAATGGGCTGACCTTGTTCTTCTCCAATAATGTCAATGGGCTCAATGACATCCACATATTCCTGTGAAACCAGCGTGAGGTGCTGAATTAACTCTTATTTTACTGTGGCAATGTGCAGTGTCAGGCAGTGCTGCTGTTACATGAATGTTACTGACCCTTTAACAACACAAGCCTGAATGGTGTCCAGGTCTTGCTGCACATGGACAACGACCAGTTCAGGAGCTAACGGGGAACAAAATGTTCTGAACATTGTGGAATCTTCAGTGACCATCCCCACTTCTGATCTTATGGTGGGGAGGGTGGGGGCGGGGAGACATTGATGAAGCAGCTGAAGATGTTTGTGAAGAGGAAGCTACCCTGAGGATCTCCCACAGAGGTGACCCAGGACTGAGATGATGAACATCTTCCTTTGTGCCATGTTTGACTCCAAACACTGGAGAATTTACTCTGATTCCCATTAAGTTCAGTCTTGTTAAGCTCCTTGATATCAATAAAAGTCAACCACTGCCTTGGTATCAGGGCCAGTCAGTTTTACCTGAACCCTTGAGTCAATCTCTTTTGTTCATATCAATAAACCATGATATGGGAGCAGCAAGTGTTTTCTTCAAATAGGGGGAATTGAATGTCAGGATTTCTCTTCTCAAGAGTGTTCGGGGAACTAGATGACCGAACGTATTTGAAGAGGAGGTGGATGGATATTGACCTGTCAGAGAGTTGAGGGCTATGAGGAATTGTGTATGAAAGAGGATTTGAGACCTAGAGCAGATCAGTCATGATCTTAATGAAGGGCAAGGCAGACTTGGTGGTGAACACATGCCCCAGTTTCTGATGTTCTCCCATTCTATTATTGGAAAGTTAGTGGGTGTTATTTTCAGGAATGTTCTGTTACTAAAAGTTGCAGTCAGGGAGATGAGAGGATTTTGTGAGGCATCTCTGGGTGAGGTATGGGGGCTGTATTCACAGCGAATCTGGGTCTACAACATGACCGACAAATGAAACACAAGTTTCAGAGAGGGCAAGCTCGGTAAAGAGAAATGAGGGGCCTCTTCCATACCCAGCCTGGGTTTTCCAATTACATTTCCCAAATCACCTTAAAGTGTGTGTGACAGTACTGAGGGGCTGAATGGTCTTCTCAGTTTCTGTGCACCAGGTTATAGCAGCAAGTAGCCTCCAACTGCTCCTGTCTAGCAGATTTGAGGGGTTGAATGGAACACAGAAACATGGGACTGAGGGACAGAAATGGGTCATTAGAGACTTTGACCCTTCTCCACCAGGCACTAAGATCGTGGCTGATCATGTTGTGGTCTCCGTCCCACTTTCCTGTCAGTATCCCATTATCTGTGACTCAATTCTCTGTCAAATATTTAACTAAAGCAGCTTTCAATAAATGTGAACATAGAGGCACGATAAACTTCCAGTGAACAGTATTTCGACTTCAAAGGTCCTTTCAGAATTTTTTGTCATCACTCTTATAGAATCAGAGAGTCATGCAGAATGGAAACAGACCCATTAGTGAAATCTGTTCACTGTAAGCAGACATCAAATCTGATCTCGTCACATTTGCCAGCATTTGGCCAATATCCCTCCTCTTTCAGATACTTTTTAAATGTGAGATTATAATCGACTTCACCACTTTCTCTGACAGCACTTTCTGTACACACAGCGCTCTCTGTGTGAAACATTTACCTTCAGGTCCCTTCTAAAGTATTCGCTCTCGCGCCTACAACCTATGCTGTCCTGTTCTGGACTCCCCTATCCAAGGCGACTCAACGTGACTGTTCAGAATATCCATGCCCCTGATAATTTTATAAAGCTCTATAATGTTACCCCTCAGAATCTGGCACTCCAGGGGGAAACACGTCAACCTAACCAGCCTCTCCCTAAAACTCAAATCCTTCAGTCCTGCACCATCCGTGTAAATCTTTTCTGCAGCCAACTAAATTGTGTGCAGTATTCTTAAAGTGGCCTCACCAGTATCCTATACAGATGTAACATTGCACCCCAACTCCTATACTCAATGCTCTGACGGATTAAGGCAAATGTGCCAAATGTGTTCAGCACTACACTGTCGACCTGCGACTCCACTTTCAAGGAACAAAACACCTGCAGCCTTAGGTCCCTTTGTTCCACAACACTCCCCAGGACCTTACCATTAAGTGTATAATTCCTGCCCTGATTTGCCTTCCCAAAATGCAAACCCTCATATTTATCTAAATTAAACTTCATCTGTCACTCCTTTGTCACATCTAATTGTGGTCTCGTTGTACTTCAGATACTCCACTACACCACCTTTCTGACGTCATTTGTAAACTTACTAACTATGCCTCCGATATGCCTCCGACAACTCACCCACCACTGACATTAGGCTCACCGGTCTATAGTTACCCTGCTTTTCGGTCACTGTTTCCTTTTCTCGTCCCACTCTTCCACTGCTCACAACAAATGTTAAATGTAACCAGGTTGGTGATATGGCCGATGATATCAGTCTCAGACTGGGTCAGAGTCAGTTTTAGGAACAAGTCAGGCTAGTTTCTTTAATCAGCTGAAATCGGACGTATATGATCCAGAGCAATGTCACTCAAACTAAGATGGAAAACTGAATGGCAAACGGTTTGGATATTGGAAATAAAGAATCGATATTTCCCTTTCTAAAAACACTGGCGCGTGCAAACACACACACACACGCACACGCACACACACACACGTGTGAAGATGTGTTGTTTAGGCCAGAGGTTATTAACGTGGACAAATCCCCAGCACAGGATGGGATCTATCCCAGGTTGCTGAACGAGGCGACAGAGGAAATATCTGGGGCCGTGACAAATATCTTTGTGGCATTCTTAAATACAGGTGAGGTGCCGGAGGACTGGAGGGTAGCTTACGTTGTACCCTATACAAGAAGGGTAGTAGGGATATACCGGGTAACTACAGACCAGTGAGCCTGGCATCAGTGGTGGGAAAGTTGCTGGAGAAGGTACTGAGAGGTAGGATTTATTTATATTTAGAAAAGAATGAGCTAATCAGTGATAGGCAATATGGTTTTGTGCAGGCGAGATTGTGCCTTACCAACTTAATAGAAGGAAGTGACCAAGTTAATAGATAAAGGAACGGCTGTTGATGTCATATACATGGACTTTAGTAAGACGTTTGATAAAGTTCCCCGTGGTAGACGTATGGAGAAATTGAAGTGGTGTGCAGGGTATTCTAGCTAGGTGGATAAAGAACTGGTTGAAAAATAGGAGACAGAGAGTAGTAGTTGATGGGAGTTTCTCGAAATGGAGGAAGGTGACCAGTGGTGTTCCACAGGGGTCAGTGTTTCGGCCACTGTTGTTTATAATATATAAATGACCTGGAAGAGGGCACTCTTGATATGGTTAGCAAGTTTTCAAATTACACGAAGATTGGTGGAGCAGCAGAAAGCACAAGGGACTGTCAGAGAATACAGGAGGGTATAGATAGACTGGAGAGTTGGGAGGAAAAGTGGCAGATGAAGGGCTTGTTCGTGGGCTGTAAATTTTCGTTGTTTTTTGTACATGCAAGCACACACACACACACACACACACAAACACGCACACACACACACACACACACACACTCACATACATGCACACACACACACACACCCGATAAGCAAAATATCTGCAATTTCAAGTTGAAAGAATTTGCCTAGATATAAGTCTAACTCATGACAAAAGGGAAAAGTGAGATATTGTCCAAAATGTTATTCTGCTTCTGAAGACATTCTACTCACACAAGCTGCTAACAATGGGATTTCATCCTGGGAGAGTTGGATTTGGCTAAATTCCCTTTGCATTAGGCAGTGAGGAGATTCCAATGAATGCTGGTCAGGGATCGCCCAAAGGGTAACACCGTGGCTAGCAATGCTGCTTCACAGCACCAGGGACTTGGGTTCAATTCGTGCCTTTGCACATTCTCCCCTGTCTGCGTGAGCGTCTAATAGGTGCTCCAGTTTCCTCCCACAGTCCAATGCTGTGCAGGTTAGGTGGATTGGTCATGCAAAATTTTTCGGGGATATTTAGGTTAGTTACATTTGTCGGGGTAAATGTAAGGGAACGGGTCTGGGAAGGTTACTCTTTGGAAGGTTGGTATGAACTTGTTGGGCGGAAGGGTCTGTTTCCACACTGCAGAAATTCTATTAAAATAAGAATGGCAACGATGACTGTAGAGTTTTTTTTTTAGCTTGCACACATTGCTGTGATGAGGAACAATGAAGGAGAGAGAGGGCAATACGCCGTTCCTTCTCGGGCAGATTACATTTTCTCCCTCTCTGAGCTGAATCACACAGTAATGCCATCCTCTCCCAAACTGGACCATGTAAGGTCTCCTTGTACATTGTCCAAACTATGTCTCCATGACATTCCCTGCTCCATGTAGGTGCATCATTGCTGCTGTCATACACAGAGCCACACCCTTACCAGAAAATGGTCTCAGTCGATTTGAAGATATGTTTATATGTCCCTGCGTCATTAAAAATTAAAATGCTTCATGTATTCAGAATACCTGTGTTAAAATGAATGCATTTTTTAAACAAATACCGAAATGGTTGGAAAAGCTTGGCAGGTCTGACAGCATCCAGATGCCTTTTACATGCTGTAGTTGTACCAGCCTCCACCACTTCCTCTGGCAGCTCATTCCATGCACACACCACCCTCTCACTTTCAACCAAGCCCCCTTAGTTTTGGACGCCCCTAACCTGGGGAAAACACCCTGACTACTCACCCTACCCATGACTGTTCTGATTTTATAAACCTTTACTTCTGCGAAATGTGACTCCATTCAACACGACTAGCTGTACTTTCAGTCATCCTGGGCTTAAATTCTGAAATTCAATACTGATACCTCTTCTTTCTCCGTCAGGTCACAATTCTAAATCCATTTTAATCAGTTTGTTCAGATGTATCATGAGCACTTCTGTGGGCTTTACACCTAGACCTTTATGCATGCAGGTAGGGACACTCGCACTACTCTACAATACCCATAAAGTTGTAACATTATTCTCCTGTGTTTTGCTCATCAGCCTGTTCTGACATGCTATGACAAACCTCTGCAACAGGCAGGATCTGCATCCAAACCTTCTAGTCCAGAGCTAGGAACACTACTATATAAGTTCAGGAATTGGAATCATATTCAGAGTTCTGGCTCAGAGACAGGGACACTACCCACTGCACTACCATACCCAGAGTTTGGGTCATATTTTAAGTGCCAGCTTTCAGCTTGGTGTGGAGTTATTATAATCAGATTACCATTACTGAACTACACAAAACACTTTGTATTGTTAAACAAGTGCAAGATATTTGTCTCAACTGTAGGATGTTGAGTGCACGTGCTATGTCACCGAAATTAATTATGAACATAGTGAGGTTTGAGAAGATTTGTAGCTCAGGTTGAAGATTTGGATGTAGGTTTGCTCGCTGGGCTGAAAGGTTCATTTCCAGACGTTTCATTACTTTACTAGGTAATATCTTCAGTAGACTTTCTGCAAAGCAATGCTGAAACTTCCTGATTTCTATTTATATGTTTCGGTTTCTTTGAGTTGGTGATGTCATTTCCTTTGTGATGTTATTTCCTGCGGTGAATTCATTTCCTGTTCCTTTTCTCAGCGGGTGGTAGATGGGGTCTAACTCGATGTGTTTGTTGATAGAGTTCTGGGTGGAATGCCATGTTTCTAGGAATTCTCGTGCATGTTTCTGTTTGGCTTGTCCTTAGATGGATGGATTGTCCCAGTTGAAGTGGTGTCCTCCTTAATCTTTATGTGTGGATACTAGTGAGAGTCGGTCATATCCTTTTGTGACTAGTTGATGTTCATGTATCCTCGCTTTCTGCCTGTTTGTCCAATGTATTGATTGTTACAGTACTTGCACGGTATTTTGTCAATGACATTAGTTTTGCTCATTTTCTGTATAGGGTATTTCAAGTTCATTAGCTGCTGTTTTAGTGTGTTGGTGGGTTTGTGGGCTACAATGATGCCCAGGGGTCTGAGTAGTCTGGCAGCCATTTCCGATATGTCTTTGTTGTAGGGGAGAGTGGCTAATGTTTCTGGACATGTTTTGTCTGCTTGTTTGGGTTTGGTGCTGAGAAATTGGAGGACTGTGTTCATTGGGTACCCATTCTTTTTGAATTCACAATATAGGAGATTTTCCTCTGCTCTGTGTAGTACCTTTGTGCTGCAGTGTGTGTTGACTCGTTGAAATAATGTTCTGATGCAAATTCGTTTGTGGGTGTTGCGACGATTGCTTTTGTAGTTAAATATTTGGTCCATATGTGTTGTTTTACTGTAGACGCTGGTTTGAAGTTCACCATTGGCTGTTCACTCTACTGTGACATCTAGGAATGGCAGTTTGTTGTTGTTTTCCTCCTCTTTAGTGCATTTTATGCCAGTCAGGGTATTACTTATAGTCTTGAATGTTTCTTCTAACACGTTTCGTTCAGTGATGACAAAGGTGTCATCCACGAAGCGGACCCAGAGTTTGGGTTGGATGGTTGGCAGAGCTGTTTGCTAAAGTCTCTGCATTACTGCCTCTGCTAAGAACCCTGATATCGGAGATCCCATGGGTGTTCCATTGGATTGTCTGTAAGTTTTGTTGTTGAAGGTCAAGTGGGTGGTGAGGCATAGGTCCACGAGCTTGATGACATTCTCGTTGATGAAGTTAGTGGTGTTTGGTGTCTGTGTCTTTGGGTATTCTAATAGTCAGTGTTTCCCTGGCCATGTTAGTGCAGATTGAGGTAAACAGGACAGTTACATCAAAGGAGACCATTATTTCATCCTCTTCTATTAGTATCTTTAATGGTCCTCAGGAATTCTTGGGTGGAGTGGATGGAGTGGCGTGAGCTTTCTACTAAGTGTCTTAGTCTTTTGTGTAGCTCCTTGGCCAATCTGGAAGTTAGAGATCCAGGTAGTGAGACTATAGGTCTTAGGGGGGTATCCTATTTTGTGAATTTTGGGTAATCTGCAGAAGCGTGGTGTGTTGGACCCATCTTCCACTGAAGGTGTTACCTTTAGTAAGGCAATGAACCGTCTGGAAATGAACCTTTCACCTCACTGAGCAAGCCTACATCTATAAATATGAACATCTTTAATTGGTATTATATGTAGTCTACAACATTAGGGAAAGAAATCGTGCAGACACACTCTGCCCAATAAAGGGTTTAAAATAGATATTTATTACTCAACACCAGAGACGAAGGGAGAGCTTAATTTCTGAGCCCAAAACACCGATCACTCTTTCCCAATTCTAACGTCTGTCTGCCCTCTTCCTAAAACCTTGAAATGACACCAGGCCGCTGATTACTGTCCAGCCTCTCGTCCCCACTGACTGTGTCTGCAATCTGACCCTCCTCCCCCTAACCACACAAGGCAAACCAAGCTCAGAGACTTTGTGAAAATCAAGGCTGGAGTGTGTAGGCCTCCTGGAGAGGGGGAGGACATTTCAAATTGAAGGGGGAGGGGGAGGTGTCAGTAATATATTACACTGGGCTGAGGGGTGGCAGATGGAGTTTAGTTTGGATTAATGCGAGGTATTGAATTTGGTAAATCAAACAAGAGCATGACCTATATAATTAAAAGTAGGGCCTTTGGCAGTGTTGTCGAACAGAGACCGAGGCCGTCAAATATAATTCTTTAAATTTGCATCTCATATAGATAGTGTGGTTAAGCAGATGTTTAGCACATGTCTTCACTAGTCAGACCTTTGAGTATGGGAATTGGGACGTCATGATGAGGTTGTACAGGTGATTGGTGAGACCTATTCTGGAATACTGTGTCCAGTGTGGTCATCCTGACCGCTCATTCCATAGGCACACCACCCTCTGTGTGAAAACGCTGCCCCTTAGGTCACTTTGAAATATTTCCCCTCTCACATTAAACCTATGTCCTCTAGTTTTGGACTCCCGTATCCATAGAAAATGCATTGACTATTCACTTTGATATTATTGACATTGATATTATAAAGCTGGAGAAGGTTCAGAAGAGATTAACCTGAATGTTGCTGGGAATAGAGGGAATGAGCTAAAGGAGAGGCTGGATAGGCTGGGACTTTTTTCTTGGAGAATATGAGATTAAGGGGTAAATTTACAGAGGTTTATAAAATCATGAGGAGTACAGAAAAACTGAAGGTGTGACGGATTTTCCCTAGAGTTGGGGATTCAAAACTGAGGGATATTTTAAGGTGCAAGGAAAAAGATGAAATGAAGTCATGTGTGGTAATTATTTTAGAGAGAAGCTGGCTTGTGTGTGGAATGAACTTCCAGAGGAAGTGGTGAAAGCAGGGACAGTTACAACATTTAAAGGACATTTAGATCAGTCCATGGATAAGACATCAGTTTGGATGGTGCTGTGATCAGCTGCTCTCTCCCTCTCCCTCTCTGAATAAATCCCTTTTGGTTTTCACCCTCTGCCAATTCCTGTGCAGTCGCGTGTGGAGGCCAGACGAGGGTGGTATTACATCACTTTAAGCACCACAGAGACTGCCAGACCTGCCCCACACAGAGACACACAGATACACACACGGGAATGGTTAGGACACGGCATTGAGCTCATCTGGTAATTTAAACCAAACATAAAGAAATGCACAATTCACCTCGTAAACTATTAAAACATGAGCGACAGAGAACATGAGACTCCCAAATTCCACTGTTTAAAAAATTATCAATTTATTTTTTCACTCTGAAGGTGAACATTTTACATCAAATATTCACAACTCTGAGACCCCCCTTTCTCTTAACCACTTATTACCCAACTCCAACTCTATAGCAATATATTGTTTCAATAAGATGCTTATTAAAATTACGTAAACTTAGTTTCAAAAGCACACAGCAGTTGTTGTTTCATCTGACCTTACACCAGTTTCCTTTTTCCCATCTTTCCTGGGAAGTCTGGCTCATGTTACAGTATGCTATCGAAGTGTCTACATTTCAGCATTCTGAAATCTGGGAATGCATCCTTCCATGGTACTGTCTCTCAGTCTCCCCCTCTCTGTCTATATCCCAACCCCTCTCAAGTGGTGATATTTAAACTAATTCCCTCACCTCTCTGACAGTAATGTTCACACCCACAGCTCCCCCTTGTCATGGCCCAATGCAGATATGGATCTGGAAATGGATGGGAGAAGCACATCTTGTCACTTCCAGCATAGGCTGCATGTTTCCTCACACTGGGTAGGGTTCAAAAACAGTTTTACAGAGCAATGCACTGGGGTAGTGTATACAGCTCTACATGCTGGGAGAGTAACTGCTCCTGGTTTACAGATCAGTGAACTTGGGTGGGTTACAAAGTCCCACATGCTGGGAGGGTAACCGCTCCTCGGTTACAGATTAATTCACGGGTAATCACTGCACAGTTCCCTGTGCTGGTCAGACTATCCGTTTGAGGTTTATAGATAACCCAATGATGTGTTTTGTGCAGCTCCTAATGCTGGATAGATATTTGTTTCCGATTTACATATTAGTACTCCGCTGTGGTCTGCTCAGCTCCCCGTGCTGGATAGATATCTAGTCCAGGTTTATAGACCACGGCACTACTGTATTCTGCACTGCTTCCCATGCTGAATACTTGCTGCAGGAACACAGCAAGCCAGGCAGCATCAGAAGGTGTGGAATTGGATGTTTCAGGTGTAGCCCTCCTTCAGGATTCTTGCAGAAGGTTTACACTCGAAACATCGACTTCTCCACCACTTGATGCTGCCTGGCTTGCTGTTTCCTCCCAGCTTCCTACCTGTCGACTTTGGATTTCAGCAGCTGCAGCTTTCCTGTCTCTATCCCGCTACCCGTACTGGAGAGATGTCTCGTCTGGGTTTGAAGATAAGTGCCCTGATGTGATCTGTGCTGTGTTTCACTTTGGAGAGATTGATGGATTGTATTGACCAGTGCAATGGATGATTCTGGACAGATTGCTGAGTTGTACTGAGCAGGACATAGTGTTCCACGGTGAACAGATATCTCCGCTGGGTTTATGGTGTCTGGGCTGATTCTGTGAGGTGGATTGAGAATGTGGTATATCTAACCATTTCAGCTGATCTAGCAATGCCTTTAGTTCCCATTCCTTTGATTGGACCCTCCGTCTCTCACCCCATTAACGTTACTTTGCCCAGGGACAGTACATCATGTTGGTGGTGTGGGTAGGTGGGAAAGGTGATGGACAGGTCAAAGAGTTCCCCGGAACGTCCTGGCCCTGACATTCTATAACTGACATTCCCCGGAACGTTCTGTCCCCGACATTCTATAACTGACATTCCCGGGAACGTTCGGTCCCTGACATTCTATAACTGACATTCCCTGGAACGTTCTGTCCCCAACATTCTATAACTGACATTCCCCGGAACGTTCTGTCCCTGACATTCTATAACTGACATTCCCAGGAATGTTCTGTCCCCGACATTCTATAACTGACATTCCCAGGAACGTTCAGTCCCTGACATTCGATAACTGACATTCCCTGGAACGTTCTGTCCCCAACATTCTATAACTGACGTTCCTCGGAACGTTCTGTCCCTGACATTCTATAACTGACATTCCCAGGAACGTTCTGTCCCTGACATTCTATAACTGTCATTCCCCAGAACGTTCTGTCCCTGACATTGTTTGTGAACGGTCGGACATCAGTGAATTGAACAAATGATAAGATCCCGAGGGAAGAGATCCCGTTCCAGGGAGAAGGAGACACAGTTCCGAAGGCCCCTCAGGCAGTTAAAAGTGTGAATACGTTTTCCCTGCGTTTACATTTCTCCACGACACAGGTTCGACCACAATTTAGACCAAAATACAGGAATTCCCAAACTCCGTTTGTCTTTAGGAAACTGGGAGAGAATCCTTCAGGGCAGCAACGTTTCCACCCTCCGTATTAGGAACTGGGAAGGAGTGACCGAGTGTGTGGGAATGTTCTAGAAACCATCTGTCCTTATGGATGTGTCTTTGTGTGTTTGGGGAGGGAGGGTTTCTTGTGGTTTATGTCACATTTTTGTCAGTAATTCAGACCTTCCCATTTGTTATTCCAGCTCCAATTATTTTAATAAATCCCTGAATACAGAGACACATTTGAAAACCTCACTGGGTCCCTGATCAAACCGGTCCTTTTGCTCCAGGCTGATGGATAATGGGTTTGTTTTTCTTCCTCACAGTGAACGGAGTGACCATCTACGTCCTGCTTTATAAAGATTGTGGATTGTCTCCATGTGTCAGACGTTACCTGGGGGCCATGGCAGCGGCGGATCTCCTGGTCATTATCCTCGATCTGATACTGAGGCACATTCCCATTGTTTATCCGGAACAGTTTTATTTCCTGAGGGACTCCGTCCCCGTGTGTAATATCCACGCCGTCCTGCTTTATGCAGCCACTGACTGCTCTGTCTGGTTCACCGTCACTTTCACCTTTGATCGGTTTGTGGCCATTTGTTGCCAGAAGCTGAAAAGTAAATATTGCAGTGAGAAAACGGCGGCTGTGGTTCTGGGAGCAGTGACTGTGCTGAGCTGTTTAAAGAATATTTCCTGGTATTTTATGTTCACGTCTCGGTATCGGCTGGAGAACATCCCCTGGTTTTGTGTTGTAACAGCTGCTGTTCAATCCTTCAGTGTCTGGGTCACAATCGAGTCCCTCCACCACATTCTAACCCCATGTGTCCCATTTCCCCTGATTCTGCTACTCAATGTTCTCACCGTCAGACACATTTTAGTGACCAGCAGAGCCCGCAGGAGACTCCACACTCACACCAATGGGGACGGTCAGTCTGACGCAGAAATGAGAAACCGAAAAAAATCCATCATTTTACTCTTTGTGATCTCGGCCAATTTCATCCTGTTGTGGTCAACGTTAATGCTGTATTCTATATGGCGACGGATGTATTATGTTGGGTATCGGTCTGTGTATCTCCATCTCTTTGTGCGGGAATTGGGCTTCATGCTGCAGCTCCTCAGTTGCTGCACAAACACCGCGATTTATGCCGTGACCCAGACTAAGTTCAGGCAGCAGCTGAAGAATGTGCTGAAATATCCCTTGATCCAGGTCCATCCATCAATCAAATTCCCTCATTAATCAATCCATCCGGGATTTTCTCATTTCAGTTCAGTGTTTCAGCGTTGGAGCAGCCTGTCGCTATGGTAACAGACTGAGGGTAGCGCTTGTTTGTCCATCCTTATCCCACAGGGGGGTTACAGGGAAACAGCTCAATGTTTCTCACAACTCAGGGGCCAGTGACAAAAGGCACCATCCCACTGAATGTATCCATCACTTCAATTTTAAAACAATAAAAATGTTCATTAAACCGTGCCGAGCAGCAGAATGAACGATGTTGTGTGTCTTTGTGTTGGAGAAGCTGAGCTGGAGAGAGACAGACTCAGCCCCAAGTCCTGGTCCTGAGGGAAGGGGAGGGCACTGCACCCTAAGCTCAGGAGCTGGGTTTAACTCCCTCTGTCCTTACTTTCCCTTCTGGGTCTCCCACTCCAACTTGGCTATCAGCAGAATTCACCTTGTTGTACCATATACATTGTTGTTTAGAGCTGTTTGTCTATGCATAAATATTGTTTTGCATTGGAGCTGATCTGTTTAAAGTAAATATTACTATGCATCGAACTTTTTCATTTTATTTAGATTTTTTTTTGTATTGGAACTGTTTGTTTATAAATACAAATATTGTTGTGGATGGGAAGTGTTCATGTTTATATTTAAATCCTGTTTCGTTTCGGAGATGTTCATCTTTTTCATAAATATTGTTGTGGATTGGAATTGATATGATTTGCATCCCAGACCACAAGAACTCGCTGCATCAAAACATCTGCCCCCTTGATACCTTTTGCTCAATTCGATGGGCCCTGATAACATTAGCGTCAGCACATTTGCCTTGTGTGTCAGAGAGAGTAGTTACATTTCACTTAAACCCTTCCTCAATCTCAATAAGAAGTGATTAATCAAAGAAACGACATGTTTTTACAGTTCAACCAAATAAAATAAATTATTGTACAAAGTTAGAGTTCAACCAAATAAAATAAAATTTTGTACAAAGTTGGAAAGATAGAATAATCTGGAGTGTATATGTCCATCCCTGTTTCCCTTCGGTGTTGTTATGGATTGGTTTGGACTGGGAACAGGGATTGCAGTTTAGAAATAATTGAATGAACAACAGAAAGGAATCTTTTTAAAATTTCACTGGAATTTCAGTGAAGATTCTGAAGTCTGCTCTAAACCCACCAGATGGCAGACTATTGTGAACTCCCCATGGAGCAGTCAGACAGATTCTGGACAGAGATCAGAATAAAATTATATTAAATGTATGCACTAAAGACAAGAGCAGTATAAAGTTTCCAACGTTTTACATCTTGATAAGGCACGCTGTAATGAGGAGAAAAGAGCCAATATGTAGCAATTCAAACCAAACAGCTTTTGGAGAGAATTACAGATTTAAAAGAGGATATCTTCAACTGGACGTTAATTTAATGCAGCATTTATTTTCAGGAGCATCCAAATGATAGAGGACCGATGCTTAAACCCAGAAAAGGAAAGGAACTCTGTTCATCCAGAGAAGATGTATTCTCATTCGGATCAAACTCAAACTCAGCAAGTTCGCAGAGGCTCACTGGTTCATGGTATTTGCAACAGTCTGTGCAAACACCTTATGTAAACATGTGAATAAACTTGCGTTAATTTGGTCAAAAATGTTGTATCAATCTGCATAAAACTTTTCTCTTAATTTGTGCAATAAGCCTGTGCTCATCCGGCAAAAATGTTGGATGAAATTGTCCAAAGAATGTGTGTTAACTTGTACAAACATCTTGTGACAGTTTGTTGGGGAAACTTGTTTGTTTTTATGTTGTGTGTGTCTGTGGTTGTTTAGGTTTTGAACCTGCAGCTTTGTGTCTGTGTGTGTATTCCAGGCTGGGCTGAGTGGGTTGTTTGGGGGGTCGGGGGGGGGGGGGGGGGGGGTGAACAGACACAGGAACAGACTGGGTCAGCCCTGGTCTAACCCATTGACATGCTGTTTTCTCCCAGACCCCCCTGTAATCTCACAAAGATGGTACTTGGTGCGTTCCATACATGGGGGAGGTGGGTTCCAGGTAATGGAGCTGGGAGCTGACTGGATCAGCTGGGATTTGGGAGGAGAAGGGGGTTGTTTGACACATCTGGGGCTATTTAAACCAAGTTCAGGAAGCCATCATTCCTTTTGCCATGTGGTGTGCCCAGGGATGAGTATTTGGGTGTTAGTGTCTCTGTGTCTCTCTGTGTGAGTGTGAGTGAGAAAATGTATGAGATGTGTATGAATCTCAATCCCAGGGCTGACCCTTTAAGCAGCCTCAGTCCCTGATGGGACACAGAGAGAGACCTTGGAGAGATGGAGCCGAGAGCAGTAGGGGGAATGGTGAGTATGGGGCTCCTTACTCTCTCCTTACCTCACTTTTGTCTCGACCACACTTTCCCCCTTCCCTTTCCGTCTCTGTGTCTCTCCATCCACCTTTCTGTCTGTCTTGTGTTCTTTCGTTCTATCTCACTTTCTTTGTATCTCTCTGCCTTTCTTCCATTTTTTCTCTCTCTCTGTCCCTTTTCTTTCTCTCTGACCCTTTTCTCTCTCTCTGTCCCATTTCTCTCTCTCACTGTCCCTTTTTTTCTCTCTCTCTCTGTCCCTTTTCTTTCTCTCTGTCTCTTTTCTCTCTCTTTGCCCCTTTTCTCTCTCTCTCTCTGTACCTTTTCTTTCTCTCTTTTCTCTCTCACTTTTCTCTCTCTCTCTTTTCTCTCCCTCTCTGTCCCTTTTTTCTCTCTCTCTGTCCCTTTTCTGTGTGTGTCCCTTTTCTCTCTCTCTCTCACCGTCCCTTCCCCCCTCGACTTCCCCCCACTCGACTTCACCCCTCGACTTCCTCCCCTCGACTTCCCCCTGCCTCGACTTCCCCCCTCGACTTCCCCCACTCGAATTCGCCCCTCTTGCTCCCCCCTGGACTTCACGCTCGACATCCCCGCTCGACTTCCCCCTCGTCTCCTCCCATCGACTCACCCCCGACTAACCCCTCGACTACCCCCCCGACTTCTCCCCGATTGAATGACTGATTAAAAAGATTTCTTTTTAACGCAGCGTTCTTTCTCCATCAAATACAGAAGGAGCCTCACATAACCCCCCCCCCTCCAAACACACAAGCCCCTCCTCCACTCCCTCCCTCTGTGTCTATAAATATCGATATATAACGTAAGAACATCACACAACACTAGCTTTCGGAGAATCCTGTTACACTATAACCTGGTGTTGTCCCAATCCCAACACTGGCATATCTATCATCGAATATAAAGATCACCATTGAGCTTTTTAGCAGATGCTTGCTCGAAACACACACAGCAAGATCCCACAAGCAGCAGTGTAACCACAGACAGATCGTGTGTTTCCCTGATTCTGGTTAAGTGTTTGATTCTGTCTCCCAGACAAGAGGGAGCAATCCTCCTGTTGAACAAATTCCAAACATTTCCCCCTTCCTGGTCTGTGCCCTGCACACTCTGATCCCCACCTTGTGCTCTCCATCTGAGATCTCTCTCTGTTCCCCCCTTTCGCTGTCTCCATCTCTGATCTCTCTTCCCTCCCTCCCTCTGTTCCCCCTCTTACTCTCTCCATCTCTGCGATGTCTCTGTTCCTCCCCTCTCTCCCTCTATCTCTGAAATCTCTTCCTCTGTGTCCCCCCCCCCCCCCCCCCTCGCTGTCTCCATCTCGAATATCTTTCTGTCTCTCAGATTTCTCACAATTTAGTCCCCTGGCCTATGCACATGACTATGACATTAGAATGGGGCTTTGGAGAGAGTTTCTCATGTTAATGTATTAATTCCCTCTTCCGGGAGTCCTTCCTCCGCGACCCTTGGGGTATAACCAGTTTGTGTCACAATTCCAAGGCCCTGGTTCCTTTAACCAAAGGCCTCAAATCCATTTTAAACCAATGAACCTTCCACTGGGACAGTCAGCGCTCTCTTTCACTACTTCCTCACTCTCACTCTCTCCCTCTCTCTTACCCCTCTCTCCCCCTCTCCCACCTCTCCCCCTCTCTGTCCCACCACTCTCCCCTCTCTCTCCCCTCTCTCCCGCCTCTCTGTCCCCCTCTCTCTCCCCACTCTCTCCCCCCTCTCTCCCACCTCTCTACCCCCCACTCTCCCCCTCCCCCTCTCTCCACCTCTCTCCCCCCTCTCTCCCCTCTCTCCAACCTCTCTCCCCCTCTTCTCTCTGTCCCTTTTCTCTCTGTCCCTTTTCACCATCTCTCTGTCCCTTTTCTCACTCTCTCTGTCCCTTTTCTCTCTCCCTATCTATCTGTCTATCTGTCCCTTTTCTCTCTTTTTCTCTCTCTCTGTCTGTACCATTTCTCGCTTTCTCTAACTCTCTGTGTCTGTACCTTTTCTCACTTTCTCTCTCTCTCTGTCCCTTTTCTCTATTTCTCTCTCTCTCTGTGTCTGTCCCTTTTCTCTCTTTCTCTCTCTCTGTCCCTTTTCTCCCTCTCCCTCTCTCTCTGTCCCTTTTCTCCCCCCCTCTCTGTCACTTTTCTCTCGCACTCTCTCTTTGTCCCTTTTCTCTCTCTCTCTCTCTCTCTGTCCCTTTTCTCTCTCTCTCTCTCTCTATCTGTCCCTTTTCTCTCTTTCTGTCCCTTTTCTCTCTCTCTGTCCCTTTTCTCGCTCTCTCTCTCTGTCCCTTTTCACTCTCTCTGTCACTTTTCTCACGCTCTCACTCCGTCCCTTTTCTCTCTCTCTCTCTGTCTGTCCCTTTTCTCTCTTTCTGTCACTTTTCTCTCTCTCTCTCTCTCTCTCCTTCTGTCTGTCCCTTTCCTCTCTCTCTCTCGCAGTCCCGTTTCTCTCTTTCTGTACCTTTTCTCTCTCTGTACCTTTTCTCCCTCTCTCCTTTCTCTCTTTCTGTCACTTTTCTCTCTCTCTGTCCCTTTTCTCTCTCTCTGTGTCCGTTCTCTCTCTCTCTGTGTCCCTTCTCTCTCGCTCTCTCTCTGTCCTTTCTTTCTCTCTCTCTCTCTCTCCGTCCCTTTTCTCTCTCTCTCTCAGTCCCTTTTCTCAATCCCTCTCTCTCTGTCCCTTTTCTCCCTCTCTCTTTGTCCCTTTTCTTTCCCTCTCTCTGTCCCTTTTCTCGCTCTCTCTCTGTCCCTTTTCTCTCTTTCTGTCACTTTTTTCTCTCTCTGTCACTTTTCTCTCTCTCTCTCTAACCTTATCTCTCTCTCTGTCCCTTTTCTCTCTCTCTCTCTGTCCCTTTTCTCTCTCCCTCTGTCCCTTCTCTCCCTTTCTCTCTCTCTGTCCCTTCTCTCTCTCTCTGTCCCTTTTCTCTCTCTCTCTCTCTTCGTCCCTTTTCTCTCTCTCTCACTCTCTGTCCCTTTTCTCTCTCTCTCTCTATCTGTCCCTTTTCTCTCTTTCTGTCCCTTTTCTCTCTCTCTGTCCCTTTTCTCCCTCTCTCTCTGTCCCTTTTCACTCTCTCTGTCCCTTTTCTCAATCCCTCTACCTCTGTCCCTTTTCTCCCTCTCTCTCTGTCCCTTTTCTCTCCCTCTCTCTGTCCCTTTTCTCGCTCTCTCTCTGTCCCTTTTCTCTCTTTCTGTCACTTTTTTCTCTCTCTGTCACTTTTCTCTCTCTCTCTCTAATCTTCTCTCTCTCTCTCTAACCTTCTCTCTCTCTGTCCCTTTTCTCTCTCTCTCTCTCTCTGTCCCTTTTCTCTCTCCCTCTGTCCCTTCTCTCCCTTTCTCTCTCTCTGTCCCTTGTCTCTCTCTCTCTCTGTCCCTTTTCTCTCGCTCTCTCTCTCCGTCCCTTTTCTCTCTCTCTCTGTCTGTCCCTTTTCTCTCTCTCTCTCAGTCCCTTTTCTCTCTTTCTGTCCCTTTTCTCTCTCTCTCTCTGTCCCTTTTCTCACACTCTCTCTGTCCCTTTTCTCTCTCTCTGTCACTTTTCTCTCGCTCTCTCTCCGTTCCTTTTTTCGCTCTCCCTGACTGTCCCTTTTCTCTCTTTCTGTCACTTTTCTCTCTCTCTGTCTCTCTGTCTGTCCCTTTTCTCGCTCTCTCGCAGTCCCATTTCTCTCTTTCAGTCCCTTTTCTCTCTCTGTACCTTTTCTCCCTCTCTCCTTTCTCTCTCTCTGTCACTTTTCTCTCTCTCTGTCCCTTTTCTCTCTCTGTGTGTGTCCATTCTCTCTCTCTCTCTCTGTGTCCCTACTCTCTCGCTCTCTCTGTCCTTTCTTTCTCTCTCTCTCCGTCCCTTTTCCCTCTCTCTCTGTCCCTTTTCTCAATCCCTCTCTCTCTGTCCCTTTTCTCCCTCTCTCTCTGTCCCTTTTCTCCCTCTCTCTCTGTCCCTTTTCTCTCCCTCTCTCTGTCCCTTTTCTCTCTCTTTCTCTCTGTCCCTTTTCTCTCTCCCTCTGTCGCTTCTCTCCCATTCTCTCTCTCTGTCCCTTTTCTCTCTCTCTCTCCTTTTTCTCGCTCTCTCTCTGTCCCTTTTCTCTCTCTCTGTGACTTTTCTCTCGCTCTCCCTCCGTCCGTTTCTCTCTCTCTCTCTGTCTATCACTTTTCTCTCACTCTGTGTCTGTCTATCCTTTTCTCGCTCTCTCTCTCTGTCCGTTTTCCCTCTTTCTGTCCCTTTTCTCTCTCTCTCTCTGTCCCTTTTCTACCGCTGTCTTTTCTCTCTCTCTATCACTTTTCTCTACCTCTCCGTCCCTTTTTTTTCTCTCTCTCTGTCTGTCCCTTTTCTCCCTTTCTCTCTCTCTCTCTGTCTGTCCCTTTTCTACCTCTCTCTCTGTCCCTTTTCTCTCACTCGCTGTCTGTCCCTGTTCTACCTCTCCCTCTGTCCATTTTCTATCTCTCTGTCCCTTTCTTCTCTCTCTCTCTCTCTGTCCCTTCTCTTTCTCTGTCCCTTCTCTCTCTCTCTGTCCCTTCTCTCGCTCTGCCCCTTCTCTCTCTCTCTCTCTGACCCTTTTCTCTCTCTCTCTGCCCATTTTCTCTCGCTCTCTGTCTCATTTCCCTCTCTGTCTCTTTTCTCTCTCTCTGTTCCTTTTCTCTCTCACTCTTCTGTCACTTTTCTCTCTGTCTGTCTGTCACTTCTCTCTCTCTCTGTCCCTTTTCTCTCTCTCTGTCCCTTTTCTCTCTCGCTGTCCCTTTTCTCCCTCTCGCTGTCCCTTCTCTCTCTCTCTCTGTCCCTTCTCTTTCTCTGTTCCTTCTCTCTCTCTCTGTCCCTTCTCTCTTTCTGTCCCTTCTCTCTCTCTCTCTGTGACCCTTTTCTCTCTCTCTCTGTCCCTTTTCTCTCTCTCTCTGTCTGTCTCATTTCTCTCTCTCTGTCTCTTTTCACTCTCTCTCTGTCCCTTTTCTCTCCCTCTGTCTGTCCCTTTTTCTCTCTCTCTCTGTCCCTTTTCTCTCTGTCTGTCTGTCACTTCTCTCTCTCTGTCCCTTTTCTCTCTCTGTCTGTCCCTTTTCTCTCTCGCTGTCCCTTATCTCCCTCTCTCTCTGTCCCTTTTCTCTCCCTCTCTGTCACTTTTCTCTCGCTCTCTCTATCTATCCCTTTTCTCTGTCTCTGTCCCTTTTCTCTCTGTCTGTCTGTCACTTCTCTCTCTCTCTCTGTCTCTTTTTTCTCTCCCTCTGTCCCTTTTCTCTCTCGCTGTCCCTTTTCTCCCTCTCTCTCTGTCCCTTTTCTCTCCCTCTCTGTCACTTTGCTCTCGCTCTCTCTATCTGTCCCTTTTCTCTCTTTCTGTCCCTTTTCTCTCTCGCTCTGTCCCTTTCCTCGCGCTCTCTCTCTGTCCTTTTTCACTCTCTCTGTCACTTTTCTCTCGCTCTCTCTCCGTCCCTTTTTTCTCTCTCTCTCTCTGTCTATCCCTTTCTGTCTGTCTCTCCCTTTTCTCTCTCTCTCGTCGTCCCATTTCTCTCTCTCTGCCCATTTTCTCTCTCTCTCTGACTGTCTCATTTCTCTCTCTCTCTGTCTCTTTTCACTCTCTCTCTGTCCCTTTTCTCTCTCTCTGTCTGTCCCTTTTCTCTCTCTCTCTCTCTCACTCTGTCCCTTTTCTCTCCGTCTGTCTGTCACTTCTCTCTCTCTCTGTCCCTTTTTTCTCTCTCTCTGTCCCTTTTCTCTCTCTCTGTCCCTTTTCTCCCTCTCTCTCTGTCCCTTTTCTCTCCCTCTCTGTCACTTTTCTCTCGCTCTCCCTATCTGTCCCTTTTCTCTCTTTCTGTCCCTTTTCTCTCTCTCTCTGTCACTTTTCTCGCTCTCTCTCTCTGTCCCTTCTCACTCTCTGTCACTTTTCTCTCGCTCTCACTCCGTCCCTTTTTTTTCTCTCTCTCTCTGTCTGTCCCTTTCTGTCTGTCTCTCCCTTTTCTCTCTCTCGCAGTCCCATTTCTCTCTTTCTGTCCCTTTTCCCTCTCTCTCTGTCACTTTTTTCTCTCTCTCTGTGTCCGTTCTCTCTCTCTCTGTGTCTCTTCTCTCTCGCTCTCTCATTCTGTCCTTTATTTCTCTCTCTCTCTCTCTCCATCCCTTTTCTCTCTCTCTGTCCCTTTTCTCAATCCCTCACTCTCTGTCCCTTTTCTCCCTCTCTCTCTGTCCCTTTTCTCCCTCTTTCTCTCTGTCCCTTTTCTCTCCCTCTCTCTGTCCCTTTTCTCGCTCTCTCTCTGTCCCTTTTCTCTATTTCTGTCACTTTTCTCTCCCTCTGTCCCTTTTCTCTCTCTCTGTCTGTCCCTTCTCTCTCTCTCTCTGTCCTTTTTTCATTCTCTCTCTCTGTCCCTTTTCTCACTCTCTCTCTCTGTCTGTCCCTTTTCTCTCTCTCTCTCTCTCTGTCCCTTCTCTCTCTCTCTCTCTCTATCTGTCCCTTTTCTCTCTTTCTGTCCCTTTTCTCTCTCTCTGTCCCTTTTCTCGCTCTCTCTCTCTGTCCCTTTTCAATCTCTCTGTCACTTTTCTCTCGCTCTCACTCCGTCCCTTTTCTCTCTCTCTCTCTCTCTGTCCCTTTTTCTCTCTTTCTGTCACTTTTCTCTCTCTCTCTCTCTCTCTCTCTGTCTGTCCCTTTCCTCTCTCTCTCGCAGTCCCATTTCTCTCTTTCTTTACCCTTTCTCTCTCTGTACCTTTTCTCCCTCTCTCCTTTCTCTCTTTCTGTCACTTTTCTCTCTCTCTTTCCCTTCTCTCTCTCTCTCTCTGTGTCCGTTCTCTCTCTCTCTGTGTCCCTTCTCTCTCGCTCTCTCTCTCTCCTTTCTTTCTCTCTCTCTCTCTCCATCCCTTTTCTCTCTCTCTCTCAGTCCCTTTTCTCAATCCCTCTCTCTCTGTCCCTTTTGTCCCTCTCTATTTGTCCCTTTTCTCTCCCTCTCTCTGTCTCTTTCCTCGCTCTCTCTCTGTCCCTTTTCTCTCTTCCTCTGTCCTTTCTCTCCCTTTCTCTCTATCTGTCCCTTCTCTCTCTCTCTCTGTCCCTTTCTCTCTCTCTCTCTCTTCGTCCCTTTTCTCTCTCTCTCTCTCTCTGTCCCGTTTCTCTCTCTCTCTCTCTGTCCCTTTTCTCTCTCTCTCTCTCTATCTGTCCCTTTTCTCTCTTTCTGTCCCTTTTCTCTCTCTCTGTCCCTTTTCTCGCTCTCTCTCTGTCCCTTTCAACTCTCTCTGTCACTTTTCTCTCGCTCTCACTCCGTCCCTTTTCTCTCTCTCTCTCTGTCTGTCCCTTTTCTCTCTTTCTGTCACTTTTGTCTCTCTCTCTCTCTGTCTGTCCCTTTCCTCTCGCTCTCGCAGTCCCATTTCCCTCTTTCTGTACCTTTTCTCTCTCTGTACCTTTTCTCCCTCTCTCCTTTCTCTCTTTCTGTCACTTTTCTCTCTCTCTGTCCCTTTTCTCTCTCTGTGTGTGTCCGTTCTCTCTCTCTCTGTGTCCCTTCTCTCTTGCTCTCTCTCTGTCCTTTCTTTCTCTCTCTCTCTCTCCGTCCCTAGTCTCTCTCTCTCTCTCTCTCTGTCCCTTTTCTCAATCCCTCTCTCTGTCCCTTTTCTCTCCCTCTTTCTGTCCCTTTTCTCTCTCTCTCTCTGTCCCTTTTCTCTCTTTCTGTCACTTTTTTCTCTCTCTGTCACTTTTCTCTCTCTCTCTCTAACCTTCTCTCTCTCTCTCTAACCTTCTCTCTCTCTGTGTCCCTTTTCTCTCTCTCTCTCTCTGTCCCTTTTCTCTCTCCCTCTGTCCCTTCTCTCCCTTTCTCTCTCTCTGTCCCTTGTCTCTCTCTCTCTGTCCCTTTTCTCTCGCTCTCTCTCCGTTCCTTTTCTCTCTCTCTCTGTCTGTCCCTTTTCTCTCTCTCTCTCTCAGTCCCTTTTCTCTCCTTCTGTCCCTTTTCTCTCTCTCTCTGTCCCTTTTCTCGCTCTCTCTCTGTTTCTTTTCTCTCTCTCTGTCACTTTTCTCTCGCTCTCTCTCCGTTCCTTTTTTCGCTCTCTCTGACTGTCCCTTTTCTCTCTTTCTTTCACATTTCTCTCTCTCTGTCTCTCTGTCTGTCCCTTTTCTCGCTCTCTCGCAGTCCCATTTCTCTCTTTCAGTCCCTTTTCTCTCTCTGTACCTTTTCTCCCTCTCTCCTTTCTCTCTCTCTGTCACTTTTCTCTCTCTCTGTCCCTTTTCTCTCTCTGTGTGTGTCCGTTCTCTCTCTCTCTCTCTGTCCTTTCTTTCTCTCTCTCTCTCCGTCCCTTTTCTCTCTCTCTCTGTCCCTTTTCTCTCTCTCTGTCACTTTTCTCTCGCTCTCCCTCCGTCCGTTTCTCTCTCTCTCGCTCTGTCTGTCTCTTTTCTCTCTCTCTCTGTCTATCCCTTTTCTCGCTCTCTCTCTCTGTCCGTTTTCCCTCTTTCTGTCCCTTTTTTCTCTCTCTCTCTGTCCCTTTTCTCCCGCTCTCTTTTCTCTCTATCACTTTTCTCTATCTCTCCGTCCCTTTTTTCTCTCTCTCTCTGTCTGTCCCTTTTCTCTCTTTCTCTCTCTCCCTCTGCCTGTCCCTTTTCTACTTCTCTCTCTGTCCCTTTTCTCTCACTCTCTGTCTGTCCCTTTTCTACCTCTCCCTCTGTCCATTTTCTCTCGCTCTGTCCCTTTTCTCTCTCTCTCTGTCCCTTCTCTTTCTCTGTCCCTTCTCTCGTTCTCTGTCCCTTCTCTCTCTCTGTCCCTTTTCTCTCTCTCTCTCTGACCCTTTTCTCTCTCTCTCTGCCCATTTTCTCTCGCTCTCTGTCTCATTTCTCTCTCTGTCTCTTTTCTCTCTCTCTCTGTCCCTTTTCTCTCTCACTCTCTATGTCCCTTTTCTCTCTGTCTGTCTGTCACTTCTCTCTCTCTCTGTCCCTTTTCTCTCTCGCTGTCCCTTTTCTCTCTCGCTGTCCCTTCTCTCTCTCTCTCTGTCCCTTCTCTTTCTCTGTTCCTTCTCTCTCTCTGTCCCTTCTCTCTTTCTGTCCCTTCTCTGTCTCTCTGTCCCTTTTCTCTCTGTCTGTCTGTCACTTCTCTCTCTCTGTCCCTTTTCTCTCTCTGTCTGTCCCTTTTCTCTCTCGCTGTCCCTTATCTCCCTCTCTCTCTGTCCCTTTTCTCTCCCTCTCTGTCACTTTCCTCTCGCTCTCTCTATCTATCCCTTTTCTCTCTCTCTGTCCGTTTTCTCTCTGTCTGTCTGTCACTTCTCTCTCTCTCTCTGTCCCTTTTTTCTCTCTCTCTGTCCCTTTTCTCTCTCGCTGTCCCTTTTCTCCCTCTCTCTCTGTCCCTTTTCTCTCCCTCTCTGTCACTTTTCTCTCGCTCTCTCTATCTGTCCCTTTTCTCTCTTTCTGTCCCCTTTCTCTCTCTCTCTCTCTGTCCCTTTCCTCGCTCTCTCTCTCTGTCCCTTTTCACTCTCTCTGTCACATTTCTCTCGCTCTCTCTCCGTCCCTTTTTTCTCTCTCTCTCTCTGTCTGTCCCTTTCTGTCTGTCTCTCCCTTTTCTCTCTCTCTCGTCGTCCCATTTCTCTCTTTCTGTCCCTTTTCTCTCTCTCTCTCTGACCCTTTTTTCTCTCTCTCTCTGCCCATTTTCTCTCGCTCTCCGTCTGTCTCATTTCTCTCTCTCTCTGTCTCTTTTCACTCTCTCTCTGTCCCTTTTCTCTCTCTCTGTCAGTCCCTTTTCTCTCTCTCTCTCTCTCTCTGTCCCTGTTTTCTCTCTCTCTGTCCCTTTTCTCTCTCTCTGTCCCTTTTCTCCCTCTCTCTGTGTCCCTTTTCTCTCCCTCTCTGTCACTTTTCTCTCGCTCTCCCTATCTGTCCCTTTTCTCTCTTTCTGTCCCTTTTTCTCTCTCTCTCTGTCCCTTTTCTCGCTCTCTCTCTCTCTGTCCCTTCTCACTCTCAGTCACTTTGCTCTCGCTCTCACTCCGTCCCTTTTTTCTCTCTCTCTCTCTCTGTCTGTCCCTTTCTGTCTGTCTCTCCCTTTTCTCTCTCTCGCAGTCCCATTTCTCTCTTTCTGTCCCTTTTCTCTCTCTGTCTGTCCCTTTTTTTTCTCTCTCTGTGTCCGTTCTCTCTCTCTCTGTGTCCCTTCTCTCTCGCTCTCTCATTCTGTCCTTTCTTTCTCTCTCTCTCTCTCTCCGTCCCTTTTCTCTCTCTCTGTCCCTTTTCTCAATCCCTCACTCTCTGCCCCTTTTCTCCCTCTCTCTCTGTCCATTTTCTCCCTCTTTCTCTCTGTCCCTTTTCTCACCCTCTCTCTGTCCCTTTTCTCGCTCTCTCTCTGTCCCTTTTCACTATTTCTGTCACTTTTCTCTCCCTCTGTCCCTTTTCTCTCTCTCTCTGTCTGTCCCTTCTCTCTCTCTCTGTCCTTTTTTCATTCTCTCTCTCTGTCCCTTTTCTCTCTCTCTCTCTGTCTGTCCCTTTTCTCTCGCTCTCTCTCTCCGTCCCTTTTCTCTCTCTCTCTCTGTCTGTCCCTTTTCTCTCTCTCTCTCTGTCTGTCCCTTTTCTCTCTCTCTCTCTCTCTCTCTCTGTCCCTTTTCTCTCTTTATGTCCCTTTTCTCTCTCGCTCTGTCCCTTTTCTCCCTCTCTCTCTGTCCCTTTTCCCTCTCTCTCTCACTTTTCTCTCGCTCTCCCTCCGTCCCTTTCTCTCTCTCTCTGTCTGTCCATTTTCTCTCTCTCTCTGTCTGTCTATCCCTTTTCTCTCTCTCTCTGTCCGTTTTCCCTCTTTCTGTCCCTTTTCTCTCTCTCTGTCCCTTTTCTCCCACTCTCTTTTCTCTCTCGCTATCACTTTTCTCTATCTCTCCGTCCCATTTCTCTCTCTCTCTCTGTCTGTCTCTTTTCTCCCTTTCTCTCTCTCTGTCTCCATTTCTCTCTGTTTGTCTGTCTCTTTTCTCTCTCTCTCTGTCCCTTTTCTCTCTCTCTTTCTCGCTCTCTGTCCATTTTCTCTCTGTCTGTCTGTCACTTCTCTCTCTCTCTCTGTCCCTTTTTTCTCTCTCTCTGACCCTTTCCTCTCTCGCTGTCCCTTTTCTCCCTCTCGCTGTCCCTTCTCTCTCTCTCTCTGTCCCTTCTCTTTCTCTGTTCCTTCTCTCTCTCTCTGTCCCTTCTCTCTTTCTGTCCCTTCTATCTCTCTCTCTGACCCTTTTCTCTCTCTCTCTGCCCATTTCCTCTCGCTCTCTGTCTGTCTCATTTCTCTCTCTCTCTCTGTGTCCCTTTTCTCTCTCTCTCTCTGTCCCTTTTCTCTCTGCCTGTCTGTCACTTCTCTCTCTCTGTCCCTTTTCTCTCTCTCTCTGTCCCTTTTCTCTCTCGCTGTCCCCTTTCTCCCTCTCTCTCTGTCCCTCTTCTCTCCCTCTCTGTCACTTTTCTCTCGCTCTCTCTATCTATCCCTTTTCTCTCTTTCTGTCCCTTTTCTGTCTCTCCCTGTCCCTTTTCTCGCGCGCTCTCTCTGTCCCTTTTCACTCTGTCACTTTTCTCTCGCTCTCTCACCGTCCCTTTTTTCTCTCTCTCTCTCTGTCTGTCCCTTTCTCTCTGTCTCTCCCTTTTCTCTCTCTCTCGCAGTCCCATTTGTCTCTTTCAGTCCCTTTTCTCCCTATCTCTGTACCTTTTCTTCCTCTCTCCTTTCTCTCTCTCTGTCACTTTTCTCTCTCTCTGTCCCTTTTCTCTCTCTGTGTGTGTCCGTTTTCTCTCTCTCTGTGTGTCCCTACTCTCTCGCTCTCTCTCTGTCCTTTCTTTCTCTCTCTCTATCCGTCCCTTTTCTCTCTCTCTCTCTCTGTCCCTTTTCTCAATCCCTCTCTCTGTCCCTTTTCTCCCTCTCTTTCTGTCCCTTTTCTCTATTTCTGTCACTTTTCTCTCTCTCTGTCCCTTTTCTCGCTCTCTCTCTGTCCTTTTTACACTGCCTCTCTGTCCCTTTTCTCTCCCTCTCTATGTCCCTTTTCTCTATTTCTGTCACTTTTCTCTCTCTCTGTCCGTTTTCTCTCTCTCTGTCTGTCCCTTCTCTCTCTCTCTCTCTCTGTCCTTTTTTCACTCTCTCTCTCTGTCCCTTTTCTCCCATTCTCTCTCTCTGTCCCTTTTCTCTCTCTCTCTCTCTCTGTCCCTTTTCTCACTCTCTCTCTGTCTGTCCCTTTTCTCGCTCTCTCGCTCTCTGTCCATTTTCTCTCCTTCTGTCCATTTTCTCTCTCTCTCTCTGTCCCTTTTCTCGCTCTCTCTCTGTCCCTTTTCACTCTCTCTGTCACTTTTCTGTCGCTCTCCCTCCGTCCCTTTCTCTCTCTCTCTGCCTTTCCCTTTTCTCACTCTCTCTCTCTGTCCGTTTTCTCTCTTTCTGTCCCTTTTCTCTCTCTCTCTGTGCCTTTTCTCCCGCTCTCTTTTCTCTCTCTCTATCACTTTTCTCTATCTCTCTCTCTGTCACTTTTCTCTCTCTATCTCTGTCCCCTTTCTCTCTCACACTGTCCCTTTTCTCTCTCGCTGTCCCTTTTCTCCCTCTCTCTCTGTCCCTTTTCTCTCTCTCTCTCTGTCATTTTTCTCTCGCTCTCTCTCTGTCTGTCCCTTTTATCTCTCTGTGTCTTTTTTTTCTCTCTCTGTGTCCGTTCTCTCTCTCTCTCTGTGTCCCTTCTCTCTCGGTCTCTCTCTGTCCGTTCTTTCTCTCTCTCTCTCCGTCGCTTTTTTTTCTCTCTCTCTCTGTTCCTTTTCTCTCTCTCTCTCTGTCTGTCCCTTCTCTCTCTCTCTGTCCCTTTTCTCTCTCTCTCTCTCTCCATTTTCTCTCTCTCTCTGTCACTTTCCTCTCGCTCTCTCTCTCATTACATTTTCTCTCTATCTCTGTCTGTCCCTTTTCTCTCTGTCTCTGTCCGTTTTCTCCCTCTCACTGTCTGTCCCTTTACTCTCTCCCTCTGTCCTTTCTCTCTCTCTGTCCCTTCTCTCTCTCTGTCTCTTCTCTCTCTCTCGCTCTGTCCCTTCTCTTTCTCTGTCCCTTTTCTCTCTCTCTGTCCCTTCTCTCTCTCTCTGTCCCTTCTCTCTCTCTCTCTCTTTGTCCCTTTTCTCGCACTCTCTCTGTCCTTTCTTTCTCTCTTTCCGTCCCTTTTCTCTCTCTATGCCTGTCCCTTTTCTCTCTCTCTCTGTCTGTCCCTTCTCTATCTCTGTCCCTTTTCTCTCTCTCTCTGTCCCTTTTTTCGCGCTCTCTGTCCGTTTTCTCGCGCTCTCTCTCTGTCTCTTTTCTCTCTCTCTCTGTCCCTTTTCTCTCTCTCTCTCTCTGTCCCTTTTCTCTCTCTCTGTCTCTTTTCTCTCGCTCTCCCTGTCTCTTTTCTCTCTCTCTCAGTTCCTTTACTCTCTCTCTCTCTGTCTGTCCCTTTTCTCTCTTTTTCTCACTTTCCACTCTCTCTGTCCTTTTCTCGCTCTCTCTCTGTCCCTTTTCACTCTTTCTATCACTTTTCTCTCGCTCTTTCTATCCTTACATTATCTCTCTCTCTCTGTCTGTCCCTTTACTCTCCCTCTCTGTCACTTTTCTCTCCCTCTCTCTCTGTCCCTTTTCTCTATATATATATATCTGTCCCTTTTCTCTCTTTCTGTCCCTTTTCTCTCTCTCTATCACTTTTCTCTATCTCTCTCTCTGTCCCTTTTCTCTCTCTATCTCTGTCCCCTTTCTCTCTCACACTGTCCCTTTTCTCTCTCGCTGTCCCTTTTCTCCCTCTCTCTCTGTCCCTTTTCTCTCTCTCTCTCTCTGTCATTTTTCTCTCGCTCTCTCTCTGTCTGTCCCTTTTCTCTCTCTGTGTCCTTTTTTTTCTCTCTCTGTGTCCGTTCTCTCTCTCTCTCTGTGTCGCTTCTCTCTCGGTCTCTCTCTGTCCTTTCTTTCTCTCTCTCTCTCCGTCCCTTTTTTTTCTCTCTCTCTCTGTTCCTTTTCTCTCTCTCTCTCTGTCTGTACCTTCTCTCTCTATCTGTCCCTTTTCTCTCTGTCTCTCTCTCCCTTTTCTCTCTCTCTCTCTCACTTTTCTCTCGCTCTCTCTCTCATTACATTTTCTCTCTCTCTCTGTCTGTCCCTTTTCTCTCTGTCTCTGTCCGTTTTCTCCCTCTCACTGGCTGTCCCTTTACTCTCTCCCTCTGTCCTTTCTCTCTCTCTGTCCCTTCTCTCTCTCTGTCTCTTCTCTCTCTCTCGCTCTGTCCCTTCTCTTTCTCTGTCCCTTTTCTCTCTCTCTGTCCCTTCTCTCTCTCTCTCTCTTTGTCCCTTTTCTCGCACTCTCTCTGTCCTTTCTTTCTCTCTTTCCGTCCCTTTTCTCTCTCTATGCCTGTCCCTTTTCTCTCTCTCTCTGTCTGTCCCTTCTCTATCTCTGTCCCTTTTCTCTCTCTCTCTGTCCCTTTTTTCGCGCTCTCTGTCCGTTTTCTCGCGCTCTCTCTCTGTCCCTTTTCTCTCGCTCTCCCTCTGTCTCTTTTCTCTCTCTCTCTATGTCCCTTCTCTCTCTCTCTCTCTCTGTCCCTTTTCTCTCTCTCTGTCCCTTTTCTCTCGCTCTCCCTGTCTCTTTTCTCTCTCTCTCTGTTCCTTTACTCTCTCTCTCTGGCTGTCCCTTTTCTCTCTTTTTCTCACTTTCCTCTCTCTCTGTCCTTTTCTCGCTCTCTCTCTGTCCCTTTTCACTCTTTCTATCACTTTTCTCTCGCTCTCTCTATCCTTACATTTTCTCTCTCTGTCTGTCCCTTTACTCTCCCTCTCTGTCACTTTTCTCTCCCTCTCTCTCTGTCCCTTTTCTCTCTCTATATATATCTGTCCCTTTTCTCTCTTTCTGTCCCTTTTCTCTCTCTCTGTCCCTTTTCTCGCTCTCTCTCTCTGTCACTTTGCACTCTCTCTGTCACTTTTCTCTCGCTCTCTCTCCGTCCCATTTTTCTCTCTCTCTCTGTCTGTCCCTTTTCTCTCTTTCTGTCACTTTTCTCTCTCTCTCTGTCCCTTCTCTTTCTCTGTTCCTTCTCTCTCTCTCTGTCCCTTCTCTCTTTCTGTCCCTTCTCTCTCTCTCTCTGACCCTTTTCTCTCTCTCTCTGCCCATTTCCTCTCGCTCTCTGTCTGTCCCTTTTCTCTCTCTTTCTCTGTCCCTTTTCTCTCTGCCTATCTGTCACTTCTCTCTCTCTGTGTCCCTTTTCTCTCTCTCTCTCTGTCCCTTTTCTCTCTCTCTCTGTCTGTCCCTTTTCTCTCTCCCTCTCTCTCTGTCCCTTTTCTCTCTGTCTGTCATCTCTCTCTCTCTTTGTCCCTTTTCTCTCTCTCTCTGTCCCCTTTCTCTCTCGCTGTTCCTTTTCTCCCTCTCTCTCTGTCCCTTTTCTCCCTCTCTCTCTGTCCCTTTCTCTCCTTCTCTGTCACTTTTCTCTCGCTCTCTCTGTCTTTCCCTTTTCTCTCTCTCTGTCCCTTTTCTCTCTCTCTCTGTCCCTTTTCTCGCTCTCTCACTGTCCCTTTTCTCTCTTTCTGTCCCTTTTCTCTCTCTCTGTCCCTTTTCTCTCTCTCTCTGTCTGTCCCTTCTCTCCCTCTCTGTCCTTTTTTCACTCTCTCTCTCTCTGTCCCTTTTCTCTCTCCCTCTGTCCCTTTTCTCCCTTACTCTCTCTCTGTCTCTTTTCTCACTCTCTCACTGTCTAACCCTTTTCTCTCGCTCTCTCTCTGTCCCTTTTCTCTCTCCCTCTGTCCCTTTTCTCCCTTACTCTCTCTCTGTCTCTTTTCTCACTCTCTCACTGTCTGACCCTTTTCTCTCGCTCTCTCTCAGTCCCTTTTCTCTCTCTCTCTCTCTGTCTGTCCCTTTTCTCTCTCTCTCTCTCTGTCCATTTTCTCTCTTCCCGTCCCTTTTCTCGCTCTCTCTGTCCCTTTTCTCGCTCTCTCGCTGTCACTTTTCTCTCGCTCGACCTTCGTCCCTTTCTCTCTCTCTCTCTGTCTATCCCTTTTCTCGCTCTCTCTCTCTGTCCGTTTTCTCTCTTTCTGTCCCTTTTCTCTCTCTCTGTCCCTTTTCTCCCGCTCTCTTTTCTCTCTCTCTATCATTTTTCGCTATCTCTCCGTCCCTTTTTCTCTCTCTCTCTCTGTCTGCCCCTTTTCTCCCTTTCTCTCTCTCTCTCTGCCTGTCCCTTTTCTACTTCTCTCTCTGTCCATTTTCTCTCTCTCTGTCCCTTTTCTCTCTCTGTCTGTCTGTCCCTTTTCTCCCTCTCTGTCCCTTTCCCCTCTCTCTCTCTCTGTCCGTTCTCTCTCTTTCTGTCCGTTCTCTCTCTCTGTCCCTTCTCTCTCTCTCTCTGTCCCTTCTCTCTCTCTCTCTCTGTCCTTTCTTTTTATGATTCTCTCCGTCCCTTTTCTCTCTCTGTGTCTGTCCATTTTCTGTCTGTCTCTGTCTGTCCCTTTTCTCTCTCTCTCTGTCCCTTTTTTCATGTTCTCTGTCCCTTTTCTCTCTCTCTTTCTCTGTCATTTCTCTCTCTCTGTCCCTTTTCTCTCTCTATCTCTGTCCCCTTTCTCTCTCACACTGTCCCTTTTCTCTCGCGCTGCCCGTTTTCTCCCTCTCTCTGTCCCTTTTATTCTCTCTGTGTGTCCGTTCTCTCTCTCTTTCTGTGTCCCTTCTCTCTCGCTCTCTCTGTCCTTTCTTTCTTTCTCTCTCCGTCCCTTTTCTCTCTCTCTGTTCATTCTCTCTCTCTCTCTCTCTGTCTGTCCCTTCTCTCTCCCTCTGTCCCTTTTATCTCTATCCCTCTCTCCCTTTTCTCTCTCACTCTGTCACTTTTCTCTCGCTCTCTCTCTCCTTACATTTTCTCTCTCTCTCTGTCTGTCCCTTTTCTCTCTCTGTCTGTCCCTTTTCTCTCTCTCTCTGTCCGATTTCTCCCTCTCTCTGCCTGTCCCTTTACTCTTTCCCTCTGTCCCTTCTCACTCTCTGTCCCTTCTCTCTCTCTCGTTCTGTCCCTTCTCTTTGTCTGACCCTTCTCTCTCTCTCTGTCCCTTCTCTCTCTCTGTCCCTTCTCTCTCTCTCTCTCTTTGTTCGTTTTCTCGCACTCTCTCTGTCCATTCTTTCTCTCTCTCTCCGTCCCTTTTCTCTCTCTCTCTCTGTCTGTCCAATCTCTATCTCTGTCACTTTTCTCTCGCTCTCTCTCTCCTTACATTTTCTCTCTCTCTGTGTCTGTCCCTTTTCTCTCTCTGTCTGTCCCTTTTCTCTCTCTCTGTCCGTTTTCTCCCTCTCTCTGTCTGTCCCTTTACTCTCTCCCTCTGTCCCTTCTCTCTCTCTGTCTCTTCTCTCTCTCACTCTCGCTCTGTCCCTTCTCTTTCTCTGTCCCTTCTCTCTCTGTCTGTCCCTTTTCTACCTCTCTCTCTGTCCCTTTTCTCTCTCTCTCTCTCTGTCCCTTTTCTACTTCTCTCTCTGTTCTTTTTCTCTCTCTCTGTCCCTTTTCTCTCTCTGTCTGTCTGTCCCTTTTCTCCCTCTCTGTCCCTTTTCTCTCTCTCTCTCTGTCCGTTCTCTCTCTTTCTGTCCGTTCTCTCTCTCTGTCCCTTCTCTCTCTCTCTGTTCCTTCTCTCATTCTCTCTCTCTGTCCTTTCTTTTTCTGACTCTCTCCGTCCCTTTTCTCTCTCTCTCTGTCTGTCCCTTTTCTCTCTTTCTGTCCCTTTTTTCATGTTCTCTGTCCCTTTTCTCTCTCTCTTTCTCTGTCATTTCTCTCTCTCTCTCTGTCCCTTTTCTCTCTCTATCTCTGTCCCCTTTCCCTCTCACACTGTCCCTTTTCTCTCGCGTTGCCCCTTTTCTCCCTCTCTCTCTGTCCCTTTTTTTCTCTGTATGTGTCCGTTCTCTCTCTCTGCCTGTGTCCCTTCTCTCTCGCTCTCTTTCTGTCCTTTCTTTCTCTCTCTCTCTCCGTCCCTTTTGTCTCTCTCTGTTCCTTTTCTCTCTCTCTCTATCTGTCCCTTCTCTCTCCCTCTGTCCCTTTTTTCTCTATCTCTCTCTCCCTTTTCTCTCTCACTCTGTCACTTTTCTCTCGCTCTCTCTCTCCTTACATTTTCTCTCTCTCTCTCTCTCTGTCCCTTTTCTCTCTCTGTCTGTCCCTTTTCTCTCTCTCTCTCTGTCCGATTTCTCCCTCTGTCTGTCTGTCCCTTTACTCTTTCCCTCTCCCTTCTCACTCTCTGTCCCTTCTCTCTCTCTCTCTCGCTCTGTCCCTTCTCTTTCTCTGTCCCTTCTCTCTCTCTCTCTGTCCCTTCTCTCTCTCTGTCCCTTCTCTCTCTCTCTCTCTCTTTGTCCCTTTTCTCGCACTCTCTCTGTCCTTTCTTTCTCTCTCTCTCCGTCCCTTTTCTCTCTCTATGTCTGACCCTTTTCTCTCTCTCTCTGTCTGTCCCTTCTCTATCTCTGTCACTTTTCTCTCGCTCTCTCTCTCCTTACATTTTCTCTCTCTCTCTGTCTGTCCCTTTTCTCTCTCTGTCTGTCCCTTTTCTCTCTCTCTCTGTCCGTTTTCTCCCTCTCTCTGTCTGTCCCTTTACTCTCTCCCTCTGTCCCTTCTCTCTCTCTGTCCCTTCTCTCTCTCTCTCTCTCGCTCTGTCCCTTCTCTTTCTCTGTCCCTTCTCTCTCTCTCTGTCCCTTCTCTCTCCCTGTCCCGTCTCTCTCTCTCTTTGTCCCTTTTCTCGCTCTCTCTGTCCCTTTTCTCTCATTCTGTCACTTTTTTCTCTCTCTGTCCCTTTTCTCTCTATCTCTGTCAGTCCCTTCTCTCGCTCTCTGTCCTTTTTTCTCTCTCTCTCTGTCCCTTTTCTCTCTCCCTCTGTCCCTTTTCTCCCTTTCTCTCTCTCTGTCCCTTTTCTCTCTCTCTCTCTGTCCCCTTTCTCTCTCTCTCTCTGTCCCTTTTCCCTCGCGCTCTCTCTCCGTCCCTTTTCTCTCTCTCTCTCTGTCTGTCCCTTTTCTCTCTCTCTCTGTCCCTTTTCTCTCTTTCTGTCCCTTTTTTCTCTCTCTCTCTCTGTCCCTTTTCTCGCTCTCTCTCTGTCCCTTTTCTCTCTCTCTGTCACTTTTCTCTCGCTCTCCCTCCGTCCCTTTCTCTCTCCCTCTCTGTCTGTCCCTTTATTCCCTCTCTCTCTGTCTATCGCTTTTCTCGCTCTCTCTCTGTCCATTTACCCTCTTTCTGTCCCTTTTCTCTCTCTCTCTGTCCATTTTCTTCCGCTCTCTTTTCTCTCTTTTTATCACTTTTCTCTATCTCTCCGTCCCTTTTTTCTCTCTCTGTCTGTCCCTTTTCTCCCTCTCTGTCCCTTTTTTCTATCTCTCTCTGTCCGTTCTCTCTCTCTCACTCTGTCCCTACTCTCTCTCTCTATGTCCCTTCTCTTTCTCTGTCCCTTCTCTCTCTCTCTGTCCCTTCTCTCTCTCTGTCGCTTCTCTCTCTCTCTGATCCTTTTCTCTCTCTCTCTGCCAATTTTCTCTCGCTCTCTGTCTGTCTCATTTCTCTCTCTCTCTATCTCTTTTCTCTCTCTCTCCATCCCTTTTCTCTCTCTCTCTGTCTATCCCTTTTCTCTCTCTCTCTCTCTGTATCTTTTCTCGCTGTCTGTCTGTCACTTCTCTCTCTCTGTGTCCCTTTTTTCTCTCTCTCTGTCCCTTTTCTCTCTCGCTGTCCCTTTTCTCCCTCTCTCTCTGTCCCTTTTCTCTCCCTCTCTGTCCCTTTTCTCTCTTTCTGTCCCTTTTCTCTCTGTCTGTCCCTTTTCTCGCTCTCTCTCTCTGTCCCTTTTCAGTCTCTCTGTCACTTTTCTCTCGCTCTCTCACCGTCCCTTTCTCTCTCTCTCTCTCTGTCCCTTTTCTCTCTGTCTCTCCCTTTTCTCTCGCTCTCGCAGTCCCATTTCTCTCTTTCTGTCCCTTTTCTCTCTCTCTGTACCTTTTCTCCCTCTCTCCTTTCTCTCTCTCTGTCACTTTTCTCTCTCTCTCTGTCCCTTTTTTCTCTCTCTCTGTGTCCATTCTCTCTCTTTCTGTGTCCCTTCTCTCTCGCTCTCGCACTCTGTCCTTTCTTTCTCTCTCTCCGTCCCTTCTCTCTCTCTCTCTCTCTCTGTCCCTTTTCTCAATCCCTCTCTCTCTGTCACTTTTCTCCCTCTCTCTCTGTCCCTTTTATCCCTCTCTCTCTGTCCCTTTTCTCTCCCTCTCTCTCTCTCTGTCCCATTTTTCTCTCTCTCTGTGTCCATTCTTTCTCTTTCTGTGTCCCTTCTCTCTCGCTCTCGCACTCTGTCCTTTCTTTCTCTCTCTCCGTCCCTTTTCTCTCTCTCTCTCTCTCTCTGTCCCTTTTCTCAATCCCTCTCTCTCTGTCACTTTTCTGCCTCTCTCTCTGTCCCTTTTCATCCACTCTCTCTGTCCCTTTTCTCTCCCTCTCTCTCTCTGTCCCTTTTCTCTCCCTCTCTCTGTCCCTTTTCTCGATCTCTCTCTGTCCCCTTTCTCGGTTTCTGTCACTTTTCTCTCTCTCTGTCCCTTTTCTCTCTCTCCCTGTCTGTCCCTTCTCTCTCTCTCTGTCCCTTTTTTCTCTCTCTCTCTCTGTCCCTTTTCTCTCTCTCGCTCTCTCTGTCCCTTTTCTCAATCCCTCTCTCTGTCCCTTTTCTCCCTCTCTCTCTCCACCCCTTTTCTCTCCCTCTCTCTGTCCCTTTTCTCGATCTCTCTCTGTCCCTTTTCTCTCCCTCTCTCTCTCTGTCCCTTTTCTCTCCCTCTCTCTGTCCCTTTTCTCGATCTCTCTCTGTCCCCTTTCTCGGTTTCTGTCACTTTTCTCTCTCTCTGTCCCTTTTCTCTCTCTCTCTCTGTCCCTTCTCTCTCTCTCTGTCCTTTTTTCACGCTCTCTCTCTGTCCCTTTTCTCTCTCACCCTGACCCTTTTCTCCCTTTCTCTCTCTCTGTCCCTTTTCTCTCTCTCTCTCTCTCTGTCCCTTTTCTCTCTCTCTCTCTGTCTGTCCCTTTTCTCTCGCTCACTCTCCGTCCCTTTTCACTCTTTCTCTCTGTCTGTCCCTTTTCTCTCTCTCTCTCTCTCTGTCCCTTTTCTCGCTCTCTCTCTGTCTCTTTTCTCTCTCTCTGTCACTTTTCTCTCGCTCTCCCTCCGTCCCTTTCTCTCTCTCTCTCTGTTTATCCCTTTTCTCGCTCTCGCTCTCTGTCCCTTCTCTCTCTGTCTCTCCCTGACCTTTCTTTTTTCTCACTCTCTCCGTCCCTTTTCTCTCTGTGTGTCTGTCCCTTTTCTCTCTCTCTCTGTCTGTCCCTTTTCTCGCTCTCTCTCTGTCCCTTTTCAGTCTCTCTGTCACTTTTCTCTCGCTCTCTCTCCGTCCCTTTTTTTTCTCTCTCTCCCTCTCTGTCCCTTTTCTCTCTGTCTGTCCCTTTTCTCTCTCTCTTGCAGTCCCATTTCTCTCTTTCTGTCCCTTTTCTCTCTCTCTGTACCTTTTCTCCCTCTCTCCGTTCTCTCTCTCTGTCACTTTTCTCTCTCTCTCTCTCTCTTTTTTCTCTCTCTGTGTGTCTGTTCTCTCTCTCTCTGTCTATCCCTTTTCTCGCTCTCTCTCTGTCCGTTTACCTTCTTTCTGTCCCTTTTCTCTCTCTCTGTCCATTTTCTCCCGCTCTCTTTTCTCTCTTTTTATCACTTTTCTCTATCTCTCCGTTCCTTTTTTCTCTCTCTCTGTCTGTCCCTTTTCTCCCTTTCTCTCTCTGTCTGTCCCTTTTCTACCACCCCCTCTGTCCATTTTCTCTCTCTCTGTCCTTTCTCTCGCTCTGTCTGTCCCTTTGCTCCCCCTCTGTCCCTTTTCTAGCTCTCTCTCTCTCTCTCTCTCTCTGTCCCTTCTCTCTCTCTCGCTCTGTCCCTTCTCTCTCTCTCTCTCTCTCTGTCCCTTCTCTTTCTCTGTCCCTTCTCTCTCTCTGTCCCTTCTCTCTCTCTGTCGCTTCTCTCTCTCTGACCCTTTTCTCTCTCTCTCTGCCCATCTTCTCTCGCTCTCTGTCTGTCTCATTTCTCTCTCTCTCTCTGTCCCTTTTCTCTCTCTCTCTCTCCCTTTTCTCTCTCTCTCTGTCTGTCCCTTTTTTTCTCTCTCTCTCTGTACCTTTTCTCTCTGTCTGTGTGCCATCTCTCTCTCTCTCTGTTCCTTTTCTCTCCCTCTCTGTCCCTTTTCTCTCTCGCTGTCCCTTTTCTCCCTCTCTCTCTGTCCCATTTCTCTCCCTCTCTGTCACTTTTCTCTCGCTCTCTCCATCTGTCCATTTTCTCTCTTTCTGTCCCTTTTCTCGCTCTCTCTCTCTGTCCCTTTTCAGTCTCTCTGTCACTTTTCTCTCGCTCTCTCTCCGTCCCTTTTTTCTCTCTCTCTCTCTCTCTCTGTCCCTTTTCTCTCTGTCTGTCCCTTTTCTCGCTCTCCCTCTCTGTCCCTTTTCAGTCTCTCTGTCACTTTTCTCTCGCTCTCTCTCCGTCCCTTTTTTTTTCTCTCTCTCGCTGTCCCTTTTCTCTCTGTCTGTCCCTTTTCTCTCTCTCCTGCCGTCCCATTTCTCTCTTTCTGTCCCTTTTCTCTCTCTCTCTGTACCTTTTCTCCCTCTCTCCTTTCTCTCTCTCTGTCACGTTTCTCTCTCTGTGTCCCTTTTTTCTCTCTCTCTGTGTCCGTTCTCTCTCTCTGTGTGTCCCTTCTCTCTCGCTCTCGCACTCTGTCCTTTCTTTCTCTCTCTCTCTGTCCCTTTTCTCTCTTTCTATCCCTTTTCTCTCTCTCTCTCTGTCCCTTTTCTCCCTCTCTCTGTCCCTTTTCTCTCTGTCTGTCACTTTTCACTCACTCTCTCTCCGTCCCTTTCACTCTCTCTCTCTGTCTATTCCTTTTCTCGCTCTCTCTCTCTCTCTGTCACTTCTCTCTCTCTCTCTCCCTGTCCTTTCTTTTTTCACTCCCTCCGTCCCGTTTCTCTCTCTGTGTCTGTCCCTATTCTCTCGCTCTCTCTCTCTGTCCCTTTTCTGGCTCTCTATCACTTTTCTCTCGCTCTCTCTCCGTCCCTTTTTTTTTCTCTCTCTCTCTCTCTGTCCCTATTCTCTCTGTCTGTCCCTTTACTCTCTCTCCCGCCGTCCCATTTCTCTCTTTCTGTCCCTTTTCTCTCTCTGTGTGTACCTTTTCTCCCTCTCTCCTTTCTCTCTCTCTGTCACTTTTCTCGCTCTCTCTGTCACTTTTTTCTCTCTCTCTGTGTCCGTTCTCTCTCTCTCTCTGTGTCCCTTCTCTCTCGCTCTCGCACTCTGTCCTTTCTTTCTTTCTTTCTCTCTCCGTCCCTTCTCTCTCTCTCTCTCTCTCTCTCTCTCTCTCTCTCTCTGTCCCTTTTCTCAATCCCTCTCTTTGTCCCTTTTCTCCCTCTCTCTCTCCACCCCTTTTTTTTCTCTCTCTCTCTGTCACTTTTCTCGCTCGCTCTGTGTCCCTTTTCTCTCCCTCTCTCTCTCTGTCCCTTTTCTCTCCCTCTCTCTGTCCCTTTTCTCGATCTCTCTCTGTCCCCTTTCTCGGTTTCTGTCACTTTTCTCTCTCTCTGTCCCTTTTCTCTCTCTCTCTCTCTGTCCCTTCTCTCTCTCTCTGTCCTTTTTTCACTCTCTCTCTCTGTCCCTTTTCTCTCTCACCCTGACCCTTTTCTCCCTTTCTCTCTCTCTGTTCCTTTTCTCTCTCTCTCTCTCTGTCCCTTTTCTCTCGCTCTCTCTCCGTCCCTTTTCACTCTCTCTCTCTGTCTGTCCCTTTTCTCTCTCTCTCTCTCTGTCCCTTTTCTCTCTCTCTCTCTGTCTGTCCCTTTTCTCTCTCTCTCTGTCCCTTTTCTCGCTCTCTCTCTGTCTCTTTTCTCTCTCACTCTGTCACTTTTCTCTCGCTCTCTCTCTCCTTACATTTTCTCTCTCTCTCTCTGTCTGTCCCTTTTCTCTCTCTGTCTGTCCCTTTTCTCTCTCTCTCTGTCCGGTTTCTCCCTCTCTCTGTCTGTCCCTTTACTCTTTCCCTCTCCCTTCTCACTCTCTGTCCCTTCTCTCTCTCTCTCTCTCGCTCTGTCCCTTCTCTTTCTCTGTCCCTTCTCTCTCTCTCTGTCCCTTCTCTCTCTCTGTCCCTTCTCTCCCTCTCTCTTTGTCCCTTTTCTCGCACGCTCTCTGTCCTTTCTTTCTCTCTCTCTCCGTCCCTTTTCTCTCTCTATGTCTGACTCTTTTCTCTCTCTCTCTGTCTGTCCCTTCTCTATCTCTGTCACTTTTCTCTCGCTCTCTCTCTCCTTACATTTTCTCTCTCTCTCTGTCTGTCCCTTTTCTCTCTCTGTCTGTCCCTTTTCTCTCTCTCTCTGTCCGTTTTCTCCCTCTCTCTGTCTGTCCCTTTACTCTCTCCCTCTGTCCCTTCTCTCTCTCTGTCCCTTCTCTCTCTCTCTCTCTCGCTCTGTCCCTTCTCTTTCTCTGTCCCTTCTCTCTCTCTCTGTCCCTTCTCTCTCTCTGTCCCTTCTCTCTCTCTCTCTTTGTCCCTTTTCTCGCTCTCTCTGTCCCTTTTCTCTCTTTCTGTCACTTTTTTCTCTCTCTGTCCCTTTTCTCTCTCTCTCTGTCAGTCCCTTCTCTCGCTCTCTGTCCATTTTTCTCTCTCTCTCTCTGTCCCTTTTCTCTCTCCCTCTGTCCCTTTTCTCCCTTTCTCTCTCTCTGTCCCTTTTCTCTCTCTCTCTCTGTCCCATTTCTCTCTCTCTCTCTCTCTCTCTGTCCCTTTTCCCTCGCGCTCTCTCTCCGTCCCTTTTCTCTCTCTCTCTCTGTCTGTCCCTTTTCTCTCTCTCTCTGTCCCTTTTCTCTCTTTCTGTCTCTTTTCTCTCTCTCTCTCTCTGTCCCTTTTCTCGCTGTCTCTCTGTCCCTTTTCTCTCTCTCTGTCACTTTTCTCTCGCTCTCCCTCCGTCCCTTTCTCTCTCCCTCTCTGTCTGTCCCTTTATTCCCTGTCTCTCTGTCTATCGCTTTTCTCGCTCTCTCTGTCCATTTACCCTCTTTCTGTCCCTTTTCTCTCTCTCTCTGTCCATTTTCTCCCGCTCTCTTTTCTCTCTT